>NW_011948427.1:174994-369937 GCF_000503995.2 Ceratosolen solmsi marchali | reverse complement strand
GGAGGGGGGGAGGGGGAACAGGACCCGCTGGGACTGTCGCGTCTCACTCTCTTTTATCCAGTCCTCAGTGTGTATGCGCACGTATGCTGGTATAGTACGTAAGAAGTGCGACGGCGGCATTCGTGGGGGAGGAAAAGAGGGAGAAAGAGAAAAAGATAGAGGAACTGCTAGGGCAGTCTCCCAACGTAGTCTCGTTGGTTAAGCTACACGCGGATTTTACTTGCGTCTTGTTAGCCAACAAGTGGGAAAAAGAGAGAAAGAGCAATAAACGTAGTAAAAAAAACAGAGACAGAGAAAATTGAAATTGGTAATAGGGGGCCATGCAAGGCATGGAACCTGATATAGAGTGCTATCACTTGCCCATGAATCGGCAAAGTATAAAAGCCTGTATAAACAAGTCTATTTATTTGTCGATCTCTGTGACAAAGTTATATAAAATACAGTAAATGTTTTTGTGCTGTAGTGGAGCTTATATTTGAATTTGTTTTACTGATTTTCATTTAATGTGTTCATTACTATCCACTCATTTAGTACTGTGCTCAATTTGGCATTATTTTACATATTTATTTATAATATTTATACACTAATAGTGTAATTTTTATGTAATAAATATTACATTATAATTTTTATAAAATTATACTGAAATATCGTTGCTCCATAATTGTTCGAGTGTTAGATATTTATAAAGCATAGTGACTCGTGGAAAATTGTTGTAAAGCAAATTTTGTGTTAATACAGTGGGAGTATGACACTTTTTAAACTGAAATTATTATTTTAATTATCATTTGCATTGAATTTATCGCAAAAACTTTTACTTGACATATTATAATTAAATATATTTAATTTCGTCATGAGGCAAAATACAAATTATATAAAAATCGAACTTCATATTAACTTCATATCAACTTCATACAGAAGGGTTTATTTTCGAAATTTATTAATCAATATCAATCTATGTATATAATTAATATGTATATAAATATAACAATTATATATTTCTTTAAAATGTAGTATATAAGTTCAAATATAAATGCATCCTTTTTAGATTTATTAATTTCGTAGACATAGGCCTGTATTGGTTATACATTTAATAAAATATATTTAAAAAAATAAAATTAATAAGAAATGATTAATGTTAAATTTTTCATACACCATATAAAAGATACATATTAATAGAAGAAATTCTATAAGATACATATCAATATCACTTTTATTCAATGCAATTTTTCGCAATAAAAACAAGATATATATTTCAAGGATAATAAAAATTATGATATACTGATATTCTTCAATAAAAATAAAGATATTAAATTACAACCAGATAAAATAAATAAATTTAACCTCAAATCAGTATAAGCTATAAATGTATACTTATTATATACTAAAAATATATACTTTTTATAAATTGTATATACACGAATATATTAATATTTCATAAAACTATAAATATAGTAATTAATTTAATCGATTTTATTTAAATATTGGTTAAACAGTAAATTTTATATAAATTGTCAAATATTTTTTTTCTATTATTTTACAAATATTTAAAAATAAAAGCTTTTAAATTATGTTGAAAAAATGTCAACACAGTTATTATTATTTTTTATTATTATTATTACTATTGTTTATTAATGTTATTATTATTATTATATTTTCATAATTTACACTAAAATGGAATCACTCAATATCCTGAATCAGTAAAATAATAATATTAAGTACACGTAAAATGAATTTAATACTAAATTTTATGCGAGTGATATTTAGTATTAGTTGTTTTTTCTATATATCGATTCGTTAAAATTAGTTATGTGTATATAACCATATTTAATATGCAATATTACAATATTTAAAATTTATTTATATAATTTTTGTATCCTATAAATTATCAAGTGATAAAATTATAAAATATATACTTATTTTATACAAATTTTAAAATCATTTCACTTATGAAAATTACATTTAAAACAGAATACAGTAAAAGTTTAATGAGTCATAATACTCAACTATAATATACAGAATATTTTGTTATAATGAATGATAAAACACACTGGATTCATTTTATTTCTATATTCAATAATATAAATGTTATCATATAAACATTTTCATTTATTTAAAATATATTTATATAAATTGCAATAAAATTCTTATGATTTTATTAAAGAAAAATACAAAACAATATACAAAACAAATTAAAATAAATATATATTATATTTTAACATAATTTAGTTAGTATTACGATTTTTGAGCTATCAAGAATTTAATAATGATACTTTTATAAATACATCATTATGTATATCATTCATATTACACCATAAAAATATGTCGTAACAAAATAGCATTACCAGACAAATGAAAGAATAATTTGATTATACCAAATTCAATAAAAAAGTACCAATATATTTATTCATAATTTTGTTTTCTATTAGTTATCTTTTTTTTTAATATTCTAATAATTAATATATTAGGTAATTTATTAAGGTATTTATAATAATTAATAAATCGTTAATATTAATATTTACGTATTTAATTAATTAATGGAATTTAAAAAATTTTAGTGGAAAATTTTTTCCTTCAGAAGTAAAAAATATTCATCATATATTTTAGAAGTCGACGGCTTATAAAATATAGTAAATAAACAAAAATATATGTGTTATTAAAAATTCAATGTTCAATATCGATTTACACTAACGTATGTAAATTTAAAGAATTTGGTTAAATAAATGTAATTAAATTTTTTAATAACCTAATATAGATTATTGAATTAATAGAAACTAAATTAATAGAATAAATTCATGATATAGTTTCAACAGAACTTAACTATTTATAGTTTAAATCAACTCATGATTAGCATGATTTTTTAACATGGTATCATCAATTAAAATATTGCCATTTGACCATATACGCTTTAATTTAGTGTAATATATGGAATATTGAATGCATTATTATATTCAATAATATAATACAAATGAATTATATTACATACAATTATCTATTATATAAAATATTATATATACTATAATTTATGTATATCATAAATCATTATCATTTTAGAATATTCGATAAGTAACAGAAAAATTTTAATTATTATATCATCCGCCTTAAGTAATCTACAAAAGAAATACTCTTGAATCGCACAATAGAAACTATACTGAACTTACTATAAATGATTTAACAGTTTTCCTTTTCATCTTCATGTAGAACATAGAAATAGTTATTAATATACATATTATGCAATAAAAGGCCTACTTTCGTGTTTCGAATTCAGTACATGTATAATAAAGATGCGGTTGCATCCGAGCCTGACCTTTCACTAACTCCTTCCCAATTAAAAGCACTTTCTCTTTTATAAAGTGTATCCTAAAAAATTCTGCAAACAAGACAAATTCAAAGAAAGTTCTACAAGTCTTTTTATTGCTTATAAAATGTAAGTTTACACAAAAATTGTAAAAACATAAGTAATAAACATTATTAAATTTTTACAAAATTTTAAATTCAGCATTCATATCAAAATAATTTTAAATAAAAATAGCATAAAATGTGCAAACATAAAAGTACAATTAAACTCAATTTTATTTAACTCGGTTTAACGATAAATTATCAAAAACAGAATTGCATATTTTTCACACAAATGTTTGCACTCAGATGTACATAAATGTATTAATTAAATATATGAATAATAATTACTAGAATTAATCCTATAATATTTTCTTCTTTATTTTATTAAATCGTTTAAAACAAATAAATACTTCATTTAAAAATTTTATGCTGTTAGTTCCTAACGACCGTTCTATAGATAATATAAGATTAATAAATACATTTTCAGCTTTAACAGTAATGGTATTAAAATAATTTCAATTTCGAAAATCTTATTTTCATCATAAAAATATTATTAATAGATAAATTATCCAATTTCATTAGTTATTTCAAGTATTGTGTTCAGGTAAATCGCATTTTATCCATTAGAACAAATCCAAAGAGAAATAATCCAGATTAGCGAAAAAATAATTTGTGTATTAGTCATTTTGACGAATTGTCAGATTGTAAGGCATAAATTATCACCCGAATTTTCTTTAATAATATTTAATATAAGATACTTAATTTATGGAACTAAAAGCCAAGTAGTTTAATTTTCCTAAACTATTACAAATTTTACTTTCATAAAGCCAATAAAATAGTGAAAACCACAGTATTTAATTTTTTTTATAGGAAAAGTATTTGGAACATCTTTAAAAAATAGGTCACATTCTATACTCAAAAACAATATATATTTCGCTATATAAATTAAGGACAGCTTAAAGTGTAAATCAAAATTTCTGTAAAGATTATAGAACAGACAGTTGTAGTGAAAAGAAACACAGAAAAGAAGAAGAATAAATTTGTTGATTATTCTAACACTTCGGATTAGTGCTAAAACAACGGTTAAACCCGTGAATTTTTACTTTATTGATTTAAAATTGAAACCATCTTGAAGTCTATTTAAAATTTTACTTATAGAGACATATATAATAAATTTATTTATATAAATAGATCTATGAATTTTCAGTAATCGACATCAAAATTTAAGCAAAAGAAATACTGAGAAAATGCAATTGAAAGTATGAATTACCCTATAATAATTATATTTCAAGTTATAACCAGTAATTTTTAACAGCGAATACATTACCTTTTATTTAATATGTAGATTAGTTTATTAACGTAAAATCCCTTTTTCATGAATGGTAATTAACAAATAAATCGAAGCAGTTACCTGAATTGTTAATCGTAAAAATTTATTTATACATATAACATAACAATGATTGAAAACTTATGTATATACTCCTTCTAAAATATTATAAGAAAGTGTGTAATTTAATATAAGTAGAATATTTAGATCATCTAAATTCTCTCTTAAAGACTTTAGTTCTTATTGAGTTTCTCTACAGAATAAGTTTACAAATAAATCATAAATAATTTAATTAAAAAACAGATTTTTAACAGTTTTAATAAATGAGAATAATGCATTTACTAATATATTGCTATTGCTGTATATAAATCATTGAAATATCATTGCATATATTTCAATACTATACAGTACAAGAAATTCATTGTTTTTTACTCAAAGTTTTATAAATTTAAAAAAACTTTACTGTAGACAGATCATTGTAAAATATTTCACACTCTTTTTTCTCTTCTATAATTGACTAGAATCACTATTCATGAGTATATTCCGTAGCTATCAAAACCACTTGGTGTCAACCTATTAATTGTATATTATTCATAAAATTAGTTGTTTAACGCTAAAGCATCAAAGATATCTTATAAACAGATTATGTTTTCAGATATCTATATGATAGATATTGAATACTAAAATTATATGAAATATATGCTATTATCCAAATCACTTGATATGTTTAATAATTATAATTCATTCATATAATTCGTACCATAAGATTAAGTAATAAAAATTACATGAGATGATATTTAAATTTTAATATATAGATATAATATTACTCAATACTAATATTATATGAAATATATGATATTATATAGATATTTGATTTAATTTATCAGATTCTACCATTTTCTGCAATTTATCTTATGCGGTTAGAAATTTTAATTGAATTCGAGATTGTATATTTCAATAAGTATCAATGTATATATATATATTTAATATAATTTTCTGTGTACCAAAAATTCGTATAAAAATTATCACATCTATAATTAATATATTACATAGAACATCATTTAACAAAGGATATCTCTTATCCCATTCGTATAGAAAATCATAATTCCAATATATTCAAGTACTTTGTATTTATATCAAGAACTATTAATTCTTTGTTATACCCATCGTTTATTAATTTTAGAAACTTTTAAATTTTCCAATTCTATTTTTAGACCACATTTCAGTATATTGTTTATAAGTTATTTTAATATTAAGCTTATAACTTTTCAAGTAATCGAAAATTCGGATTATTTCAAACTTTATTAATATTAGATAGCGTTAAATATAGATAGCTTTATTAAACAGCGTTAACAAAATTTTATTTAACATGTATACTTTTAATATCTCTGTTTTATTATTTTATAAAAATTTTTTAATATAATTTATAAACCATTTTCGTTAAGTTTGTTAATCAATTTAAAAAGAATTAATCTCTTAAATATTTAAACGTAAAATAAAGGTAAATACAAAATTCTGTGAAAGCTGAATATTTATTATTTTATGTCAGATCGAAATATTTACTTATAATGATTTTAATAAAACAACGATTCGTACAAAATTATAATAAAAATAATCTTACATATTGCAAATATCCTTGACATATTTTATACGAATGTTATCACAATATAATCAGGAAAATTTGAACATTTATTAAAGATAATTGTTAAGATTGTTAAGATAATGTAGCATTTATAACAAATAGTAAATAATTTAAACTTATATATTAACTTTCTTAATATTGAGTATAAAATAAGAATTAATTATCTAATATACAAAAATTACACAAGTTTTAAAATTGCAACAATACGATTATAAAACTTATATCCTTTGTAATCATTTGAAAACTTATTTTAAAAAAATGTAAAATATTATATATTTTTCTGAATTTTCAACGGCACCAACTTAACTAATCGTTAACAAAAACTAAGTTGATATTCAAATTATAAACTACAAATTAAATTTACATTACTAATGCAAAATATTTTCTAAATCCAAATTCACTCGCAAATTATAAAACGTCAGTATCTTCACATTTTTACAAGGTATTATTTAAAATCGTTGATTGTGAAACAATTCATATTTAATATTAGTGAGCAATAAAAATACTAAAAAGAAAAACATCTATTTTTCAATTTAAAACAAAAATAAAGGTTGATAAATAAATAAGTTACATATAATTTATTTAAATGATCCCACAAATTTTAGAAATGAATTTCAATAAAATATTATACAAATAAGTTTAAAGTGAGTAAGTGGAATGAACGAAATAAATAAAAAACTTTTTAAACATTTATAAGCTTTCCATTACCAAACCTACTGTAATATATCAAAATTAATAAAACAAAAGAATCATTATATTCAAATATTGCCAAAAATTGCTTGAATATTATCTTTGAATAAAAAGAATAACATACTATTAATAATAAAAATAATAAATTCAGCCCATGTTTCATTATAAACAACACTATCTGTTATAAGTAACACTAATATAAAACACTTAATGAAATTACTTCATTTTGAATTTAAAAATGTACGATTAACAATATTAGATAATGTATAAACAAATATTAGATAATTAATATCTTTTAAAATACCATTCATTAAGAACAAGTATCCAGCCAAAATTAAATTTTCCATTAAAACAAATATTAATACTCTAATATCGTCATAAGTGCTAATTTCAATAATCTTAAAAAATTTAGGTTTTCATAAATTTAAAAATATTATATAATATTGTTAATATATGAATATTTAATATTAAAAATAAAAATTATATAAAAAACAAAATCAATTGTCAATTATTGAACAAATTAGTCATATTAATATTTTATTAACTATAAACATGAACGATAAAGTTTATACCATGTAATCAAACTAAAATTAAAAGATAGTTTGTGAAAAAATTACATAAGAAATAAATAGATATATAAATAATAAACATGCTATAATTTTTTCCACTTATCATAATTGATTGAACACAATTTAGAAAATAAATTGTATACAATCTATTCATTGTATAGATTATTCATTGTATATAAAAATTAGTAATTTAATCATTTTTTCATTTCTTTACAATTAATAAATTATTTATATTATTGTAATATTTTACAAGTAAATATTCTTTTAGATTTTAATAATTATTTAAATTTTATTTGTTAATTATTTAAAGCATTGTTTGATAATTTTCAAACAAAAATTTTGTATTTGCTATAAAATTTCTGACAAGTAATTATTATAGCTACTTATTTAGAATATATAGTGATTGTAATTAAAAAGAAAATTATACTTATAATACCGTAAAAATACATTGAAAGTACATATATTTAAATTCCTTTTTTTAATATCAAGTTTTGTGTAAATAGAGTAATAATAACTAAGATATAATACAATGGCTATTACTGTATTCTTATTTTGTTATACAATACTTCTAAAACACAAAAAGTGCATCAATTATTAAACAGTTGCCAAAGTTACATATAAGGTCCGTTTAAAAAATTATTTCTAATTTACATATTTGTATCTTCAAGCACAATTAAATGTAAAATATGTATAAAATCAAAGATTATATAATTATGAATAAATTATAAATTATAATTTTTTTTCATCCTGGACAATTTAATTACTTAATTGGATTTATGATCAAATATAAACTCAACATCAATTAATTATACTTATAGTATTTTAAATACACAAAAAAAATCAATTTTAATATTTACAAACTTAAATTATTACATTATTTATGATATAAAATAATAAATTAATATGTATAAATACTTAGTAAAATAGAAATAATTTTTATTTTGCAAAATTAAGATAGAAGCGAAAAAAAGGAAAGATAAAAGTAAAAGTGAAGGTGATAAAGAAAAAGTTGAAAAAAATATAAAAAAACACGTAAGGAAATAGAAACACTAAGAAAGGAAATCCCAAGTGAGACAGGAGATTTGAGCAACGTCGTCAGTATAACGATAGGCATATGACTACATGTATACGCTCTTGCGTTTGATTGGTGACGCAAAAACCACAAGGATACGGTATGTCAATGGGCTGTTAAGCTCATGAACTCGTGTCATTGACTATGAGCACGCGCGTAAGATTACGCGTGGTGTATGTATATATGCGTAGATGTTACTTCGTTTGCTTTTTAAAATTCTTCCTCCCGTTCTCTAACCTTGACTAATGTGAAAAACATTTCGGGGAATGCGCATCAAACATAACGATCATCACGCAAGAATCAATACTTGCGGATTCTGATCTTTTTGCATGATTCTCACTATTATCTGAATTAGCAATTTATATTTATACTGAAACAATATTTAATTTAATAATTAATTTTTTATAAGATATAAAACTTAAAATAATTATTTAGATATATTTGAATTGCGAAACTTCAAATTATACGCACCGATTAATTATTCTATTTCAATAATTTTTTTAAACATAATTTTTTACCAGTTATTCAATTATTTGAACTATAAATAAAACATATAAATAAAAAATATATTACATACGAAACTTGTATGTACAAACTAGATTATGAAAAATACTGAAATCAAATAGTATTTAGTAAACAATTTTAATAATAATGTTCTATATCCATGGTCCATGCATAAATGACAAAATTATATAAGTAAATATTCATGGACAAATAACCAAATAGAATAAGAGTAATTGGAGTTTTTTACTCTTTCGTAAGAATCAAATTCAATAAAGACATTTATGACAATAAATAATTTAAAAATAAGAAATGAAATAAATCCTATTATAGTTGCACTATATAATACGTTCTAGAAATAAAACGTTTAGAAATAAAGTAGAAAATTTTATTGAAAATTATTAGAGTACGTTATTATAAAGGACTAACAGCAGAGAAGACATCTATAGGAGAATATTATTTATATTAAATATACTTTTACATACATTATTGAAATATATTTTCAACAAGAATTAATAATTATAATCTTTTATATAATTGAATGCCAATACAAGATTCTTTAAGCAATTAAAATTAGTTTGATTTTTATAACTAAAAAATAAGTCTAGTGACTTATTAGATATATTACTTATTTATTTAATGTATGGTATTTTAAAACATGAGCTTATATTTTAAACTCTCTTGTTTAATTTTATACGAAATGTCTTTTCACCGACGTATTTCTTAAAAAAAAACTAATTTTTAAAAACAGATTTATTCCTTTTTATATATTATGAAATTTATTGATTATTTTTACAGTCTTTTTAATTATTTAAACTGTATTCTATTCAAATTCTAAAAATATTTATTTATCTAATAATACTTAATATTATTAGTACGTAAAATGATTCGTCATAAATAAAACGTGAAAAATATTTTATCTATAAATCTTCAATTTTTTTATTGAAATATAAGTAAACCCTTATATAGTTGAACGTATAACAATATAAATGTAAATTGAAGAGAGAGAGAGAGAGAGAGAAATAGAGAGAAATGAAGAGAATAGAATTATGTTACAAGGTAAAAGAAAAAACAATTGTGTAACATTTTCGGAAAATACAGAGAGAATCTGATGCATTAAGAAGTACAGCCAAATGAAATAAAAATCGAGATATTTTCTAAAGATTATGGGAATAATAACAATCTTAGTAAATACGCTAAATGTACAAGTAATAATTTCTTTATTGTTAAAAATAGAGCTCCATTTTTCAGAACCGTAAAATATATACTATTACAGTAAAGATAGTTTATAGTAGTGATTAAAAACATTCATGTTATGTGGATATATTAAGTGTATTTTAATTGGTGTATAATAAACATTTATAAATAATCTATCAACTGAAATATTCAAAGCACAGGAATCAGTTACAAATTGAGAAAATGAAAAGAAATTATTCTTTTAGCATAATTTTTGTCAAAGTATCAAATTGCAAAAATTACTAGTAAATATTATAATTAATTAAAACAATTCAACGACTATATGCCTTAAAATATAAATATGTAAATAATTAATGTAGTAGGAATAATAATTCTAATACAACTATGAACAAAAGTGTTATAAAAATAGCGAATAACTATGGTCAAAGACCCGCTAAACAATTTTTCAAACCAATGTTCATCATAAAACGGCAATACATTGATTTTCGCGATTTGGTAAATAAAGATATTTTCTACAGAGTTGAAGATTGGTTTCACCGTTATACATGTACAGATAAAATACTTATGAGTATGAAAAGTATTACTTGAAAATAAATGAATTCATTCTCAAGTATTATCGTAGAATGTGTTATTTTGACCATTATCGAAGCCAATCAGCATTATTATTATTATTACGATTAATTATCAATTGTATTCATGAATATATGCATCATATGGAATTCATTTATAGCTATAAAAACAATTAAGATTTTACAAAAAGTATATCGGTTATGATTGTCAAGTAAGTCACTGAAAAGAGTCTACAGTAAAATCAAATTCAATCATGGAAGTACAGAAAGAACTCACTGATAGTTATAGAGACAAAGATGAAAACAAAACAAGTACATCAATTGTAGATCATTAAACGATATATTGTATGATTATTGGCGTAGTTGCAACTTTGCGTATTTTAAATACAGAACAAATAAGTAAAGTATTAATTAAAAGTTCGAATAGGAGAACTACACAGAAGATAGGAATACAGAGAATTAATAATACAAATTTATGTCAAAGATAAAGATAAGATAATCTGTAACAAAATAATTAAAATATAGCTTTCGCCACTACTGATTAGATGTTAGTAAAATATTTAACTCGAGTGCAAAAATAAACATTACGTGAATGTATTAGAAGAAGTTTTATATACAGAAAAGTATATTACAGTCAGAAAATAATACATAAGTATGCTATCTGATTTTAATTTCATTATTCTATTATCACAGTAATCTTTTAACGAAATATCATTTAAAATATGACAAAAGTTTATATGATCAATAATTAGGTATTAATTAGTGGTACCGTGTGCGAGTCTACAATTATTTTAGATAAATTTTATCTACAATATATTTTAACGTGTTTATTCTTAAATATATTCCAAAACCGTATATTAGAATTTATACAACGATTTATGCTAAAGTCTTGTAAAAAAATAAATCTAGGAATATGTTATGAAACATACTATTAAGCTTAATTATATAAAATTGGAAAAGCCTGAGTATATATTAATTTAACAACTATTGCTAGAAAGCACACGAGGATGTCATTAATTAAGATAATGAGTTGATTGATGCTCAAATTTTGTTAACTGAGAATTTTAAATATAATTTCATACACATGAAAGACACTAAAAGGAATTATAAGTACAAAGTAATTGTAATTAAGGAGACTGTAAAAATTTATTTATATTTATGTTTACATTGTTGCACATATCTACGATATTTGCATAGTATATATTCCAGTTCGGATGGCTAACAATAGACTCAAAAAAATGGTTGTTCAGTTATAAAAACATATTCAATAAATAGATGCGAAATTGTAAAAGATCATAAGCCATATTTGATTGAATATAAAGTTGGATTAAAAAACAATTTATACAAATGAAAAGCATCCACTTAAGAGTCCACTAAATTACTTAACGAATGATGGAAAGTCAATCAATCTAGAGCAAAGAAAATAGTAAAAGCATTAATAGATCCATCGTTTTAATTAATGTGTATTATTTTGTAGTTATTTTGTGTATTAAAGAGAATAGAATTTTATAAAATTATTCAATATACAGGTCAAACTTTAAGTGTATTAAATTGTGCTTCTATTTATAAACGATAGAAAAACATAAGGTTATCAAGCAGTATATAATATAACATGAATTAATATATCAAAAGGTGAATATATCCGGAAAGTTAGTTTTGACAAATAGAATATATCTAGAAAAAGTATAAATCTATGAGTAGAGTACATAATTAATGTGGTTCAAAAGTGAATACTGAATATGTTTGAAATTATATATATATTCTGAATCAGAAATAACCGAAACAAAAATGGTTAGCAAGAAACTCAACTGGATCACAAAAGATGTAATACTTTTTCACACTTTTTATTTTACTTATACAAAGTCATTACTCTCGATTATAACGATGGGTTGATATTTTTCTTTATAGTTAAGAGATTTATTAAATATTCTTAATTATATCTACATAATCAAATTGACAGACACAATAAAAATATTAAATAAAGTATGCTCAATTCTACAGAACTCTAGAATCATTAAAAAACTTGTCAGTGATCTACAAGCTTACCTTTACGATTCAGGAGTCATCAGTAAAAATATCAAAAAAAAGAAATTATTAAAAATATTCATAGTCTTAATTTTTATGAAGTAATAAAAAAGTAAAATGGATGAATACTGTTGGCATTGTTAAATTGAGTTCCAATAGTCTCTAAATAAACATATCAACTTAGTAATCTATTAGTGACATTTTCTAAAAAGTAAGTATTAAACCTTGTCTGGTTAATATTTTAAGAAACTTAGTAATTCTTTTCAACGTAGCTAAGAAAACTTTCAAGATACAACAAATCAAAATAATAACAAAGAAGATCTTAAAATCATTAAAATCAGATCATCAAAAATTACTATATAAATGACTTTGTAAGTAAACGACATATACAAATAAAGTCGATGCTAACATTGATAATAAATTTTTTTAATGTATTTTCATTTGAAGTCACGAAATATTTAACCTTGATGACTAGGAATACTAACCAACTAGTTATTAAAGATTAAATGAGTTCTTTTCTTTTATGCTTATTCTAAGTATTTATTCTCTATTATGTACTCTAATTATGTTGATACATTTGAAATTTTTTTAAAATGATTTAAAAATTATTGAAATATATTGAACATTATTAAAAATATCGTCCATGTTCTCAGTTTCATCGCTAATCTCGATTTCACTTCATTTTTTTTGTATTTTAAAAAAAATCATCATTAATGCTATTAATGACTTATAGTAAGCCTTGTAAAGATTTTACAATTAATTTTAAAATAATAGTAGATTAAACGTCAATTACAAAACTATCTTGATGAATATATAATTTATCTAAAGGGTGAAATGATTCATGAAACTATAATGTAAAGATATAAATGTGTTGAGATATTCACATAAATATATAACATAATTAAGAAAAAAATGTACTCAAAAACGCCAAAATATGAACGGATGTTTAAATTATCAATACTCGTCTAAGTCGAACATTAGAATGCGAGTGTAATTAAAGTCAATAGATAAGAAGGAATTTTATTTAGCGCATAAGGGAGGAAACAAGTATCGCTCTCCTCTAGGATTGATACGTAAATATTTAGAATTATAGTATACAAGTAATATAATTATAATAGATAATAAAATACATACTAATATATATTCTTACTAATAAGTATTGCACTTCTATTCCCTTTATTCACATTTCTACAATATGGTATAAATATAAAAAATGAATACAATACTTATATTACTTCATTTTATTAATTTAATTAATAAATAATGTATTGAAAGAGATTCATTCTAAGTAAATATTAAAAACCTACTAATATGTTTTTATTACACATAAAAACATAAAATAATATTTTTACAAGAAACAGCATGACTAAAAAATATAAGAGATGAAGGAGGAGGAGAAGCAGGAGTTAACAAGTAGTCAAGTCTGAGTTGCGTCTAAGTCTGATAGCCGAGTTGAATGACCGTTCGAATGGAGAACACCTTCATTCGTAGGCTATACTCGTTGAAAGAGAATTTCTTGGTTCATTGAACTAGCGAGGTCTGCATAAATAATGACAAGTCTTTGTAATACAATAATAAACACACACTTGTACACACTTACGCACACCCGCACACGCGCGCGCACGCACGCACGCACACACACACACATATATATATATATATATTTATATATATATATATATATAACAATGAATATTTATGAATAGATAAAACAATTAAACATTTCTTCTTTGTACGTTAACACATTAAATCATTATTTAATGATACAATAAAATTTTCTGAAATAAAAAAAAATAAACAAATTTATATACATATTTGTTCATATATTTTACATAATAATTCTTTTATGAATAATGAATTTTATATTAATTTTATTAAATTATATCAATAACGCTAAATTTCAATTGATTAAATAAAATAATATTTATTTACAAATCCTTATAATACTTTATATTTAAAGCAATGCAAAATGATTCACTTCATTTAATAATAAAGACCAAATCGAGATTTCACCTCCCTAAAGTAATAATTTTTCAATAACATTATTTAAATCAAATTTTAAGTTAAATGGAACTAAAAACTAAATTATAAATAATTTTATTAATAATAGCTGACGTTTTAAGAGTATCTCACATTGTAATGTGGTAATAAACCGACATAAAAATATAAACAAAATAAGATTGGTATTACATATATATATCTGATAATCTCGTATACATATAAAATTTTTAAATAAAATTTAAGTTTTATTTTAATATTCTAAAGCTATTAATTAAGTAAAATCTAAAATGTATAATAAATTAATAAAATTATAAAATAATCATAAAAATTTAAGTAAGCATATATATATATATATATATATGTTATAATGATAGAAAAGCAATATATATTATATATATTATAAATATTATATATAATTTATAAGTATTTGTACATTTAATTTTTGTATTTTTAAATAAATTACAAATACTTGTATTTATTTATTGACTTCTTATATATTTTTTAATATAATATAAACCCTTTAATATGATTTATGGTGCTATTACTATGAATTATATTCGATTAAGAGTTCTTGAGCCTAAAATAATATGTAATTTTCATGTCTATTTAGAATATTTCTAGAATATAAAAAATTTAATTAATGTATTATTCAAAGTCTACATCTTAAAACAATTAATATTAATTTCGATTTCCTACTTATTGAAGTAATTGTGCAAATGTATTATTAAATATATTATAGAAAGGTACTGTTTCCACGTCATTTTAATTAGAAAGTCAAGTGTCAATCTAAGCAGTAGAATATGCACGATTTCTCATTGTTTACATATGAGGACATTGCTCCGATGCAGCTTACCTTGTTGCTTACATTCCTGCACGAGACTCCACCTCCAACGTGATGTTACGCTTGCTTACACACCTTGCATTCTCTAATATTACATGGTTAAATATGCACGAGTTAGTAAATGCTACACCAACGTATTTATGTTTTCATGCTTCATATATAGAGCTATATTTATAATAGAGCAGTAGAATGAAATTTACAGTGACCTCTTTAAACTATGAATTTCTGTAAAAAAAATTTGACGAATTTTAAAACAACATACTAAAAAGTAAGATTAAAAAAGATTAAAGAAATAATGTAAGTCAATAAATTCTTTTCCAAATTTATTTATTGTAACACGATTTAATATTATAGTACTGATTTAATTTCAAATTATTAAAAATTTGTTAAGAAATTTTATGAATAACAGTATTTTTCAACAAATTCAGATATTTTATTTCATGAAATAGCAATAACATAGCTTGTTATAATGCTTTTCATACTAGTAAACAATTTTTATTTTTTAGAAGAATATTTTAGAATATCCTGTGGACATAAGAAAATTTTAAGAAAGATTTAATATATTTAATAAGTACAAGAACAAAAATATAAATAGTTATTTTTTACTTACATTATATATTTCTTTATTTAAATAGTGATAAATTAAAGTATATTACATAAAATTAAATATATCTATATATATTATATATTATAAATAGATCAATCTATTTTGATATTAATTTAAGAGTTTAATATCCACATTCAAAGAATTGTTCACATATTTTACTATATATTGAATAATAAAATTAATTTGACATTTTATATCCATTTCCTTTTTCAATAAAATAAGATACGGGTGCATTGATGAATAATTTAATTATTCGACAATTCAGTATTAAATCAATTAAAAGAGTCAAAATATTAGTTACTTATTTTATTTATTTCATATACAATATTTTGAATTATAAATATTAACGAATGTTTAAATTATTTAACTTATATGATTTTACATAATTCAATTTCTTATATAGGTAAATTTCTAATTTTGTTTATATATTTAGATTTCATCTTAAATTACATATAAAAGTTTTATGATAATCTAGTCACGTTGCAATATGAGAAATGTCTGAGTTCGAAGTTTAAATGTTTATAAAGAAAACGAATTATTATTAAAATTTAATAGTATAAAAAATTTATGACAAAATAATTCCGATTAATATTTACCAATGAAATATAACACTTGTAAAATTAGAAAAATAATTTGAAATAAATATTTTAAATTTTATATATAGGCTTTTATAATATCGTAATAATTTACTTATACGATAAATATTTTTAATATATATAAAAAATATGATATAAAGTCTATATTTAAACATACATGTATATTTAATTATTAATGACTATAATATTATCGTTAATGCACATTAATCAGACTGCGAAACTGAATTTTTTATGAAAGCTTAATTGTTTGAATATCATTTAAGATGATAGGGAAATTTCTTTTAGTGTCATATAATTTATTTATAATATATAATCTTAATTATAAAATACATTGCTTGTATTATAAAAATTGTATATTATAAAACATAAATTATTATATCTATTAATTGTTAAATTGTAGAAAAAAGTTTTTTAAGTTCTTTAAAAAGAATTTGAATTGTTAGTTAAATTAACAAAAATTATTCTAACCTCAATATTATTTTTATAAAAAATTAAAGCAAAACAAAATGGCTTAATTTTTATATGGCAGGATTCATCATCTGATGGAATTCATGATTGTATCGAGCTCCGGTTATTCTTGTTTCTGTCTTTTCTTGAATCGACTGGTTTCGCTTCTTCTAGTGACCGATAACGGTGGGGACCGCGAGTTCTTTTTTGGACAGGACTCCGTTATTCGTTTCGGCGCTCCTTACTCATACTCAATATGTAGCCCATTCACACATACGTAAATTGCCCGTTAGAAATTGGGTCGAGTTCCCCCGAAAACTGTAACCTCAATGCTTCAACGAAATCTTAAGTTTATTAAATACATGCAATTATTGTTTCTTCTCATATTTCATAATCTGCACCATATTTACATTAAACATTTCTTTAGACACGCATAAAGATTAGTAATACTTTTTATATCTATAAAAATTCGTACTTAATGTAATACCTATTTCATTTTTATATAAATAATATATTATATTACTTAATATTTACAATATAATTTAAAAATTACCATTAATAATAATTATTTAAAATACGTATTTGTACTACATATATAATACTATATATTATATTTTTTATATATACACAATATATATTATTATATAATTTATATATATATTCTAATTATATATATATATATATTATAATTTATATATATTTATATATATTAATATATAATTTATATATAATTAATTGAGTTTTTATTTATTTAAATATTTGTTTCAATATATAAGAATCTAATTTATTCTAATAAATACTTATTCACATTTTACTACATTGAATTTCAGTGTTTCTAATAAACCAACCAATAAATGCACATATATCAATGATTAAAGCCATCATTTAAAATTGTACTTATAGTCAAATTACGCTATTTAATGAAATCTATTAGTTACTTACATGTATTGATATTTTTTACGTGCCAAAATTATGTACAAAAATTCTATGCTTTATCATTAAAATTTCTTATTAGTCAAAAAATAACGCCACAATTATAAAATTATTTACAATATAATCATTTTAAAGATTTATGATTATTAATGTATTTGTAATAACTAATTATCGAAGTACAATGGTTATAAATTAAATAAATTATAAAACATTGTTGGAGTATATGTAAACTGAAATAAATTCATGAATATTGTGATTGCACAGCTGAAGATAAATAACAACGAAAAATTTGTTGTATAATTTAACTATTTTCATTTTTTATTTTGTTCTTCGATTTAAAAATTATTTAATAAAAAGAATATTAATTTTATTTTCCCTATACTTATAAATTATGAAGAATGATACACTGTTTTCAAATATTTTTTTCTTATTTTTTACACTAATCAACATTAAATTCATTAATTGCCAATCATTATTAACTCAGTATAATATTAATATAAGAGATCAATTTTAATAAATACATTATGATTAATTGCTTCACAATTTTATATTTAAAAATATATTATTACAGATATTGAAAAAAGATACATGGTGTAATTTAATTGAAGTATAAATGTTCAAAGTAATAATGTGGGCAGTCAATAAAATAAAAAAATATTATCAAAAGATTAAGTCTACATTTGAATCTAATTTTAGATTCACAACATACATAGAAATTATATAGATAAAGCGGTTAGTTTTAGATATTTTAATTTAAAAAATTTTAATTTCAATAAAATTAATGATTTTATTGTAATTTATCTATAGTTTATACGTAGTCCAATTGTTTTATTAATAACATTTGTTACACACAAATCGTTCATTATCGAATTATATTTTCCATTTAATTTAAATAATGTTCATCATTTTTCATAAATTCCCGTTTTTCTTATGGTTCTTGTGGTAATACATAAATCAGCAGTATGCTGTAATACAAAATGTATTTTGTCTGTTTAGAATGGTAAAATGGTAAAATATTTTCTTAATTGTAAATTTATGATCAACGTTACCATATAATTCACTATATACTTTTTAAAAATTTAGTTCTGTAAAATATAACTTCGTACTGTATTACTTTCTGATAATATACATCATTCTAATACATTGTTTATTTTGCATGTATTCATAGTTCTTATAATACTTCTTATAATATCTATATATCAGTAATATAAGAACCAATCAAAAGTAATTGCAATTAATAAATGTGTGAATGTTGAATTCGGACTTAATAATCAATCATTGTTATGAGTATCCCCCCTCATATATATATATACAAAAATTATATATCAGTTAACAAATTTATTACTTTTCATAATAAATTTGGAATGAGTAATTAAAAAATTAAATAACTGTCGAATAAATAAGAACTTTAAAGAGTAAACAAAATTAATTTAATAGTAATATACTTTGAAAAATTTTTTATTTGTTGATTAGTAAATTAATCATAAATATACATACTTAATATAATTAAAAAAACATGCTTTATCGTTATATTTTATTACATAAGAAACATTTTATAATTATTTGTTCTTAATAGCAATTCAATGAAAAAAATTCATTTCCGACATTTATTGAACATTCATAACGATGATTTTGGTATTTAGCAAATCAACAAATTGTCATAAAAAAGTCAAAGAAAATATGAAACTAAAAGATTTAAAATAGTTACGTATAAGAAGCGACAAGTTACAACAGAATAATGTAAATACTTCTAATAAAGGTAAAAAATAACATTTACGATTAAGAAGCATAATCCATTAAACTTTCTATTATCAGTTTTTATTTTTATCTGTCCATAAGTTCAGTTAAACTGTTAATACATCATTATGTTACATTATAAAATTTTTAATGTTTTAAATATTTTTTTATATGTTAATATATATTTTTAGTATTTTTAAGATTTGTATGCAATATCTGTAATATAAATTTCATACTTATATTGATAAAAATAAAAATACCTAACACAAAAAAATGAATTATTTTATACTTCCTAATATTTATAAAAGTATCAATGTTAGAAAACAATGGCATAGAATATTTATATAAATACGAAAAAGGATTATTATAATATTGAATAATGTTACATACAAACATTGAAAATTTTATTAGAATTTATAATACAAAATTAATCTAAAAAATATAATATAGTACATAATAGTATATAAACTATATAAAAATGTATAAAAATATATAGTATATAAAATAGAGTACTAAAAATTTTTAATAGAAAGTTATTAAATCGAAGCAAGAAAATATCTGGTATTTTAAAGGCTTTATTAATTTTATAATTTAATCATTAGAATAAAAATTTAAAAATTATATTAAATTAATAAAAAATACATCTATATAATGTTATATTTATACGATTGCAAAAGTAAATAATTCTATTGAATAATATATAATTTATATAATATATTCAAAACATAGTATATTCAAAATAACCAAAATATGTATAGTATCGAGTCTTCGAAAATTCACGAACTTTTCTGTTATTAAATACACATAAAAATATTTCTATAGTTTTTTTACATATATATAGAAAATTACGCATTTGCACAAAGATAATAACTCCCTTAGCTATATAACCATAAATATACTTTAAAATAATGTGCATATGAATCTGGTGCGTAAGTATATTCAAAGAAAAAATAATTAAGAAAGCAGCCGTTAACATTACGAACCAATGGCAATGGGTCGGCGACCTGGCGACGGTGTCATCGGACCGTTGCAACCCGAAATGTCTGGAGCGAGCGAGTCACTTCCTCATTGCTTCTCTGGTTACAAACGGATTTGTTATCGATGCAATCATTGATTTATAAGGTATCTTATTAAAATATGTAGAATATTTTTATTTAATTACAATTCTATGAGTTTCTCTAATATTATTTTAATAACTAGATTTGCCGTTAAATACATTCTTATTCTATAAATAACTCCTTAGATATTATCAATTAAATTATGATGATATAGAGAAATTTTAAATTACAACTTAGATGAAAGAATAAAAAAATTAGACACATCGCGAAAGAATAGCATTGTAATTATTAATTAAATCTAAAAATGGTGTATGCTGTTAACATAAAGTACATAAAAAAATCTAAAATAAAAACAAAATATAAAATCATTTTTCTATTAAATGTTTAATTATTTGTTATATATTCAAAACCAGAAAATAATCTGTTATTCTCTTATAAAAAATATATTCTTTTCAATTTTTATTACTAATTAAATAATAACAATATATCCATTTTATTTTTAAAGTACACATAAATTTTCAATACATAAATTATACATTGATAAATAGCAAAATTAATTATTATATATACTATAATTACATTTTCTGAAGTAAAATACGGTATGCACTAAACTTACGTATATTTTTTATAATTATGAAATTTAATTATTATAGCACTTCTTATGCATAATACTTTTTTCAAAATAAAAGTTTATAAATTTCTTGTAGAAATATAAAAATATAGGTTTATAATTACATTTTCCAATTAACAAATAAAAATGATTAATATGATTAAGCTACATATATCAAATTTCAAGAATTTAATCAATGTCGTGAAAATATAATTATCTTACTGTTAAATTACGTTTATATTTATTCATTTCTTATAGAACGGACTAATTTTTAATTTTTAAATATTGCTATACATTTATGGAAAATATATGAATCAGAAAATCGTATATAATTTTTTAATATTAGAAACTTACTTAAAAGTTTTAAATTTTAAATGTTTTTCGATACAGACAATACTCTGTAAATACTGCAGTATTTGTTGGCTAATCCCTTATTTTATTTTAATTCATAAATAAAAGTTGGTATATACAAAGATATATACAATTGTAGTTTAGTGAATATATAATTAACATTATAATAAAATCTATAAGCAAGAAAAGCATTAAAATGAAATAACTTATGATTATTGAAAATATAATTAAAAATATTTGTAATTAAATAATCACCAAATTCATTCATATACGCCATATTATATTTCTTTAAATAATGTATATTTTAAATTAAGACTATTAGTTATATGTTATAAGTGGGATTGATATATCATAACTTTTTTTATATACAAATTATTTTATGTTGAGTGTATGACATTATTTCTTATTATTTCTTTGAACAAAATAATGGGTCAATTATGTAATTCTTGCGCGAACTCATATCAGCTTGATAAAAAATCAATTACCTTTATTAACAATAACCAAGGGGACTAAAATCCTTTGCTGTTGTCGAAGTTTGTTTCTATATTTGAATATGCTTTGTGGACACTTTTATTTGCTGTGCAAAGCATTGCCAATAAACTTACACGCATTCCGCGTCGACACATTGAACTCGTTTGACTTTCTTTTTATCTGTCGTAATTTGCATCTTATACGTGACTACATAATATAAAATTTTTGTAAAATTCACTATGTTATTAAAAATTAATAATATTATATATGAATTATAAATAAAATCTACTCAGAACTTTTCAAATATTTTAAATATTTTTACTATGTAACTGTCATCATGATTATTAATATAGTCATTTATACGAAATACAAAAAAATATGTATATTCAAATAACAGAATGTAAGTGGTTATTAGGTAATTATATGAATTTAGTAATACTTTTAATATTCAGACGTAAAGTTAAATGATTAGAAATAGTGAATACAAAATTTTCAATCTAAAATTATTATATTATATAGAAAATTTCAAATATTATTATCCAATAAATTAAATTTCAAATACTGTAAATTAAAATTTAAACGTTTCTACATTACTGATTATGAAGAAACTGTCAAGAGAAAAAGTTTATAAAATAGCAAACCCTTAGTAAATTAACTAATTTTAAATGTTATATTCAATCTTTAAAAACTTATTGAATAGTAAAAATTAAAATATCTAATAATATATGAATTATAATATATTTGTTGAACTTAACAATAAAATTTTGTATGAAGTATTTAAAATTTTTAAAGCGGTCATATAAATAAACAAAAATCAAAAGTAAATTACTTAAATATTATTAAATGTATTTTTTATTATTTTTTTAATCCTTGCTTAAATTAATAAATATAAATGAATGATTCATTGGTTATTATTATTAAGTTAAAAAATAAAAGCTGATTTGTCAAACAATAAAATCAATTTATAAAATTTTTTCATTTTTATAATTATTATTAAAATTAATTTAAATAGTTACACTATAAAATTAATTTTTTATATTTCATACAAATACTTTGTAAATATTAATTTTTAGAAATCGTTAATTTGCTTTTCCAATACATGATAAAAATAATATTTTTAAATGAAAAATAAAAATACTTTTTATTTCAAAATGCCGTTATATTTAAAGTGATAATTTATGAAATTATAAATAATTAAAAAAAATTGAATATTCCATTATAAGAAATGATTATGTAATAAAATGTATTTTATTTAATTGCAACATAAGTAAAATTTAGATAATTCAGTATAACTGCTACTACAACTTAAATTCTCTATCTTTAAAATTAGCATAATAAATAATAAAAAATATAATATAATAAATAATTTTTGAATGTTTAAAACTAAATCATTTAATCATTGAAATTTTTTTTATTTGAGTACTTTTAATGAATTTCATATTTAACTAATTATTAATTAATTAATCAATATAATCAATATAGTATAATTTAGTTTGTTTAACTTAAATGATTGTTGCTTACATTTTATTTGTTTATTCTATATTTATACTTATTATGGTTAAAATGTTTAACCATGTTTAGAGTTGTTTAAAATGTATATTCAACGGCTTGTCATTAATTGCTAATGCTATATAACATAGAATTTTTTATATTAGTAATGAAAAATGGTGTTATTTCAATCACTAATTGAGTTTGTACTTTATAACTGCAAATATTCTTAAATTTACAGTCAGTTTATTATAAAAATGTAAATTATATAATCTAAATAACATTATAGTAATAAACATGATCAAATTGATTAACTAAATACTCGTAATAAATTACAATTATTTTTAGTAATTCGGGAATTTATCATATATTTCATACTAAAGAATTAATACTCAATAAATTACTTTTAATAATTTTTTTAAATATATATAAATTGAACAGAAATAAATTATGATATTAAAATCCAGTTAGAAAAAAAAATTTGTAACAAACAATATTGGTGAGATGTTTAGATAAGAAAAAATTGTTATGTTTCGTGCAATGATTTAAAAATATTAAATACGTGAAAACAATTTATATTTCTAGAATAAATAAATATAATAATTATTTACATTGCTATTGATTGATTAGTATTACATTATACATTATATAAAAAAAATTTTAATTAGTTTAAAAAAATGTTATTAATATTATGCAATATAAGAAATCATAACAAATTTATTACTAATCAAAAATCTGAATTGAAATTATAAGTATCTAGAAACTAGAGAAAAGAGAAAAAATAAAAAATTCTTAAATACAGTTAGAAAATATTTAAAAATCTAATTATTTTACACTCATATTGATTGTAAATAATGCACGAATTATTCTTACATTTATGTAATTTTAAATTTATTGATTTTACATATAAAAAAAAAATTATTTTAGAAAATATTATCTGATCATAACGATCAAATATATTTTATATTCATAATTATCAATAGTTCTTCTAGATTGTCTGCATCCACCTTCGTATACGGGTAATATATATATTGTATGCATATATTTAGTTGATATCTGTATCCCTAGTGTAATGGTGGTTAGTGACGGTCGCGGGGGCAGCAATTCCAATCTCTGTAGGTTCAACGACCTGATATTAGCATCAACTCCTTTCCTTATATGTGTACATGGCAACCTATCTATTTGTACGTACTTGTGCGCGTATATTATTTAATTCCTGCTTTTTAGCATAAGAGATTATACTCGCGCCCATACACATATATCAAGGGAGAAATGCTGGAGATCATAAACTTGTGTACTCTCAGGCATACTACTTTACCGGTCGTTCACCTTTTTACTACGTAAGAGGGCACGCATACGTAAACGTAAACGTGTGACATAGGATATCGCAGATTTGATGATTTCTTTTACTCGTACTCCGATTATTATTTGACCTCTCGTGTTACACACGACTACCCCGACAATTGAGCTTTTACGAGTTAAGAAGATAGCCCACCGGGATCGACTACCATCCTGAATACTTATATGTTTCAATACTCGATTTGCAAGTTACTCTTACTTTTATTTTTTTTTGCTTATTTTATGTACTACTGGATTTCATAAGGCATCGAATATCAATTTTAACATTTGCTTCAATATAATACAGCTACTGACACAACAAAATAATGAAAAGTACAACACAGACTAAACATATGTATGTATTTGACAGAAAATATAATTTTTAATACTATTTTATAGTTTATAGTTTAAATAAAATATTTCTATAAAATAGACTTTCAGTTTTTGTATTTTATAGTTTAATCTATTAGTAAAAATTTTACTAATGGATTATATCTGTACTATGTTTAAATAAATATTTCAAATTATTAAGATAATATTAACGTTAGTGAACTTCATTTATGTAATTAATGTACATAAAACTATAAAAATATAAATACCTACATCCATTTAATACAGTTTTAACAAAATACACAGAAATAATATGTTTATATTGATATCATTTATTATCATATAAGATGACATATTAAAATTAATGAAAGAAAAATTACGCTTACAATTCTGAATAAGTATAATCAAACATTCTTACGAAATACATGAGAAAACAATAATACTATTTAATTCAAGTAAGTAGTAAATATGAAAATACAGAAAAATGTTCAAGAATTTTTATTATATATACGAAATTACTCCTCTACATACAATGTAAATGTATATAATATATATATGTAAATATATACGATATATAAACTATACGATGTATAAATATACGAATAAAGTAATACAAGAGACCTACAAGCTACAAACAACCTTTTTTAGCCTTGAAGTCGATTAATAATTTTATAAATCATAATCATCTAGTTATGTATTATTAATAATTGTAGAATTATTTTCTTTGTAAATTAGATGTAAACTACATTTCGACATTAAATTTTTAATTAAAAAGTCTTGAATAATCCATGCTAATTTACGGAATTTATTAGAAAATGATTTTGGAATATATTTCATTAGCAATTCATTTTTATTTTAATTTTTTATTTAAACTTATGCACATTGAGACTTATGTAAACCTTTTAAATTGCTATAATTTTTCATCTTTTCTCTATACTTCTCTGACGTAAATACTGTTTCCTATAATTCACTCTTATTTTATTTAAATATTTTTGCTGCAGTTTACCATTAGTTTTAACTTTAATATAAACAAATTAATTTTATAAATTAATTATGTAAAAAATATATTGACTAATACTAACAGTAAACATAAATGAATAAATACAAGAATCCATAAATCGTATTAAAAAGTTGTAGTAAAGACAAAAAATGTGGAGACATTCATTAGTTTACAAATAGACAAATATTTATATCAATAATTTGAAAATTAAGTAGTCGACATAAATAAGATTTTTTAAATTACTGATTAACTTCGAGTATACAATATTTAAATATTAGTACATTGTAACTTTTTTTTAAATAAAGTCGGCAGATATAAATATTTTTAATGTAATCCCTTTTTATAGTTTAAAATATATTTTAAAAGAAATATATGAAATAACAAATATTACAAAGTGAAGCATGTAAAATTAATATGATCAAATAATGATTATTTTATTATTTTGTTTTATTTATACTCGAGTCAAATTTTCAATTTTAGCATTAATGGAGAATGGAATAAATAAGAAAATATTTCTTCAAATATTTCTTTCATTTAAAATAAGCAATAAAATTTAGGTAAACATACTACTCAATCAATACTAATAGATAATATATAGAGTAGATTGATTGTGCAAAGCTATGTAAAAACCTAAAACAATGAGTTAAAAATTTTGCTCAATATTATTTATATCTACATGGTATAATATTCAATCTTGAAAATAGAAGATAGTTACAAAAAATTATTCGAGTATTGTTGTAAAATTTAAATAAAAAAATGAAAAACAATTGTTCATATAATAAAGATAATAATACTCATTCATTACGGCTGTAAGCGGCTCACATATCTTGAAAAACGGTGGAAAAATCGATTAAAATAATATATAAATTACTATCTAATCGAACATAAAACTGACATCAGTTCTCAAACGATTAGTGTTTCTTATATATCTTCATAAAAGAACTTCAGTAGAAAGGATTCAAATGAAACGAGGATGCTCAAACCGAAATTGATATATATATATATATATATATATATATATCGTAATTCTTTATAAATCTGATAGTGTAAAATATATTTAAATATTCTTAGGCGATAAGTAAATCTAAAACAATATGTCAACCTGCATAAATCTACCCCATCATATTGTATAAACCATTTATAATTTTTAAAAGAAAAAAACTATTTTTATTAAAAATCAAATATTTTATTTTATTTTATATTATTAATTAATATTATAAATTATTAATATATAAATTATTATAAATATTTTAATTAATAATTTTATATTATACCAAATACTAATCTAAATTTTCGAAGGTCAGAATTGATTATGGTTTGTTTTTTTATAAGTACTTAGTACATTAACTAAATTTTTAACCACAAATCAATAAAGCTTTATATATATATATATATATATATATATATATATATATAATTTATATATATTTTTTTAATTTTTTAATTTTTTTTAATTTATATATAATTTATATATATATATATACATTTCATAAAAGGGCACGAATATTGTATCAATTATGTTTCTTTCTTTTCTTAAAGTAATAAAATTAATTGGATAAAGATTTTTGTCATAAAAACAGTAGTATTCACCAATGAAAAATCAGACAGACGTTGGTCATTTGCTAAAAACAATTTGAAAAAGATGTGATTCTTATAGTATCGATAAAATATTATTTTCATTATTCAAATCGTTAAATTGTGATGTATATCTATTTTATGTATATGTATTCGCATTAATAAAAAATGCCACCCCCGTCGTAATTTTCTTAATTGCAATCATGCCTCTCAATATCATTACAACATCTTTTATTAATTAATAAAAATGATGCTGTAAACTACAAAGCAGTGAAATTCAATTTTATTATTACCGTCATGTAATAACAGCATTTTCAATCCATGTAACATTTTGGTGCCACTTACAAAAGTGTTGTGTTTATCCATTTATACAAAATCATTTAATTACTTTTAATGAACATCTTCGTCTCTTATTATAAATAATGAAAAGTGTGAATAATGTCAAATAATAAATAAGAAATTTCTTGTATCAATAAAGAGCCAAGGTGCATAATAAACAATTTAATTAAAATAGTCAAAAAATAATCATTAGAAAATGTCATCGTAATAATGTGTTAGTAGTATTAATTATAAATTAAATATTTATGTGATATGCAATAAAATAGTTGAAATTAATAAATAAAAAAATTTAAATACTATCAGTATTAAAAGAACAATGTCATTAAATTAACATACGAGTATATTTTCTAATATCTTTATGTTGCGTATTATGAATGCATCCTAGGAGCAGTTAAAAAGGTAATATATGCACATATTATAGTTAATACGACTCATTTGCTTTTTTTATTTGCATTTATATATTTATATTTAGTAAATAAAGCATGCATGCTTTTAACCATGTAATATTTCTATTTTTCTTACTAAACCACATGCGTCATTGCGGTAAGAAATATGGCGAGTTGAACGTGATTTATGCTAACGATACTATTTTTATAATACGATGTTCAATACGTACCTCTATATAAAATGTCCCTTACGTATACAGACGCTTAGAATGAAGAGAAAGGCAGCTTACATACACGTGTATATCAGCTGCTACTACAGAGAGGCTAGCTCACGGGGCAATGCACCTGGAGACAATACCGACGACTTTAAACTATCTCTAAGTCGCAATTTCTCCTACACACATATTTATAAAACTGATTCTTAATATACGATATTGAATATTATACACACATATAAAAATTGGAATTCATAACAATAGAAAATGATTAAAAGTTAAAATAAAGAATTTATTTGCACTGTTCTTTAGGGTAATATATTTTTTGTAAACAATAAAATATTTAATATGGAGCTATCCTTACAAAATTTCTTTATTTATCCTAATACTGATAGCGAATACAATACTCATATACTATTTTATAATATATATTATAACTTTTATTATTTTAGAAACAAAATAATGAGATAATAAAATATATTATCTATTATTTCACCATTAAATAATATTTTCATTCTTATAAAAGAAGTATAAAATAAATTTACTATCAATATTGACTATATGCCTTTTACTTTAAATTCATACGAAAGCAATAAATAATTGAATGTTCAATCGATCATCTAAGAATAGTCAACTGAAATATTCAATAGTAACTAAGGATCCAATTTAAGAACTTGAAATTATTAAATTATTAAAATATCAAATTATGAACAATGAACTTTAAATTGTATAATTAATTCGGATTGTTAATTTAAATTTTTTTTAACAATTATATGATTTCATAATGGCTCTGAATTGAATGTTACGTAATGTTAAAGTTGAATTAAATTAATTATTACAATTTTAATTTACTACTATATGTGGTAATATTTTTATAGTAAATATATATATATATATATATATATATATATATAAGTTATAATTAATAATGATAATACGGAAAATTTTATTAATAATAAACATTAATTTAAAAAATTTATTTGTACATTAAAAATAACGAAACCTTTCAATTAAAAAAAAATTAATATAACTATTTCTTTTATAAGATAAAAAGAACATTTTTTATTTCTTCATTACTTTTATAATATATCCTACATTTTATTATATTAGTTCCATGTTTATTATTATTAACGTTATTTTATTTCAAATATTAATCATCTGATATTACACTCAAAAGGTGTTAATTAATATTTAATTATTTCTATCGTTTATAATTATTTATAATATATTAAATTATTATAATACATAAAAAATGTTAATAATTTAAACAAGGATAAAAAGCATAATGGTGATTTGGTATTATTACTCTCATTAAATCATAAAAAAAGGAATTATAACCTTCCTTTCAATTATAATTATATCTTCTGTTATATGAATCTTTGGTTGTCTTTCATTTTAATATTCATTGAATGAAATATCTTCTATCAAAAGATGAAAGATCATTAGGAATCATAAATTAAAAATTATTATCATTTTTAATTCACTTATAATTATATTTTATCACATTTTATAATTATATTGTTTTGTACTTTACTATTATATTCTAATCACATTATAGTTTAATAGATCTAATATTAAAATACTATTTATTATTATTATTCTTATTTATACAAAAATGTATTTAATATTTCAACTATATCAATTTTTAAGTATTATAAGAGGTTCTTCAAATATAAATCATTGTAATAAATGCCACTTCATAAAAATATAAAAATCAATTTACATTTCATTTTTTAATCTTAGTTATTTCATTTAATCTGCTTTTAATTTTTTTATAGAATTGATTTCTTTTAAAATATCGTAATTCAATTATTTATTTATAAATTTTGAATATTGAATAATATACTTGAATTTTATGTAACTATAAATGAAATAAATATTGAAATGATCTTTCATTACTAAAAATTTTATATAATATTAAAATTTAATAAAATAATATATATAAATAATTCGAATAAGTTAATTTTTTTAATTAGAATATTTTAATATATAATTAAAATGAACAAACATTAAATACATTACATAAATTTAAATGAAAATATATAACATTTTTATCTATTTATAAATATAGTAAAAGATAACTTCTGTTAATAATAATAGTAATTGAAATACAAAATATATTTTCAGTCCAATGCTTCTCGCAAGAATTGATAAAAAAAATTTTCTGATATAATTCATTATTAATAATGACTATTAGATAGAAGTTTTTCCAAGCTTCTAGAGTTTATAAAAGTTTTCTACACCTAATTGTACTACTTAATGCTTAAACGTAGATCATTTATATCAAACCAATAATAAATTGATAAATAACCTTACCACTTGTTAATGAGTGTTATTATTACAAATTCAGTGGTTAGTTATTTACAAATTTCATTTGTTGATGTATTCGTTGATATTTTAAAAACAACTCTATGCATCGACAAAATGTATGTATTAAATATTTAGAGTTAATTATTCGAATACTTTTGCACATACCATATAATTAACGATATTATAGCAGTCAGAATCAATCACGTCATTAATTTTGGAATTAAGCTCTCTATTAAAAATTATAATTGAAAAGTGTGCAATAATTGTCATAATAGAATAAGATTGTAAACATAGCCATTCAATACTAAAATGTCAAATCAATAAATATTAAAGAAATTCTACAAAAAGTTATTTTTTTACATAAATATAATAGAATTTGATACTTGTCAACAAATCAATTGCGATTTAATAATATTTTTATTAAATAGATATTTTCTTAACTTGGTTAATGATATTGTCATTTTTTAAATTATGGTTTTTATTTTAGGATTTTAGGTTTTTATTTATATATTATGCACTTAATAGCAGCAGTAGTAATAGCATTAGTACGAGTAACAATATTAGTATTTATATCAAGCTATAGTTGTTAAATTCTATAATTAACAGTACAACCGTAATTTTATTTAATAGATTGTAGAATTTAATGTCTAAAAAAAATGGTTATACAAACGTCGTAATGCATTTTTTAAAGCGCAAGATTACTAAGTTTTCAGTTCTGAGAAACCAATTTTCGACATATAACGAGTATTGCGATCAGTATTTGATTGTATTATTAATTGGATATAAGGAAGAAATTAAAAAAAATAAATGAATAAATAAAATGAAAAAATGATGAGCTTGCAGTACCGTTTTCGAACGCAAGAAGTATTACTGACGTAAATAATGTTACAATCAAGAATTGGCAAGCGGTCAATGCTCGAGTGACCCCATCAACAGTAAATGTGACACACGAACCTGCTCTTTGATTTGAAAGCGTACTAAATGTTGCGATTTTATATATAATCGGTTTTAATTTTCTTTATTTCATTAATTATCAGATATTATTTTCATATATTTTTTCTTATATTATTTTATAAATTAAATTTTATCTCTGTATTCCTAAAATTTTCAATTAGTAAGCCTATTTGCAATCATTAGATTTAAAGAATTTGTAGAGTAGAATATAAAATGTAAAATATAAAATTGTATTCATGTTATGAAAAATTATTTTTAATAAATTATTTTTCCATAACATAAATATTAAAAATACTTACGCTTCTAAATTAATCTAAATATTTTGGATAAATGAATAATATATTACTAAGTAGGTTCATTCATTGATAGAAATGTTCTCAGAAATTATTGTAACAGCTTACATATTGCAATTATTAATAATAAAATATTCTTCAAAGAATATGAATTATATTACAATGATTAACAATTAAAATAAATATTGTAATAAAAATCTATATTATAATATTTTATTCGAAAAAACGATTTTTTTTTAAATAATTCATAAAAATCAAAATATTTTAAATAGCATTGAAAAAACAGACATATTCATTTTTCGACATAAAAGTAAATTATTTAAAATAAATATATTTATTTGTCTTAATCGCGTTGAATATATTTCAATATTTAAAATTATGTTATGTTTTCATTAGTATTTTTTATAATAAGAAATCTTTCAAATTTAAATATTTTAAATTTTTCGTTTAATATAATAATTTTAAATTAATTGCATATAATTTTCAATACTTAATTATAAAATAAACTTTTTATTATAAAGAATATCCTAAAATCATTACATATTGTATATAAAAAATAAATTGAAATTACAATGTCTAAAATCTTGAAATAATATAAATAAAACATTTAAAATATTAATTATGTTTGATGAATAATAAGCGTCACAGCATATTAATTTTATTATATATTTAGAGATTAAGAAATATTATACCTTATTAGATATAATTATTTAACCGTTTATTTGGCATAAACTTTTTATCTTAAAGAAAAACTATTATCATAGATCACGATTTTATGTTAAAAATAAAATAACTATAAATATAATATTAAAATAACAAAATAATAAAAATTAAATGATACAAGTTTTTGTTTAAATATAATTTTCGATATTATTGAAATTTAAATTTTATATCATAGATATAAATTATTGAATTAATATACTCTAAATTTTTTTTATAAAAATTATTTTTTAAACTAATACTTTTACTATTAATATTTAATTTTATTTATAAATATTTAAAATAATATATTCTAATTTTCTATTTTTCATAATTTACTCATAATTGAAATATCTTTTAAATAGATAATTTTAGTAAACACATATTACTATACATTTTTTTAAAATAAAATATCAATTTTTTAAACATAATATAAAATTCACTTAATTCATTGAATTAATTTCATTGTTTTAGATCTATTATTGTTGTGATATTTTTTAATAATAGACTTGTTAAAACTACTAATTCTGATATATTTTAATAATATTAAAATGACTTCTGGAATTAATTCGAATTTATAACAAACTAAAGTTTAGTTTTTAATATCGTTTAATATTAGAAATACATATATAATCCGTATAGATAAATAATTTGAAAATGTAAATATGCATAATCAAAATTACGTAACAAAACATATATAGCAATTAAAAATTTTATTATAATATGTCATAATAATCTAATATTATGTGTTGCGATTATGTTCTTTTACAATAGGATCTTCAATATAAGAAATATTTATTGCATAATTAATGTTAATTCTGAATCTAAATTACAACATATTTTAATGAATGTAAACTTAATTTATTAATTTCCAGTTAAAAAAATATATATATGTTTTGATTTCATTAAAATTTTCAAAAATTGTTCAATTATTTTTTCAAGAAAAAAATTTCACAAATAATAGTTGTAATAATATGAAGATTTAGACATATTTGTGTTCATTACCATTTTATTTTTAAATTATTTAACTAAATATAAAAAATTGAATCTATTCTTTATATCAGCTAATTTTAACAATGTTTAAAGATTTTTAGTTAACCAGAAGCTTTATAAACTGAAAAAATAATTATTTCATTTAAAGCTTAAGAAAATGCAGAAAGATTGTAATACCGCAGCTTATGTAAGAAAGCCAACATTATGCTATTGTTTTAATACATAACAGATGCATATTTACCATATAGAAAGATCAGTATGTCAGATGTGTACACGAATATAACAGCTGGTCAACGTTCCAAACGTTCACAAAGGACAATGACCGATAAGTGCAAACACCTCATATATTTTCATTCGTTTTCTTACGTATGAAGTTTTGTATATAAAACATAATATCTTTCAAAACTGCTATTTGTAACTATTAATTAATATTAAAAAAAAAATTATTTGCAATCACAATATTAATATAATAATATATATTCAATTATTTTACTGTAATTTATTAGGTATTATGCATAACTCTATTATAATTGTACACTAATAACAGTTTTCAAATATAAAACAGAGGTCGTAATGTAGACGTTAGAATTCTATTTTTCTAAGATTTTTTTTTCGTCTTTTATTAATTTTTCTTCATTTATTAAAATAGTTTCATAAAATTAATTTACATCAAATTTTTAAAAACTTATCCAAAGAATTAGCAGGTTATGTTTTACATATACAATTATGATTGCACCTTTTAAAAAAATTACGCCAAAAAAAGTATTCTTATTAGGTCTATTAATAGCATAATATGTATCCTCATTTCATTAATATAATTTCATTAAATTAGATTAATCACTAAACAAATATAGTTAAACATAGAATATTTCTATTCTATATTAATTTTATGAGTATATATATTTTTCTTTAGAATACCTCAAACACTCTTCCACGTTACAATCCACAAATAAATATTAATTTCAATTTCAGAAAAATTTACAACAATTTTAATAAAATAATTACATTTTATATTAATTAATTTTTCATTTAAATTATGAAGTTGGAGTTGTACAATATTTTATAATATATACTTTATAATATAATATTAATATCTGAATTTTAAATGAAATATTACATTATTACTTTACTTGAGAAATAAATTTTATACAATATAATTTAATGTATGTAAATGATTCATCTATGGTTTCGGATCAAAAACATTACATTAATTAAAATATGAATATATAAATTAATGAACATGAAAACTTTATCCAAATTTGATTTATATAAAATCAGTTTCAAAATATATTAATTGTTAATTAATATATTTTTAACTTTAACTATGCGATATAATAAATGTATTTATACGATACTTCAAATATGATTAAATTTTCACGATATTCAAAATTCATGAATTTAATAGCCATATATTATATAATATTATATAAAATATAATACAATAGAATAACCATGTAAGTACTTATTATACATAATTTATTATAATATTTATATTATAATAATATTATTAAAAAATGAGCAAAGATGCTGACCCTAGTGAAGCTATGTTATTATTGCATTACGTAACTTAAGTAACAGTATAATAAATTCCCGATTCAAGAATAATATGATAATGAAGAAGAAATTTAATGAAATTTATAAATATTTTAATATTTGATTTAATTTTGAAGCAAATTTTTCGGAATTATTTTTTATGTACCCCAATGGCTCATTGAAAATATAGTCTTCTTGACAAAACATTCGATTTTTTTATACTCTCATATAAAAAATAATTATTATAACATAATGAAACAGTTAAATACAATATAAATAATAAAATTAATTATACCTAAACTTTTTTTTCTAACATTTTTTATATGTTAAAATGAAATATACTGAAAAAAAGTAAATATAAAACGTATGTAATTTCTACATTCTCTATCAAATAACTGTTATATTAAAAAAACTTAGTTAAATAATATATAATGCATAATCAATTTCATTGTCAATAGTTAATAGAAAGTTTTTATAACTATTTAGAAATTTATAAGAAAGTAAATAAAATTTTAAGATATTGAATTGTAGAATATTTTATATTCAGCTCAGCTAGCTTATAATGGAAATATTATTATACTTTGTTATTCAAGATAACTGTTTAAAATCAGAAAATCGTTTATATTACAGTTCTATCTAATTTATGGAACTGTATGTGTTAAATTTTACAAATTTACGTCAATTATACTGTAAATATGTATAACTCATTAAATATTTGATGTATATTAAATGATAATGAAAAAATGTTCTAGGGATTTTGTATATATTATAAAATATATAATAATATAAGAAAAACATTTAAGATAAAATAAAACAATATAAGATAAAATAAAATACGATAAAATAAAATGAAATAAAAAAGGATAAAATAAAAAATCTGTTTTTATTAATATAATAAAAAAATATATATATATATTAAAGAACTCATACAATTTACATCTTATAATAGGATTATGTAAGGTGCTGATTTAATAGAAAGTTCTATTTTGAGATTTCCAACGAAAAAAAGTGATATATTTATTTTTAAACATGTTTTATTTATATTTACATTGGTTTAACACAAAAGCTAGGAAGAACTAAAGGATTTTATGAAAATTTTTAAATACACTTGCAATATTAATTAAATCTATATTCATGTTTTTCGCATGTTTGACATAATACCTGTCTTTCTGGTTTGCGCTAATCTAAATTATAATAAATCTTCATTACCTTATTCTTTAATGTATGAGAATTTATGACTGAAAATATGTAATGCGTTTAATACAAACTTTCAATTATGCTTCTTGAACAACTTCTATACTTGTTCGACAATTTGTTTGAGTCGAGTTAGCAATTAAAAAAATAGAAAAGTAAAGATCACTTAATTCCATTCCATTTTTTTAATTATATATACTCAATAAAATTTCATGAAATCACATTAAAAATATGAAATCTATATTTTGTATTTTTATCTATAATTGTTATCTAATGTATTGTCTACTTTCCGTATTATATTATTTATAAATATTAATAATCTACGTAACATCTATATTGGAATTATGCTAGAAAAGTTATAAGTTAATAGAATGCACAATTTTATTGAACTAAATATACTTCAGAAAAAATCTTAATTGAGATAAAATTAAAATGTACATGTGTGTTAATGAAAAATCTGTTAACAAAATGAAAATTAATTGACATTTAATATAAATATAGTGATATTTAGTAAAACATCTCAGAATTCCCATGTTATAATTCAAATGTTATAAATTTTTATATTACAGATTAAACAGAAACTTGGATAATTAATATATGAAAATTGATTGAATATTTAAATACACACCAATATATAATTATTTATTAATTACATTAAACAATTATAATTACACAATAGTCAATAAAATATATTATTATATAAACGAAGAGCCCCATAATTATATACAATTGACGAATACTGACTCTATTTCGTAATTTTTAAATTTAAAGTTTTAAAAATTTGATTATATAATATAAAATGTCTTTCAATAAATAAAATTAATATAAATGTTATTAACTATATTTATTTTTTTTATTATTTTTACGCAATATTTATGTATTTTTACTTTCTGAGGAATTTGATTAGATTCTTGAAATAAAAATAATAAATGTGGGCCGATTTGCAATTGTTCAATATTTAAAAGATAAATAATAAAAATAATTTAAATATTACATATTTTGATAAAAATATTTGGAATATATATTAAAATTTACATTATTTTTTATATTTGTTTAATTTTGTAAATAATAACGTACTGCGTAATTTAAATAAAATATTCAGACGTTAACATTTATTTGCTATATTTATTTCCAAAATTTAAGAACTTGTTCAACATGCTTGAATTGGAAGGTTTAAATTTAGAATAATTTTTTTTTAATTAATATTTTCATACAATTTAATTAATTACTATAGAATCATTATTTTAAAATGTTATGTTTATTGAGGGAACAGATTAAATTAAAGAATTAAAATTATTATTAGTTAGAGTGCAAAAATATTATTGAAATGCTAGAAAATTGTGTCTTGTGCATCATCTAAAACTTAAAAATTAAGTAAGTTAATAACTACATTTTACTACGTCATTAAAGATTTGTTTATGTATGTATTATAAATATTCAAATTCTCAAATTCTTAAATTTGATAAATATATTATATTTTTATTATTTTAATTTTTATTTATTTATAACTTCAAAGCGTAATGTTATAAATGACAGTAAAAGTATTGATCGTAAAATTAATGAATTACCAATAAATCAAGGAATAAGTGATAAGAAATTACTATAAATTACTTTCTTATTTTTACTGCTCTAATAATTATATATCTAGTATCACACGTACACGTGCACGTATATACAAAATATATGTAAAAATTTTTTAAATATTTGTTATTTGACTACATCTATTTCATTTCACTTGCTCAATATGTACATCATTAAACTGTCATTTGATTAAAGAGTTAAATAAAACATAATACAAAATAGATATAAATTGATAGTCACGTAATAGAATAATAATCTTAAATATGTCAGGAAATGATATATTACAAATATTGTAAATAATTAATTTTTTTTTCTGATCTTTCAGGTTTTCTGTTTTTAGTTCCAAGAAACTTAATTTTCCATTAATATTAAATACTGAATTATGTATTGAATAATTTATTTTCTTTTACTATGCATCTATATATTTAGATAAGTAGCCTATTTCATATATATATATAATTATGAAATAGGCTCTTTTAAATCTATATAAAATAAGAACATGGAAAGGACAAATAATAACTAATAAAGATTCTTACCTTATCATAAAACTGACTGCATGCATCTGTGCTTATTATTATGTATAAGAATTCGCGGGTGTGCGCACGACATTGATTACTTGAGCGGTCAGAAGAGCAACGCACGTGTGTGACGCACGCATTGGAATCCAAGCGGAGACCTCGAGCGCGGCCAGCGACACCACGAACCACAGTGAGATGTTGTCTCACTTTCTCTCTCGCTCTCACTCCCTCACTCTTATCTACAGAATATACAATGACAAAGGTTTCTCATTACCCGTAAAATGATTAAATCTTTACTTATTATATCCGTATGCTAACTGACTATATTTCATTTTGATTTGTTATTCATATGCATATATACATATATATATATATATATATATATATATATATAATATAGTGATTGTCATTATATTCTTTCTCAATTATTTTCTCAATTAGTTATTAATTGAGAACATACACACATACCAAACAAAATATTAAGAAATATGTTAAATCTACTATGTTGCACTGCAATTTTCGATAAAAACAAATTTTTTTATATCCTGACTGAAAAATAAATAACAAATTTCAATAAATCTGTTTATTAATTAGGTTAATATATTTGCTGTTGGTATCATCCTACATTTTCAAAACTTATACCTTATAAGTATAATATTTAAGTATCCTAGAAAATATAATACAAATATATAAAGTTCACCATTATATTTAAATATTAACATACCATCTGAAAAATACATAAAATTCTCTACACTAATAGGATATTTGGATAAAATATTATATATAGCTATTTCATAAAGGCGATAAAATACATATTAAAGCTACATTGTTGAAAAATTGAATACATTATGAACATTAGATGTGTTTATTTTCTAATAATATTAACATTTAATGAAAACTAAAAAACTATAAAATAATTCCCTGAATTATAAATAATGTACATATAATTGTCATTATATTAATAAAGCCTAATAATCTTACATTGGACATCTAAATACAAACGAAATAATTCATTTATATTGGTGCAGGTAAAAATTCAATGTAAGTTACACAGTTAAGGTATCATCTTGTACACATGTTACAAGTACATAAAAAACATAAGTGATATTTAATGTACAAAATATCAAATATTGCATAACTCGATATTATAAATTATAATAGGTTATTATATAATATCTATTAGTTTGTGAACAATACTCTAGAAATTACAGAATAAATACTTGTTTTATAAATCTTTTGTTTTCTATAACTATGATACATATATTTACGAGAAAATATATAAGAAATATTCTGTTTATAAGAAATTTCATTTGTTTAATTAATTAATAGGCGTAGATATAAAAATATTCGTTCAATTTTGTTTTTAAAAATTTTAAAGATCATTAGATTTTATATATATATTTATATTAATTATAAGAGTATATCAATCGAACTCATATTAAAATCTTACATCCATATAAGATGTATGTATAATATTCAATTAAAATAAAAATTAAAAAATTATCTGAATAAAAATTCTGTCATAATGTTTTAATATAAACTTAATAATTACCAAACACATTAAACAATATATTTGTTGCTGAGTGTGTCGCAGAATTTTTTCTATATTTAACTAAAATAAATTCAATTATGGTGTATATAAACAATTTAATCCAATGTTAAGATAAATATTTTCATAATATGTTGTGTGATTTTTAAAAATTTTTCAATGTATAAAATAAATGCCTACATTACTTAGTTTTGAGTAGATATTTTCTAAAGGAAAAAAAAGCTTTGTTCAATTTTCTATTTAAATAAGAATGCAAAATATGATATTAATGTGTCTTTTATTGCCTCATATTTTATATAGTTAATATTACAGCCTTTGAATTAAACTTTAATTTTTAGAATATCGACACCATTTAATAAAAAAAACTTTTTTCGAAATAAAAATAAAAATCTGTTCTTAAATAATTTATATATATATATATATATATATATATATATGTATTAATAAAATTATATGTCTACGTATATGTAGAAATATTTTATTTATCGAGTTTGTGTCTCAGCACTACGTTTTCGGTATACTTTCCCACTATCGAGATTTACATAATATGATATTACGTTAGATAAGAAAATACAATAATTCATGGTTATGTAAAATAAAAAATTTTTAATGGCTATGATCAAACTAGATATTTAAACGTGAATTTTCCATTTTTGAACTAATTATTATGAAATTTGATTTAAATATTATATATTATGAAATAAAAACAAAATCTAAAAAATAAATGAAAACAACTTTCACTTTTAGGTAACCCAAACAGCCTATCAAATTTTAATTAAAATTCATGACCAAAGAGCAGAAGTAATCTTCAAGATTACTTATTTTCAATAAAAATAGCATTTATTGATTAATTACGAATCTTAGATCTTTCATAATTTTATTATTTAAAAAAAAGTAAATCAATACAAAACGCATATATTGTTGACACAATGGCCTATGATTTTTAAACAGAAATAATTTATTGTAAATGTAAGATTGTAAATGTATATAATGAACTCATATAAACCAAAAATTTCTTTGATTGTTTTTCATTCTTCTATAATATTAATTCATTTAATATTAATCTATTCTATGAATGCAATATATAAAAAACAGAAAAAGTATATTTTAATCATATGTAAGTGGGTATTTGGGCAACTCAAGACTCAATAACCTTGGGCTCATTTTTATTTACGTTTATAACGTAACAGAATACATTGATATATTAATGCACAATAACCACCCGCATTACTAAGCATATTTCAAATTTTGACATTTATTAAAATTATTATTCAAATTAAACATTTGTTGAAAATTAAATAAAAAAATTATACAATATTAATGTATATACCTTTCAATTTACTTTTAATGTCACTTCAATTTCCTATTGTTATACAAATATTTCTTTCTATATAATGAGAATAGTATTTTCAAAAAATTTTAAATTAACGTATAAAAGTTAATTATATATATTATAAAATTACATTAGAATATAATTATTATAAAGGAATTTTTATTATACTTGAAACAATTAATTGTAAAAAAATTAGAAAATTATGTATAAATAAATTAATAACTTAAAATATTTCTTTGTGATTAGTTAGATCTATATAAATATGTATTATATTATAATCCATATAAATTGAATAAATTTAGATCATAATACTTCAAATTATAATTATAAATAATAATAAATTTCAAGATTGAATAAATATTTTTATTTGAAATATTAATTTGATATACAATATCATAATATTTATGTTAACTTATATATACTCAGTTAAAGCAAACATTATTTTCATACAATTATAAGCATATCCATGGATTTGAAAATGTACAAAATATAAATATATAATTGTAAAGTGTTCAATAATTCTGAAAATCGAAAACCGTTCTTTGTAAAACTATTTAAATTTAATATTATTTTGTACTGTTATTTATTGAATATTTCTAGTTAAATATTAATTAATATATTATCATAATTTTTATAGTTAATTAACATTTAATTTTCGCATTTAACTATTAATAGTATCATCTAAGTTATTTTAATAAATGGAATATACTACATTTTCATTTCTTTCATCATTATGATAATGTTTTAACCAATGAATAATAAATTTTTCGTTTTTATTATTTTATTATAATATAATTTATAAATAAAATTAACTTTCATTTATTTATATATTAAAGTTTTTATATTTTTTAATTTTAGAACTTTGTATAAGACGATGAATCATAGTTTTGAAAATTCAAATTATAAAAATTAAAGATTCTCCATTATTTTTATTGTGAAATTGTGAAAAAATAATTAATATAAATAAATAATTAAATGTATTACTAAATGTGCAAGTTATGTAATGATCAATATTTTATTTTATTAAATAACAACAAAATTAATTTACAATAAAATATATAGTTTTGTAAACTAGTGTCTCTGTACAAATGAATATAATAATATGCGATACAAAAATAAGGAGCATGTAGTTGATATTACGCAATCATCTCTATTTTATTATTATATTTTCAATCGTAGTTATAAATTTAGAAAATAGTATATAAAAAGTAGTCTTCTGCCTAATATAGTTTGTCATGATGTATATATCAGATGCAATTTACGATGAATCATTTTACCGATATCCAATATCATTAATACAATTGCTCTTCACCCATGCCAGCCACTATTATACAATTATGTACTTTAAAAAATATATATATATACTTTATTAGAAATAGAAAAAATTAATGTAATCAAAATGTACATAATAGGAAGTTCATAAAAGTTTTTGTCAAACACAATATTAACTATTATTAGATTGTAAATTATTTATATTGAATAGCATTTAATTAATACAATAATTTGTTACATAATGAATGATTAGAAAAATGATATGATAAATAACGAACAATTAATATGGAATAATGATCATACTAATTTTCTTTTAGAATTTAAAATTGCCTTCATAAACAATATCCAGATAATATTTACAATTTAACAATTGTATATCATTAATAATTTGAAGAACATATTTACAAATATATTTATACTGAAAATTAAAAAAATTTATAAAACGCATTGAAATATAATATTAGTTAAAGTAATAAACGCTTTTGTACTTTTTTAACTTCAAAATTAATTAAACTATCTGTACTGGATTTATATATTTATTCAAACAATTTCATTCAATAAGAAATTGGAAAAATATAGTAAATATTTCTAATTTAGAAATATGTTGTATAATATATTAGCTAAAATAGGATATAGTTTTTATATAAGAGATTACTCTTTGTTTGTAATATTTTTAATGTTTACCTATATAATAAATTATATTTATCAATTATTTCTGAAATATTTAAATAACTATATTTATACTTTAATAATTTTTAACATATAGATGTTTATTCAATCAAAAGTATATAATTAACAAATATAATCATTAAATTAATGTTTAATTATTTATAATAAATTTTGAACATATGGAGATTGTTTTTAAATATTTGACAAATTATTAAAAATATCTAATATAAAAAAAATATTTAGTTTTTATAGCAAAATAATAATTATCTTTGAATATAATAAAATCAAAATTGAAACTCACATTTTTTAACATTTGAAAATGAATACATATTGATTATAAATAATAATGAATATTAAGAACACAGTTTCATAAGATACTTCGAACTAAATTGAACTTAAGTAATTAGCTAATGATGAAGAAATATGTTGCTTTTGACTGTTATTTATCTCTTTTTTTCTTTAGCACTAATTGATTAAACTGGTTTGTCCAACACATTAAAAAATAATGGGCTTGAATTACATGATTTAATTTGGTAAAGGAATAAAATGAGGTACAATAAAATACAATAAATTTTTTTTTTGAATAATTTATAGAAGAATTCATAGAACATTATTCTCAAAAAATTTAATGATTAAAAATATAGTTTGTTTATATTAATAATATAATTATAACTACTATTATCAATACAATTAAACCATTGTGTTATAAAAAAAACGTTCATTATTTAATCATATTTATAAGTGTGTTTACTGAAGTATTCAGTAGATTCGGTAGAAGAAATACGAATTATAATATATTATATTGCTGATTAATTAGTGTATATTCGTTGAATATCTTTTTAATTGATTTTCCAGATATTAGATAAATATAATAATTTAAACAAAATTAGGATTAATAAATAAAGAAACGTTGATATTATTTCATGGTAGTGATTTAATTTCATGAAATTAAAGATTTAAAAATATTAAAGAAATAAAATTTACAAAAAAGAAGAATAACGGCTGGTAGACCGGCGTTGAATGTATGTTTCGAAGTCAAGGCCCTTTTACAAATGAATGGATGTGTACAACCAAAATTTGTCACCAGACATGAGTAGTAGCGAACGGAATATTAATATAGGTCGTGAGGATATTGTATAAGTTCTCGCCCACTTATGTGTCCGCACATAAATGGACTTGTAAATCAACAAATTAAAATAAATATAATTAATCTAATAGCAAATTATTAATAATTTATACAATGTGTAGCTATTTGTCAATAGAAAACAATAGAAGTCTTTATTTCATTTCAGTTTCTACAATGTAATTTGTTATAATATGTATATTTACTCTTTAATACTATCGCTGAATCTGAGGAAATTTTGTTAATTTTCTGGTTAATTATCTGGCTATATTTATAATTTAATTTATAATTCAAATTATTAGTAAATTACATAGATCAAATGTTTAAATTGAATGCTTTTTGTATTTCATAGTCAAATGAGTAATTATTAATAAAATATAAAAATATCATTATAAGATATAATAATAAAGAAAGAACGTTTAATATATTATATATAATCTTTTTCTTTTATAAAAAACGTGACAACTATAATTTTTTAGACTTTTTCATGAAAAATGAAATAATTACTAAATATTTTACATTTTATTAACTATAAAACAATTAAAAATAGTTATATATATTAAATCAAGTAAAACATAAAAATAGACAATTAGTTATTTAATAAAATACTTATATTTCATTTAATATTTATAATACAATAACTCTTGTTGTCTTCAGTTTTAACGTTACCTTAATATATTTAGTATACATCATATACAAAACATTTATAATTCTCTGTCAAATAAAGAAATCTTTCAGTGCAATTATTAATTAAATTTAGTACAATTATTATAGTGCGTAAATCTAACACATTATTAATAAATTAATTAATTGCAATGATTTTATATGAATTAATATTTTCCAGTGTAAATATTACTTATAAAATTAATACATAAAAGCGAGTCGAAATACTTTGTTTTAAAATATTATTAGTTTAATATCAATAAATATATAAACTATATATATTTTATTTATAATGACTCTTAAATATGTAATGAAAATGGTAACCAATTGAGTATATAATTTAGACAAATTATATTTAGAAAAATATCTTCTATTAATTAAAAAATTCTCACTAATAATTAGAAATTTCATTTTCTTCAAAACTAAATCTTACCAATATTTCCATTTTTTGTATGAACATTAGAATTAATTATTACAGTTTTCAATGCGATACTATCCTCATTTTAATAACCGCTATTAAAAAATATAAATTACAAAACTATTTTATTCAAAATATAATGTACTGAAATTAAAATATACTTAAACTACTGGTTATTAGTTCTGAGTACTGATTATTGGATAATTACTAAAAATATATTCAAATTGCTCTATTTAAAATGTATTTAAAATATATTTTTAAATATATTAATGATGAGATATATATTAGAACATTACATAATACTTTGCAAAAATATTATTAATTTTATAGATATATAAATTTCTAATATTTTCTGTAAATATAAAACTAATTTTAGTAAGTAAATAATGCATTTAAAATGTATTAATTAAAAAAAAAATTCTTTAAAAATACAATAAAAATATTCTAAAACACTTTTTGAAATAACCATTGCTTATCAAATATTTTCACAAATTAGCAAACAATGTTAAATAGATTCAAACATTAAACAAAACTTTCTTAGCAGTAAGAGTACATACATTTAAATGTATAAAAATAGTAACTTCAAATATTCCTATCCAATTGCATGAACTATAATTTTATTTCTATAATTCTAATCTTGTTTTTTATTTAAAAAAGTTTCCACGTTTATGAATCAATTTTTCTTTAACTGTTTTATCTATATCACATTACAATAATATTATTTAATAAGAATAATATTTAAAAAATATAATTGCTTGTTTTAGTATATTTAAAACAAACGTATAAATGAATAAGTTTGAATTTAAATATCAAATACTAGTTTACAATAATCACTAATTACCTTTTGACTGATGTAGAGTAATTATGCAAAAATTATTGTAAATTAAGCAATAGAAAATTTTCTATTTAATATTAAATAATTTTTTAAATTAATTTTTATTCTTCACATATGACTTAAAAAACAAAACCATCAAATTTTCAATCTTTGTTACGTTATGAATTTGAAAAAGCGCTTTGTTATTGTATTTACAAATAAATTTATTTTATATATTAATTAAAAAAAAAAAAAGGATTGAATTATACAGAAAAAAAGACTGATAAACAAACATAATTTTTATTCAATGTTTTGACACATTATGTTAAAACTATTTCGTCATTTCGAAATTAATTGAATAAATTTCAACGGATTACCATATATTAAATAGAACAAAAGTACAGCATGGTAAGTCTAATTTCTATATATATATATATATATATATATACATACATTTATTTATATGAAATAATTTAATTTGCAAACATTAAATAAAAAATATTTGAGTAAAAAAGTAATTAGTATAATATAAAAAATTTAAATAATAGATATTAAATTTCTAAATCTTATATTGTAAAGTAAACAATAATTGCAATATAATTTTAATTTGAAATAAATAAAAATATGCACATAAAAGCACTAACCTAGAATATAATTCCTTGTTTATATTAGAACCAACCGATTTACTACTCTTCGAACAATTCTTCAAGTAATACTTTTTGTATCCAAGGCAAAATGTCTTCATTAAAATGTAAATGTCGTTTACATACATCATACGATCTACTTGTGTTACAAAATGTAAAATATGGACCCGATTTTGTTCCCTGCTGCATTAAAAAATATAATTATCCTTGCACTGCTCATCAGGAAAATAAAATTTACACAAAAGATTAAAATGACAGATTAAAGACGAAAAATACAATATTTTTCTAGTATAAAATTAACATTGTTTTACACACAAATCTTAATAACATTTCTACTTGAGATAAATTAATTATTAAAAATGTTTTGCATAATTTAATGTCCGAATGAATTAAATAATAAATTTTTATGAATGACTGCATAAATTATCTATATTATATAATTGACGATGAAATTTTTTTGTTTCATAATAAATAGAAGTTAAAAAATACAAATGTACAATCGTTATATAAAAGTCTTAAAACTAATAATCAATAAAATGATAAATTAAATAAGAAATAAAAATCCATATTTACAAAGTTATTAACTAAATTCATCGGTGATATTAGTATAAAATGATTTGTATTTAATATAAATATCTATATACATAACATAAGAATAATTGACAATGTTGGTATTATTTGTACATATTACTTAGTTGTTTACTGACATAAATTAGTTAATTATTATTTTATCATTATTACCCATAAAAATTAAATTAATGCCGAAACTGATATTTATTGAAATCATACTAGAATAAACAGGCACCTTTTTTAAAATGATCTGAAGATCAGTTTTTTTAAAAACAAACATGTAATGTTGTATGTATTATAAAGTATAATTATGCATCTTTTGCGCTAATAATTCTAAACCCTATGAATTATATGATAATAAACATTGAAAATATTTAGTTGCACAAAAGTTATTAATATTTAAAATTTTTTGAATTATTAAAATTATTATTATTATATTAAATTATAAGTTATTAAAATTTTTTAATTATGCCCCTCTTGTCGAAAACATTGAGAATATGATTTTTTAAATGTAATTTTACTTCTAAATGTCCTTTTTATATTTTTATATGTTACTTTTTCGTGTTACCAATACATAAATTTAAATATTTTTCTCAGACTTATGAATAAAGTATGATATTTATAAGTTATATAAATAAAATAATAAATCATAAATAATTATATATATTTCTTTTCAAATAAATAAGATTTCTATTTAAATTTTATAATAGATCGTTTCTCGATCAATTTTATATCATAAAAATTTATTTACTCTACATTGTTCAACTGATTGAATTTTATTTGCTATAAAGAGAGGAATTGAATAATAAAAAATGGATCTAATTTTAATTTATTCATAGTTATTTATGAATCGAAATTTTATTTAATTATTAAATTTTATTTCTTTTTCTAATTTTATTCAATTATTTCTTTTTCTAATTTTTTTCAATTATTTTTTTTCTAATATTACTATTTTATTTTCTAAATTATATCTATATATAAGTTATATTTTCATAATTTTTCACTTTTATTTATTTATTTATTTTATATATAAAAGTTATTAAAATTTTTAATAAGTAAAATTTTAAATTTTCAAATTATTTGTTGGTATTAACTAAGTTAGCTGCATAAAAACGCATAAAATGTATCATGCATTTTTCTTATATAAAATCAATTATATAAGAAAATAATGAAATTTTCAATATTTTATTCAAGTAATTATATTTGACAATATTTATATGACAATATTAATAGGAGTATCGAATGAAGCAGTCATTAAAAAAATTATATTTCTAAATTTATGATTTAATAATCATAAATAGTTATATAATAATAATAAAGTTAACACCAAATTATATTGATATGACAATAAGTTTAGATATAGGCATATTTATTTACATGTTTTTTTTAAATAATACATATTTATAATCAATAGTATTCATACATTTTTGTACGAAAATTCATTTGTATGAAAAATCTTTAAATCACAAAATAATAAATATGAAGTTATAAATTCTAAAAAATTTTTTTTTTTATTACTGAAAAATTATAAGACTTTAAATATTATTATAATCATTATTTTTATTACAATATTTATTATATTTATAGATAATTTAGTTATATATGTTCCAGAAAATTCTAATGTTGGTTTAAATCACAAATGGTTTCTTATTCATTTTGAGTTCGAATAATATAAAACTATGCAAATGATTAATGAATATAGAGACTATATATGCACGCATACATAGCATATCTATCAAAAAACATTTTTTTAATTTATTGACTTGCACGATGATTCTAAGTAAAAGCTTTTAAATGTGTGGAAATATTTTTAAAGTATTAGTGCTTCAATTCTAATAAAACGCGGTAATTAATTATCATTCATATTAAATGATACAAGTATGACATCTGAAAATTTCAAACGGTAAAAGGAAATATAAGTATTATAATTTTTCTAAAATAATTTAATTTACAAATAAATTATTTTAAAGCATTTTAAAATCATTTATCTGTATATTATGAATATTTTATTGTCTAAATTTTTTTAATGAATCTTAATCTACAAATTTTATGTTTTTACATTTATTGTTTACTCTGTATTTTTACAATACATATGGATAAATTATTTTTAAAAAATTTATTCATAATTATATTTAAATATTAAGATTTTAAGGAACAACATGTCATTACGTAATTTAGTACATAAATTATAAAAATGATTGTACAGCTCATTAACTTATTATAAGTCCTATTATATTATTAAATTTTGCGGTTTATAATTATTTAAAAATCACAATAAATATACTTCCTATTCATATTTTTATGATTAAAAATTACATTCATACATTATTATTAAAATTCACTAAATCTAAGTTACTCAAACTTTTAATTAGAATTTTAAAGTATACTTGTAATTTCATATATAATATGTAATACGTGAAAATGATTTACAGCTACTAATGAACTAAGGAAAATATTCCTAAATATATAAGAGAATACGTAAATAAAAATTTCGCTGACAAAAAAATATAACTTTATGTGAATAATTCGTATAAAATATAAAAAATATATTATAACAATGATAAAAATATAATATTATGTACTAACTAAATAATATCTAATAACTAAACTGTCAATGAAATGGAAAATAACTAACAAACTTTATATCTTCTTTCATAATAAATTCAATACCATAGCACTGAACGTATTTATTGTTTGTGCGTATATATATATATATATATATAGTGTGTTTATTTTACTTTTACAATCCTTAGTGAATCATTGCCTTAATGTTCCATGTTTCTGAGTCACGCCAGTAAAAGACAGTACATCTTTTGATTATATCTTATGTAAAAACCTTTAATCAATTCTTAAAATTGATGAAACTTACGCTGATATATCTTCTTTCTTCCTACAACAGAACGAATATATAAAATAAAAACTAACAAAATCCAAAAGCATATCAAATTTTCAAGTCAATTCTTTCATTTTAGTCAATTTAACGTGTGTGAATGGCACAGAGCTAGAGTTCTGTAACTATCATAGAAAATACACAGCATATAGATATTGGAAAATTTGTAATTGAACAAAGATATCTTTGTTATTAATTGCAAGCGTATAAATATTAAAATCTTAATCTACACTAAGATTTTGTAAGAAAAAATATATTACTTAAATTTAATCATTTGGTTTGCGTTACAATACTTATATGGTTTATAAAAACATTAAAATTTATAAAAAATATTAGTTACTTATGTATTTGTTTTAATATAAAGGGGTTAAAAATATATTTTTTGTTAAAAGCGATTTCATTATATGATTTTTTATCACATTTTTTAATAAATAAACATATTTTCAAATCCCTTATGCGATAAGACATAAATAAATATTTTTTTTATTTATATTTTATGATAAATCGGAGAAAAATCTGATTAGTCTATAAATACAAATGTTAGTTATAAATATCATAATATACATTACATATTATATATAATATGTAATAATATAATAGAAATGATAATAGTTATAATAAAATATTAGAAACATAATATGTTTATAATTTAGTGATAATATTAATCCCAAAAATCTTACATAAATTAAATTAAAATTAACATTTTTCATTTCTGAAATTTTTCTAATTCATCTATTTTATAAGATAAAAATAAGTATATTAAATTAATATTATTAGAAATTATTTAAAAGTTGTATTAAAAGTAATATTTATTTTTTATTTATAATTTAATAAACTATCATAATAAAAACGCATAAGTTCATTAAATTCATTATAATCATGATTCATTATAATTATGTGTATACTTTCTTTCTTTGTCATAAATTAACTTTCAGTTTCTGTGGAATGCAGAACAAAACACTTTTATTTTCTTGTCTTTATTCTTAAACCCTTTCCTTCATAGACAATTATTTTCAACAAATATTATGCTTTTAATATTCCGATTAGTAAAAATTAAAATTCTACACTTTTATATTAATATATTACTTTGACGTAACAATTACAATTTTTTCAAAAATTCTTACTTATTGCCGGAGTTCAGACACAACGTAATGTCCCAGATTTCAATCGTTGGACAATTTAAACGTGCACACATTTTTATCGTATATAATTGACTGGACGAAACAGGCAGGTATAAGACAAGATATTTCTTGTCTCAAGGTCACTTCTGAGATCCTCGACCTTTCCAGTTTTTTAAACTGATATTATGTACTTAGAATTGTACTTTATATATAAACCTACAAAAATGAAATTTTTTGTGTTACGTTAATTGAATTAAATACATCATAATACGTCATGTGATAGAATTTAAAATAAATTCCATATAAAAATTATCAACAACATTCAATAGAATAAGTGTAATTAAATGTTAGGTTAATTAAATAATTTATAAAGATAAATTGTCCTAAAATTATATTTAATTATCTTTGTACATTGTAAAAATTATGCTTTAATAATTTCATCAAAAATATTTTACAAAAACTAATAATTCGAAATCAAGTATGAACTAAATTAATATGAAACTAACAATAAAATAAAATATCGAGAATGTAACAGTCTGAAATTCATTTGAAAATTTTTTAAAACCTTTATACTAACTGGAAAGTACTGTGGAAAACATCCTTCTGGCAAAGGTCAATGACGCCCAGGAAAGTCAAGAGAACCCTAATATGACAAATGCTGAGAATCGGCGCCAAACGTCGATGGCCTTGGATAGGAAAATATGCGGCAGTCTGTAATATATTCAATTTAAGTAATTTTTCCAAGAAATCTATTAGTTCAGAATTGAATAAAAAGTAAATAAGTACTTTACTACAATAATACGCAAAAGCCACTCGTATACATTTTACAAAATAACTGCCCTGATTATTTATCAGTGATGTACAATAAATTGCATAATCCAATAATAATAATAGTACTATAAAAATTATATTAATAACAATATATATTTAAATTTTTGTTGGTAGAGTGAAATTTATTTCCGCATTTTTTAATGAAAATAGTTGATATTCAAATTAAAGAAAAAAGTTATTTAAAAAAAATATGTATTTATAACAATAATATGTACAAAACTAGAAAATTTCAATGAATATTTATTTTCTCAAGTCTGAATAACTAAAACAATATTTATAAAAACTTAATAAAACTATTAACATGTATACAATTCAATGTTTAAAGTAATTATTATTCTGAATTAATCTGCTTACGTATTATAAGATTTATAGAAGTTTAAATATATGATTTTTTGTAATTGGTTTTAAGTATATTTATAAAATTATTTTAAAAATAAGTATTTTTATATTAAACTCTCTTAACTAGTATGTGCATGCGTGCGTGTGTGTATGTGAAAAATAGTTATATAAAAATATTCATTTACACAGTAATTTGAAAAATTTTTAGTTGTATAAATAAATATAAAATAAATCGAAGAAAAATAAAATAGAAAGTTAAAAGAAACATAAAAGTATAAAAAGTGTGAAAAGAAATAAGTTACAGAGTGAGAGAGTAAGAGAGAGAAAGGGAGAAATATGGGTATTTAAAAAAAAACCATATGATTTTGATTTATGAAAATTATAATGTACATTATAGAATAAATAGAATACGTTAAATAAATTTTAATTATATTTTAATATTATTTATATGCTAGTAGTATAATTTAGCTACCTTTGAATCAATAATTTCATAAATAAATCAACTACTTGTATTATGATATAGTTTACTTCAATATTTTTTAAAATATTGCATTAGAAAATAATTATATACATAGAAGATTGATAAGAAGATTAATTTAACATAAAATTAAGGAATTAATATATTTTGTATTTATATTGTAATAATTTTTAATGGTCAATTACAAATTTTAAATATTATTAGAGTTCTGGTCCAAAAAATAACTTTTAAATAAAATACTAAATTCTCATTTTGTCTTAAATATAAATTAACTCGGTAAAAAATACAAACATATAAATGTACTTATAAAAAACTTGTAAATCTCTTTAAAAAAAAAATTGCGGAATGTATGTAATATTTTAATTTAAGATGATTCGTGAAGATGAGAAACTGAATGTAAAAGAATTAGTGAATAAAAACAAAAAATCATTTTTTCAAACATTATGATTGATTCACCAACCTAAGAGACCTAATTAAAAAAAGTCAAAAAAATGTAATTACAAAACAACGTGAAATTAATAACATACAAGATACAGAAAAGAAAAAGTAAAAGGGTAAAAAGGTAAGGGCGACAGAGATGAAGAGAGAAAGAGAGTGTGCAGAGCTTTCAAGAGATTAACGAAGAAGGTCGAGAAATGAGTAAGCCAAGGCTAGACATAAAATCGTCGAAATTAGCCTCGAATAATAAGAAAGCAATTTAAGGTATATACAAGAAGAAAAAAAGGTATTTCCATATATGGTTGAGATAAATCAAAAAGGCGTATAAAAGTGAAAGCATATAAACAATATGAATAATAAATGTAATAAAATACAAATGAAATTACATAATTAAAATAAGTATGCTTAGAGAAATTGTTAACCCAAATTTCAAATGTTAATCAACGTATAAAACTATCAAATATGATTTGACGTATATTATTATATTTATTTATAATCAAGAAACTTTTATTATCTGATTTTATTATTATTGAGGTTTTATATTTATAAATACAACATAATCCCATAATAATATTTTACCATTAATTAGCGTAGAATATAATCTCTAATCTGATAAGCTTAGTTGAGTTCTTATAAAATAATGATCTAATTCTTATTTAATGTAAATTATGTGCTATTCAACTTAATAAATAACAATTAAGCATATATGAAATAGATTGTAGCGCATTCAATAAAAGAAAACGTAAGTATCCACCATTCCTATATTTTAAAAATTCAGTATAAGAATATTCTGTTACACTGCTACTAAAGTAAAAAGAGTTATTCATACAATTTATTGTTATTAACTTATACATTTAAAAATACGACTAATAAAACGATTTATTAATTTATAAAATACTGAATTATATATATAATATAAATTATTATATATATAATATAAATATTCATTCAATATAAATTAATTTTATTTTTAATGTATAAATGTTCACTATTTTTGTAACCAATAAACATGAAAGTACTATATCGTAAAATATTATTATAAATTTAATCAAAATAAAAAAGTTTTTTATTATTTTAATTATCTAAATTATAATTTTTAGTTTTCAAATAATTTTTATATAAACTTACCGTATGAGAAAAGGAGTATATTTATTTTTAATGGAAGTTTAATTTAACCTACTTAGCATATCCTTCATGCTCTACTTTCTAAGAGTTCGCGAAGAAAATTTCATTCTTATTATTAAGCGAGTATATCAGTTTTAATGTGCCAATAAACAGAGAAAGTTCTTTTTCATTCTTTACAAAGAATGAAGTTAGAAAAGTTCAGTTTTCAATAATATAGGTTTTTTAACTATTAACATAAAATAGTTCCTTTTAGTTAATTTGGAATATACCTAAAATATTACACAAAAAAACATGCTTTTCTATATATATTAGGCATTAAATTCTTAAAATATATGCGTGCATGTATGTGTTTTATGAGTGTGAGTAAGTGTGCGTGCTTGTCCATGAGTGTGGATACGTGTCGTATTAAAAATTTTATTAATTATTTTTAAAATGCGATAATCTTATAAAATAAAAATATATTTATAAAAAGACTGTAAATATATATATATATATATATATATATATATAAATATATACTAGATTATAAAATAATTTTTATTAACAAATAAACTTTTATATTTTTTTTATGAAAAATTAGATATGTTAAATATTGTAATAAATTGCTTAATAACTAAAATATTAATATAGTATTTATTATACGAACTAATAATAAAAAGAATAATAGATTTAGAGAAATAACGATAGTAAAAATTATAAAGATAATTTGCTATCTAAATGCCGGCTATTTCCAATATAATTATAGGTTATCTTCTGTAATCGATGAAAGTAGCTGGGTTAGTTACTCTAAAATAAGTCATTTGATGATTTACACAGTTTATAATTGTAAAAATAATAATTTTAAGTGTGTAAATATACATTGTTTATGATCTACAAAATTTGAAAGGCATAAAAATGAAAAATGTATTAATCATAAATTCTATAATTTATAATCGTGCATTAAAAATATTTTCTATAAAACTTTTATTAAGTCTATTATATAATTATATGAATTTGATTATACGACTAAGTATAATCTTCTAATAATTATCGAAATACAGAATTATTTATACTTCAAACATAATTAATTGTTTATATATACTTTGACATATATTTTAAAAATCATGAAGATAAAAGCGAGTAAAACAAAAGATGACATAAAATAGTAAAAATAATGTTTTAACAAATAAAAATAGGGTAATATATGGATTTTACGATTTATTTACTTTAAAATAATGAAAACTTTTTTAAAATTTATTAGAATTTTGTTATACTTTCAAAAATAGAATTAGGTATTACTAAGCTCAATTTACTATATATATATATATATATAATTTTTATAAACATATTCGTAAGAACTTAATTAAAAAAGTAACAAATAAACAATGTAACATAATGAAGTAACAAATTTATTTAATAGTACATAAATTGATTAAAGAATGCCTAAAGCAAGTTAAAGTCTCAAAGTTTATAAAAAATTGAAGAAAATCCATAAATTCAAATTTGTTATATATTATTCATTTCACCTAATAAATTATACAGACTTTAAATGTGGATTTTTTTATATATGTATAAATTTGTTATAATAATCTATTACAAAATAACTTATTTGTAATTTATGTAAAATTCAAAAAATTCTTATTTGTGTATTTATAGAACTTATAACAATTAGCATTTGTTAATAATGAGTATTAAATATTGAATTTGTAATAAATTAAATCTGTGGCTACAGAAGATAAAACTAATAATTATTATTTAATTTTATGTTATCAATCTATAAATTGATATTTAATGCGCGCAAATTTATTATCCGCATGAGGTTCAAATTTCTTCAAAACTTTTCCTTCATTTTCTTGAATAATTGTGTCTACACTCGTAAAAAGAATTTTACAGAGATATTTTATGATCTTTTAAAAGAAACGTCTAATCTTTTATTTTTTTTATTATAATCGTCTAATGAACTTATATTATATTACCATTTAATTCAATCCTAGTATCTATTTAATATAATTAATTGTTATACTAGAAAAGTATTCTGATTTTTCAAATCTCATACATCCGCAATGAATGAATATACAGATTCTACTTTCACATTATACAATTGAATTCTTCTCTCACATTTTTTTTGAAATTTTCTCTTTTATTCTCCATTCTCCAAATATGTATATTTTAATATGTATTAAAATATGTATGAAATTACGTTCTTCTTTTTTCTACATACCCAATTGTTCCTTTCTTATAAATCTTATTATTATTCAATTAAAATCGGTGCGGATTTTTAAACAAATCGTTTTACTGTTTTTTTTTTTTTAATTTATTTAAAATCTCTAACAATATGTAGGCTTTATCTTTTGTAACATTATGTTTCGTATATATTAAATGAAGGATCATATAGTTAAGATTCACTGCATTTACTAGAAATCTTAATAAAGATTTTCAAAACCATTTTTATTCTTCTTAATATTCATCCTTTAAAATTACTGCTTATATTTCGTAACTCTATCCATTTCCATCTATCCAAAAAGATTAATTTAATGTTGATAATTAAATTTTCTCTCTCGCTTTGATCTCATTTTTAGTATTAACAAGAAACTTTATCTGATTTTATGATCATGTAAATATATATTTTAATAATATTTTTATTATTATATTTATTATTCTAATATACATAATGTGTTTTATCATTAATTCTTTTATTTAAAATTTTTTATTTGTATGACGATTTTTTCTGGATATTTTCTTTTTCCTACTCTTTAGTTAAATTGCCTTTATTTTCCATACATTTTATTTCATAAATAATATTTTTACTTTCCTTTTATTTATCTTCTTAATATAATATTACATTTTTATTGTGTATAAATTGTACTGCTTACTCCATTTTTAGTCACTTTTTATTTTATATTTATAAAAGTAATAAGTTATTTCTTATATCTAACATTGAATCATATTTCATTACATTTTCAATTTCTACTGATTGATTTATTTTCTAATATTTTCTTTGTATTTTCATTATAATCTGAAATCATTAAATTTCATTAATTATAATTTGCTGATTTATTGTGCGTCATTTTTATATTTATTTTATTACTTATTTCATAATACTGGATACTATCTTTGTTTTATTTTTTTTTATCTTTCACACACATTTTTCCTATAAAACAATAGTATTTTATTTTTATATAGTCTTCTATTCTACATACGTTTAAACCAAAACAACTATATTATATTACTTTAAATACTCTTAGGTTTCCTAATGCTTATTTAATAAACGTTATATTAAGATATATTGTAAATGAAATATTTCCTATTTCTTTTTTCTTCTGATTTCTAAACACTTATTATCTCTGAATATTATTTAACAAATTCTATATCATTTATAACCTATCGAGTAATTTCTTATTTAGATTCTTTCTATGTATCCTACTTTTATTTTCTCTACTATCTTGTTCTCTTTTTGTCTTTTTTTCATACACTATTCTTATATGTATTTCTGGTTTTCATTCAAAATATTATTATTTTAAATATTATTATATTGCATATAAAATTTTAAATAAGAAATTTAAATTAACATTGCAGATGTGATGTCATGAATCTTATAATTTATTTTCTTCAAAAAGAATATAAATTGTTTTCATATGTAGAAGAAATTAGTGTTGTGAAAACCTGATAAAATAATCGACCGAATAGATATATTTAATAATAACATAATTTAATATCTCATAGATATATGTGCGATAAAATTACTGATTTTACACTGAAACATATTAGTATAAAATATTGAATCGAACATCATGAATTTACACTAAAATTTGCTGATATTATATACCTGTTCAGATCAGAACTTAAGCATTGTCGAGCTATTAACAGTATCAAATAAAATATGCACCAACTGAAACTCGCACTAACACTTGTGAGTGCACACGAATGTAATATAATCTAAATGTTAAAGCCCTATAAAGAATGACATATCGGTACTTTTGCCTAACAATGTACGAGTACAACAGCAATGGATATGCAAAAAAAAATAAATAAAACATAGTTTAATCCAATCTTAACTTAGTTTGGATATAATAAAATAATACATAATTAGTATGTACCTAGTATTATCTAATAAACTAAATAAAGTATATAACGAAATAATTAGCGTAAAAGTTAACGTATCCTAAGAATGCATACATTAAAATGATAGCGGTGATACTTTAAAAAATACATTTGAAGATATCATAAGCGTTAGATGAAGTTTCCAGAATTTTCTACGTTAAAGTTCGACAAAAATATTAAATATTAGCAAAAATTGAGAATATAATTGAAAACTTACGTAAACTACTAAATAATACTCATAAATAATATTACTATCTTCACTTTAAAAATATTCGAAAAATGCTGGGAGGTAGGAAGAATCACATGTATTCCTAGAACAGAATTAACGTTTTACAAGAATGGAAAGGTAACAGATAAATAAAATAGTATATTATAATTATAAAAATGTATTATTAAATATGTGTTTGTGTACTCGCGTGTGCAAGTACATATGTGTCGAATGGTTGATCTCACGTTCTGAGAATAACTCAGAACTCTAAATTGTTTCTGCATTAAATTTATATATTCTAAATTGTTTCTGCATTAAATATATATATATATATATATATATATATATATATATATATATATATATACATATACATATTTCTTTAAATATACGTATTGTTGAATTTACCTCAATACATAAAATTTAATTAATATTGTACTATATCTCTTTAATATCAAATAATCTTTAAAGTTAATATAATGTTCTTAGATTAAAAATTTAAGTTAAAATACTAATAATACTTAATTAGATAAAAAATTTAATACTTTTTAACACAGTACCTTATTACCAGATTTGGTTTAAATACCAAAATGAATAAAATATTAGAAATAATTATAGTACATATTTAAGTTAAATATTATGATACAAGTAATGGACATATTAAAATCAATTAGTTTGAGAAAGTGTAACTGTATAAATGAAAAGAGATAAGAATGCTAAGATTAAAGAATATAAACTGTGTTTTAAAACAAACCGCAATAGATAATTTACATAATTAAATAAGTTTCTCTTCAAATTCTAAATTGTGAAAGCTGTATAATTTTTTCATTATATATATTCAAATGATTCTTCCTTGGAGTTTTATATAATTTAATAAGTTCTCAGTGAAATGTATTTTAATATCTTTTTAAATATATTTTAATAGATTCAACATCTAGAATTTCATCTTAAGTAAATAAGAGATTTATGTATCTCAGAAATAAAAAGCATTCAACTATTAAGCAAGCATTTATTTATTCAAACTTATTTATAGTACTATACAAACTAATATATGTTAAGCACTGCATTTACTATATTTTATGAATTAAAACTATCATATTTTCTTTATTACCGTTTTTCAAAAATGAATAAATATTCCTAAATAACTATACTCAAATTATAAGTGATTAAAAACAAAAACTTCAGGTTCCATACAAAATATATATACTTTAATACAAAAACATATTACTGTAATATATTAAATGATGAAGTATTTGGTACTGCTAAGTATATAATAAAAAATAGATAAAAATAATTTTTTGTGAATTTAAATAATTTATTAAACTTTATTATCAAACATTTAAAGTTTTTACTGACAAAAAGATGTTATATAGTGTTTAATTTGATAATATTAAATAGATTTCTTTAAGTATGCATTTATAAATACTTGGTAAAGAATAAAATATTATTAATTATTATATATTATTATTACTACTAGTGCATTTGTTATGAATTCTTAAATGTTATAAAAAAAATATAAAAAAAATTATTTTAAAACTCAATTCTTCATAGATAAAATAAAATATTAGTTCATAAAACTAATAAAAATATCAGTTAATACAAATATTAGTTGGACATTTCTAAATATTATTTGATTCAAAGAGTTCGATTAAATAGCTATGATTTAATAATGATAAAATTATAACAACATTTATTAAAAACCTAAATTTTTCTATTGATATTAAAAATTAATTACTAAATCAAATGTGTATGAAAACATTTCTTATTAAATTTAAAGATATTTTACCACCACAATTTGGGATACCAAATGTTTATCCTTGAATTATTAATAGCTGAAGACATTATATAATATAACAGTATAAAAGAAGTTACAATATAAGAATATAATATAATAAATGATATCATAAAAATTGCAATTTTTTAAAAAGTGTTGTATTGTTGAAAAGTATAGTAGTCCATTAATATCTTATAGAATTATTTAATAGTTTTGTATTTATCATATTTATTACTTTACTATATATTTAAACTAAAAATGGAGAAACATTCAATGAATTGAAATTCTAGGAAAATAAATGAATATTCGTTAAATTACATACATTATAAACACCATTTATATTTAATCAAAAGAAAAAAACATGAAGAAACTTGATCAAATATTCTAACTTAATAATTTATTACTTTATAATTATCGATCCGGTATAACAGAAAGTGTATTTGTTAAGAGAAAATATATTGCATAAAACAGATGAAAAGTTAGTATTTTTAGAAAAATTTATTTCACATGTGGGTCCTTATAATGAAAGATTAAGCATTGTTACGATTGAAGAAAAAATATATAAAGGGCAAATAATAGTAATTCATAATTATTGTTTATCTACATTTTTGCTGTAAAGCAAAAACAATAATATTGATATAAGTCGCTATAGTGGGAATGGCTTATTTAGTGTTATAGACATTATTACTTATAAATGATAATAATTATAAAATATATGCATATTATTTTTTGTAGCGTTTTAATTAAAAACTATTGACCTCTATGTTAAATTTTATTTAAAATTTGTACAATCTTGTATACCCAAAAGTATTTTGAACCAATTTTTTAATAAATTTTTTATTTTGTCATCAAGGTCAATGTAAATAATCTAAATGTTCTATGTTGTCATATACTGATTGAAAAGAGGGTATATGATATTTAAAAAAATCTGTTAAACATTTCTAAAATTTTTGAATATTTTAAAACATATTAATAACAGATATCTTTCATTTTTATATATATTCTACTACTATAATTATGAGTTATCAGTTTATTAAATTAATGTTAAAATCAATATATTTCTTAATTTTAGGACAATAATAATTACAATGTCATGAAATTAAATATAATCTATTGATATTTATATAGATACCTATAAGAAAATAAGAGTTAAAAAATAATAAATTTTATATACATATTATTCTTCCTTCTTAACTTATTTATAAGAAATTAAGTAATGCTTTATCTATATATTGAATTCTTTTTATATACAAAATTTATTTTTAATATATAGTTATTCGTGTTCATTCTATATTTGATTAGGTTATATTTTGAAATTTAATATATTTTTTCATTGTTCATTCATTTTATACATATTATAATTTTAAAATTTGGTAATTTTATTTCATCTCCTTTTCATAAATTGGTAAAAAAAATATAAATGAAAAATATAAATAAAAAATATAAAAAATATAAATATAAATAAAAAAATAATATATAAGAAAACATAAATGATGAAAAAAATTTAATTAATGCGCTCATTAAAATTTCCTGTGGTTGATTTCAATAAATGTGAAAGGTTGAAAGATCAAAAATTTATAAGATAGAAAAGCAAAAAAATTTTTAGAGAGTGTTTATATCATTTAAGCATAGTGTATTTGCATTCAAGAATAGACGCGTTGTCCTTGACACGCGTATAAGTAACGAGAAATTTTGTATTTTTTCAAAAGTTCTTAAATTGATAATGATAAAGAAAATAAATTAATTTATAAAAATAATTTTCATTATTACAACTCTAAATGTAAATTATTGCATAGATAATAATAGCTCTGTTTTATACGATAATTTCTAAAAATTATCTAAAAATTAATGATACTTTTTACAGAACATAAATTAATGACATAATTTCTAGTAATAAATGTTCAATAATAAATATTTACAATTTTTTTTAATTAATTAATATTAATAGACTGATTAACATTTTACTCGATTTATGTAAATTAATAAATTATTTTAACATTTATGCATGTGAAATATATTAAATAATTTCTTAAAATTTGCTGTTTAACTATTAGTTTATTCAACCCAATAAAAATAATATTAAAAATGAATAATAAACGATATATATTTTTTAATAAAATTGTGAAAATAATATATTTGTATATCATTTTAAAATAAAAAAGGAAAAATTTGTTCACATAAGTATCAAGGCATATTAATATTAATTTTAATTATATATATTATATTATTTTCAATCGTTCAATTATATTATAAATATTTTATTTAGTTACAAAAATTTATTAATCGAATTTTAAATAAATTTGAAATATTTTATTAACATTATATTTATATCTATAATATAATTTAGAAATAATTATAGAACATTATTACTTTTTAAAGTTTCTATTAAAACATTAGTAAAAAAGATATATATTAAAGTTAATACGAGCTGATTGGATACGTATTTATATAACAATATCGTAATTATAATATTTATCATATTTATCATATTATAATATTCTTTTTATTCTAGCCTTTAAATTAAATAATAAAAAATGTACAAAATGAATGAAAAAAGAAATAAGCATAAGATTAAATATTTCCTGTACTCTCCAATTGTTAGACATAAAAAATTAAAAATTTCTCATTTGCTTTCTTCAAATAATGTTTACAATTAAAAAATTAAAATTAAAAAAAAATCTGTTTTTTATATATCCGTTATTCATTAATGTTAATAATTAATGTACCAACAGATACTTTACTATAGAAAATTTAAGAAGTTATTTTTAGAGTCATCAAAAGGATTTGTAATAAAAAATATATTTATTTATTAAATAAGTTGATTTAATTTTTTATTATTTTTTATACAGTTATTTAATGTGTTATCGTATCATTAATTTAAATAGCTTTTATTGAAATTAATTAATATTTAACTACATTTTATACAAACAATACTTATTTGTTAAACTAAAATACAATAGTTTAGATAATTTTGAATAACAAAAATGTTTTGTAATGTTTGAATATTTTAATCTATTCATTTGAAATTTTTTAAATTTGATGCTAATATCATTAATAAGACGCAGAAGTATGAAAATATATAAAAAATAAAAATTTAAATAGATGCCTATTAATATGTTTATAATCATAAATGATATATTCATCTAGTGATATTGCACACTTTGTAGCAATCAATATCAGACGAAGCTATTTGTTAATTATTGTTACTTTATATCTATTTGACACAGAAACTAAAAATATATAATTTTTTTCATATATTATTAATTTTATTAATCTAATTAATTTCATACAATTATTTAAAAAATTTTTTATTATAACTTTATAAATGCAAAAAAAATTTATATCCGTCTGTATATATGGTTCATTAATACCTGATCTTATTTATCTTCTAAAAAATCTTATCTAAATTAATTTCAGTATTAATAAAAACTACTTTTAATAATAATCTAACGAATATTAGTTTTTTTAAATACAAAATATAATTAGTTAAAATTATTTATAAAATAATTCATACAGTTATCTTACTTCTTATTGTTATTATTATTTGAAATGTTGAATAAATAAATAATACAATATTTGGTTTTAAATTTGTTAAAAAAGTGATATTTTAGAAAAAACTATCATTATTAAATATATTAGAATACATCACTTTTTATTTGATTTAGTTTCTACATATATTCTGTTCTATAAATTAGAAATTGTTATACTTATTTATTGAATTTTTTATTTTACAACATAAATTTCTTAATTTTATTTAAATGTTATTTTAATGAAATTTTTTAAATTAAACTTTTGTTACGGATTCTGTACACAGCGATACCAGTCAATCTACTATTCGAAAGAAAATTAATATATTGGATTTTCTTTGATGATGTTAATATAAACGTTAACTTCAATCTTAATAAAAAAGCTCGTTTGAAAAAACAGTGTCGATAAATATCTGAGTTCAGTAAGCCCAATAAAAAGCGCAGGTAATAATTCGCATATTCAGTAATCGGGATGTTGGATCAGAAATGTACAATTGTTTAATTAAGAGTAATCTATCTTAGTTAACAAATTTTTTGCATATTTGTATTGTTTCTAATGTAAACAAAAATTCAAAAGATAAATATGTATTTAAACAAAATAAAACTGAAGACTACAACAAATATTTTATATAATCCTGTTACTTAGTTTTATATGTATTATATGCGCAAAACATCTATATATTCGTGTTATTATATGTAGTTTTTTATTTACATAACCTAAAAAAAATACGTAAATACTCTTGCTTAAATGAATTAAACCATGTTCAACCATTTTCTTGTTTATTCATAAAATAATTAAATTAAAATGATTTTGTACTACTGAATATAGCTATGAATTTATAGGGTATGTTAATTTATTTATCAAAATTATATTTACTTTTGTTAAATCTTATCAAATTTATATTTATTATTTTGTATATGTGTTTCTTCAAACAAGACATTTTTTATATCACGTCAATAATATAAATGAATTTTTATATTTTCGGTGTTTTCAGAGGTTCAGCCTAATGAATTACTTTTAATATAATATTACGACAAAAAAAACGTAAATTCAAACAAACGATTAAAAAACGACAAATAAAAACAAATTCTTTTAGATGACTGTAAACAATTTTTATTCTATTTTTTATTGATAAAATACATAAAAATATATTGATATCTAATTATCTACTGTTTTGTATAATATTATTCCAGTTTAGGAAATATATTGTTATCAACGTCATGTAAAAAATCTAATTTTAAGCAACTTTGTTCATAGTAATAAAATTGTTATTAAATCAATATTATATCAGATCTCTAATACATTGCCTTTATATTATTTTTAAATTAACTTAATTACTGTTATTAGTGTCTATTAAATAATAAATGTAATAAACACATCTCTGTCGATGAATAATATAATTCTTGCAACACGCATATAAATATAAAAACGGAAAATTTAATTTATATCTTTTATGTTGTATACACTGATTATATTATATTTTTTCACTACAATTATATCCGACAGTGATTAAAAGAATAAAAATACACTTAATACTTATATACTTCAAAATATTTTTATTATAGTTTACATCTAAACGAATTGGAGCCGTATTTTGCTTCTTGAAAAAAACCAAGACCATAAAAGTAGATTCAACAAATTATAAGTTAGTTATTCGGAATACAAATAATAATAATATTAATAATAATAATATTATTATTATTATTATTATTATTAATATTATAACTATAATATTATTAAAAATTGTAATTTTTTAAAAAATGACAATTAAATATACATTGTAATACTAAGTTAGTATTTTTTAAATAATCTGATAATTATATTTTATATTTCAAAAATTTCGTTATTAAATTTTTACTTCTTATTGCAATATCATATTTTCTACAAGTCGTATACTTTCATAGTTATTACTTGTATTAATACAGAATTGAAAAATGCAATATATAATAAAATAATGATTGATTAGAGAATATATGATAAGAATCTTTACAAACAAGATATAAAATTATTGAAGGTTGAAGGATAGTAAGTAAATATGAACAGCGCAGCATAGCTTTTTGCATGTTGTTTTCTCCTTTCTATTTTCATTTCATGATCAAGTTTACCTATATGTTCACATGTATCCATATACTGTTTTTACTTCAATTACCACATAGTAACATTGACATTGGCCTACTCTTTCCAACAATCTTTATTCCTCTATCTATACTACTCTAATATCATCACTTTCTTTTGTTTTATACGTTTTATTATTATTTAAAAATAAAATAAGTGTATTATCAACTAGGTTCATCAATTTTTATTTCTTTAATTGCTTAAACGACGACTTAATCTACTTTAATATACATGTAATTAAATATATGAAAAACAGCTTTGTATTTTTTTATAGCTTTGTTTTTTTATTTATTATAGTACAAACATTATAAAAAAATGACTGGAAAACTAGTATAATGGCTTAATAAATATATTATGATACTATAATAAATTCAAATCATAAATTGTATTTATTTAAGTATAATAAGTTTCACTGAAAATAACTTTTAAAAATGATTGCATAAAATTATTTATATCGACAAAATTTTTATATCGACAAAAATATTACTTAATTTGTAATACTTATTTCTGATAAATAATATTGCTTACAAAATTATATAAATGCTTTAAAATGAAAATTGCCAAAATAGAAAAACATTTAAATTCACATTTTATTAACATATATGTTAATATACATATATGTAATATCAGCAATTATTGAAATCTCTTTGATGGTAAAAATAAAATATTATTATCTTTCAAAAATGTTTAAATATTAAAATACAATAAACAAATTATATGTCTATCTTAATAAAAATTTAAAATGCAATTACATATTATATATTAATGTATCATAAAACAGTGGATTAAGGTATAACTATCTAATTATAATATACTATTAAAAACAAAATGAAAATTAACTAAATACAATTAAAATTGAAATTAAAATTGAAATTGTTTTATAATATTAACATAAGATCTCAGCTTATGAAGAACAAATTATCAACAATATTATATATTCTAAAATCAAAAATATATGTCGCACTGGTAATTATATTGCTTATATAATCTACATAATATATTCTATATCTATCTATGTATCTATCTCTCGGTGTCTGTCTATTAAAATATAAAAAAAGGTTTAAAAAGTTTGTAAAGAAACATCAATGCATTATATGTTATTTATAATTTGTATCTCTCTCTATCTTTTTTATATAAATTTGATACATTCAATAAATTACTTGATCAGCATTCAAAGAAATAAATAAATAGTCGGAAACTAAAATTAAATTTAAAATAAATTATTTTCTTGAATATATATATATATATATATATATATATATATTTCATAATTTTCATTAAACGTATTTCAATGTTTTTAGTATCTAATCTTTTTGATAAATGCTTAATAAATAATCCATTGAATAGATAAAAAATAGCGAGTAAATTATTGTAATCAATAAGTTTTATATTTGTTGGTATATTATAATAAAGTATTATTCAAATTCAATCAAATTATTTGAATGTTTATAATAACAAATAATATTTCTTAATTTATGAAAACAATAATAAACGTTCGTAAGAATAGATATGAAAAAAAGAAGAAATGTAATACCCTCGGTAACATCTCTACAGAAAGAAAAAATAACTCCGCCGCTATAGAACGGCAAGAGTATTGCATTGCTAGAGAGAAAGTTAATGTGTGTATGTATCACGTCTAATACAAGCATTTAGAAGAATTGCACTTTCCTTCAACTATCTTTACTATTCAAAATTACATTTTAAGACCGTACGATGTATGATATATTATTATGCTGTATAAATAAATATGACCTTTAATAAATCATTTAAATTGTTACAAGAAAGGTTCAAAGTATTTAATTAATTTATAAATGATTGTTCCAATGAATTTTTCAAATATAGTATATTCAATAATTATTTGCAAGAATTTAATAAATATTTATTTACGTTTTATACTATTATATTCATCATACTCTAGTATTCATCCGTTAAATTAACTAGCATATTGTATATATATAAATATTTGTTCAATTTAATTCTATATAAAATAACTTTATTTCTATGATGCATTTTAACTTAATAAGAGCTGTATAATAATATAAATATTCTATCAATATAAATGTTTGTAAACAATAAGATTTGCTTGAAATTTATTATTATTTTTATAAATGTCGGTATTTTTATACTTTGAATATTAGCTATATTATATATAATTTAATTAATCTCTGAAAGAAATTTTAGAATACATTTTTATTTTTTGAATATTTTAATTTTATCACTTTTGTACAAGGTGTATATTTAATATATTTGTTATTATTTTTGATAATTATATTCATGATTATCTTAGTTCTCTTTTAAGAATATACTTAATTAAATTTGAAAATTTTGGATGGCTTGAGTTATATTTTATCATCACCACTCAAAAAACGTAGCCCCTTTTTTAGATATGTAAAAATATAGACTACTGATCATTTAATTTACTGATTTATTGAAAAATTTCTCCAAGTGTACGACTTACCTTGGTGTTGCTGTATAGTAAAATTTCAAGAATCGAATGCAGGCGAAGCTGGTATCGAAGTTCCTTCCAGTAACAGATCACGTGAAATCTCTCGCCAAAAGGAAGCAACGGTGACACTATACGTGAGCTAAGGACAAACGATAAGAGTACGCGCAGTTGTGTGCGATGGAGGGCTTCGACCTCAAAGATGTAGGCCAATTGTGGGCGCACGCAATCGTCGCGACGATTTTTAAAAATGCCCGACCCACTTGCAAGAAGTTACTTTCACGACCGCTAACCCCAAGAAGTGGAGATAGCTCTCATGGGTACTGCTCCCCCATCACCTTCTCTTCACAACGATTAACGCTTTCGCTCGCTCTGTTATCTATCTGTCTGTCGCCTCTCTCTCTCTCTCTCTCTCTCTCTCTCTCTCTTTATCTATCTATCTATCTATCTACCTATCTATCTATCTATCTATTTATCTATCTATGTAACTATCTATCTATCTATCTATCTATCTATCTATTATAATATAAATTTAATATAATTACAAATACATACTCACATTTATATACATGTAAATTTTACATGTAAATTTGTAGTCTCCAAAAAAAACAACAAAGTACAGACAAAGAAAACGGAACATAAAAGAAAAGATTAATCATGAAATTTTAGATTTCTTACGAGAGATTAGCGACATAATATGTATACACGAATGTTCAGGACAAGAACCATCCGATCATAATTGAACTCGGGATGGAAAGTAGTTCACATACAAAAAAACTCAAATAGATTTAATATAGAGAGCTTATTTACTATAATACCTTAATGTAGGTGTATTATACTGTTAGTGTTGCAAATTAAAATCTTAGAATAAAAAATGTTAGGCACTGCAACATTCAATTAAAAAACGTAAACAAACGTAAGCTAATTATTCAGATAATAAAATTATAAAAATATTCATTTTTAACATCAAATTTTTTGTGAATATACTGATAAAACATCAATTCATGGATTAATAAATTGTCTATTTAAGCACAATAAAATAATTCATTTTATATTTATTTGATTTAAAATTATTGAAGTGTTCTTAACCTATCCAAAAGACGTTATATTTTTACATTTTATGATAAATTATTAAAAGGTAATAGTAATAAGCAACATTTAAAATTTGTACATGTGAATTGTATGAAAAAAATTAATATACAAGAGTAATAATAAGAATAAATAAAATAATGTAATAGTTAATAATAATAACAGTATTTATTTAGATTTTAAACATTTTATGCAACAAATATAAAAATGCTGTATTTTTTAATTTTAACTATTGATATCGGCACTTCATTATTTTCCATTTTATGTAATATTAATAAAATTTCATATCACATAAATTACTTAATATTAAATTACTTCATACTAATTGTATTAGTAATTATATATAATATTTATTTACCTTATTTAATAATTTCACGGTAATATTTTTATTGTATTTAATTTATAAATGTCATAAAATACATTTAACACATCGCTATTTATTATAAACATTTATATAGTAAAATAAATTTCAATTTCTTCAAATTATAACCAAAGATTAAAATACATTATCCTAATAAGTCAATTTATTTTTTATATTTAATAACAATTTATTATTTTTTTATATAGTATATTTAGTAGTCAATAAACATACTTAATTAATAATATAAAATTGAAGTTTTTTTATTTCATTTACAACATTTTATTGAGTCTACTTTTTAGTATAGATAAATTAAAAAAAATTAATTTCCAATAACTGTTAATATTTTTCCAAGTTTTATTTAAATATTTGAAAATAAAATAATATAAAGAAGTTTAATAAAAGTAATCGAAAAAAAATTTATAATTTAATTAAATTCGTTACACTATAATAATAGAATAACCTACTGTCATTTGTACTGCCAAATTTTTTCTGAATAAATTTACTTTAATTGTACGTATTATATAATGAATATACATATATTTATATATATATATATTATAATATATTTCAAAGATATTAAACTACCTTTTACTTTATTTAAAATACGTTTTCAAATGTTATTGACTGTTTTAGTTATTCTTTACTTTAGCAAATATTAATCAATTACAATTTTTTTCTCTTTTATATTTATATAATATTAAACTATATTTATAAGATTAATAACTCTATAAAATAATAGTAAACCTTGATCTTCATTGAATAGTTAAATAAAAATGATTAAAACTATTAAATTAATATAAATATGAATTTCTAAAAAATAAATCTAAATTAGTTTGATTGAAAATATGGAAAATTTTAATATTAAAGAAAAATTTTAATATTAAAAATATACTAATAAATCTAGTAATAACTTTGAACTGAATATCTATATTGGTTCAATAGTATTTTATGTCCAAAAATATAAAATGACGTTCAATACTAACGGTATATTTAAGAAGAATGTTCCTATTCAAAAGTTTTTATCAAATAATAATTCAAACTATTTTCAAATCTTAAATTGCTTTATTAAATTTTTCTCTATAGATCTATATAGTTTAATAAATAACTTTATTCTAATCTACATATAATTTTTTTAAGTGATAAGTGATTTTATACTAATGTGTATAAAAATAATTATAATCTCTTAACTGTATAGATTTACGTGATATTTTTTATAAATCTGTATTAATTAAAAATACTTTAAATTTTTTCTTCATTTTAATTTCTCACATAATTTATTATATTATGTTCTGTATAACTTTAACTAATATATAAAAAGTTATATCGAAGTAAATTCTCTTCATATGTTTTGTAACAATAGTCGATTTTCTCAAGCCTTATTTAGAAGATCAAAAAAACTATAATTTTTGTAATCTACAATTAAATTATTCAAGAATAATTATTAATATTTTTAAATATCTTCTAAAATAAAATATTTATAAAAATAAAATATAAAGTAGAAGTTTATATTTTAATTTGAATATTGTAATTTTATAAAATTGAGTAACAGTTTAACTAAGTATTATATATACAACGTAAAGTAATGCTCTCTTAAATTGAATTCAATGGCAAGCAATAAACCAAACATATTATTAATTTAAGTTCGAACAGAATTAGTAGATTACTCTGTAATGTTATGTTTATTAAAATAATATTTTGATATTTTTATTCGATTATCTTATTGTATTTAAAGGTCTTTTGTATTCTAATTATGTATATAAAATAATATAGGTACAAATTACATTAATACATGATTTCTGATTTAACTTGATTAAAAATTTTTATAAATTATTTCGATATTGAGGAACAATATTATTAGTAATAACATGAAGATATTGTTTAATATAATTGTATTTTATACATACATGTCATATTATTTTTAATAAAATATCTTAGGGATATGATTATTTATTTTAATGATATTGCATGAAATTAAAAAATTTTAAACGAAACAAATATTTCGTATCAATATCAATATATCGTTTTTTAAGTTGTAATAAGCAAAATTAATAAAAAATTATTTATCCAGTTATTGTTTTTATTTTAAAAGTATTGATATATCTCTCCACAATGATGATATACTTTAGTCATTTTTATTGAAGGTACTGTTTTACAAGTATTGATTTTATTGTTTATAGAATAGGAAGAAGTTATAGTTCACAGTTCATAAAATATATATGTATAAAAGGTAGTGACACCTAGAACAAACAATACAATTACAGTTCTAGAAAATGTCACCTAATGTACTTTTCGTTTTCCAACTGCCGCTACTCTTCATATTACAAAATTAAATTTAAATCATATCTATATTCTTTAACGTATAAGAATTTATATAAATTTTCGTAAATTACTTTGTTTATTATTATTATTTAAAAACGATACCCAGATATATAACCAATTAAAAAACAATTTTCATAATATCTTTCCGAAATTCCGTACGTATGATAAAAACAGTGTTCACTGAGATATGTTACATTATATTTACAAATAATAATATGCAATAAAGCTAATTGATCATAAAAAATCATTCAAGAAGATTCGCAAATAAAATATATAATATAAAGAAAGACCTCCATTGCAATTACTATTTAATAAAAGCCTATAACCTTAAGGTTTTCAATCATGGTTTTCTTTTCAATCACAATCAATGTAAAAATGTAGAAAACCTGTTTTATGATAATAACAAAAAAAAAAAACAATGCATAAATTGGGACAAATTAGAATCATTATAATTAGCTACATCTGTATTTAAAATGCAAGTTGCAATTAGTTCAACCCTAGCTTTACAGAGTATTCTTTCAATTTTTAATTTAACTAATCCAATAAATGTGCGCCTTTACATAAAACGGATAAATAAAAATGTCATCAAATGTATTCTGAAATACCTGGATTTTATTTGATAAAAAAATGTATTAATCATCTCAGAGTTGGTCAACATTATCCAATTAACTGTAAATTTGAAATACTACGCAGAATGAGCAAAACAAGTATTTAATTTTAAACAGCAAAGTAGTTTCAAAATAGATCCTTTGTTTAGTCGCTAAAATATGATTTTATTATCATAATCACAGATTCCATTTGTAATTTGAATAGTAAATTGCGGAAAGAGACAAAAAGACGCTCTAATGTATAAAAAATATAATATCTTACCATAAAAAAAACAAAGATTATAAAATAGTTATGATAAGATGTATTTATCAGTTTCTTGTTAATGATACGATTGATCAATTCCATTTAAAAAGTTTAAAATGTAAAATTCGCACAATTAGTATTAGTTTTAATAAAAAAAAGTATCTGTGCAATAGAATAATCAACTATATAAAATTCACGTTCGAATATATAATTTAAAAGACTTCCTCAACATTTAAAATTTTCCTCTATCGAAAAATACCCCAACACTATAATTGCTATGACGAAACAAAAAAATTATGCAGATTACTAGAGATACATAAATTTATTTATGTATTACCGATCAACAGATAATCGAAATAATCAATAGGGAAGATACAAACATGGGAATATATGTGTAACTCTTCCTTTCGTATATTCTTTCTTAAAATTTATCCTTTAAATGACATTAAAATAATATTATAATCTCATTATTTTAATTTTTCATTCTTAGCAAAGGAAAATTAATAAAAATTTTACAAAATAAAACTACAAAATTTGATTTACATTGTTCCAGTGAAAATTTAAAACAATAAATGCATATTCGTTAAAAACTTTGACTTTAATAAACTAAAAGTTCTAAAATCTTGACCAGTTTATAAAAATAATACGAATTAAAAAACGTATACCTAAGCATGCATCTAAAATCATGCCTTGTATATAAATTATAAATTTATTAAATTGTATTTATCGAAAAACATTAAACTTGTTAGATTTATCATTTAAATTATTTAAACGTTTTAGACTTTATCTTATTAATTAATTTTGTATAAATTTATTAGCGATTTTTTTTTGTTTGCCTATATTTTTATCACAGATAATGACATTTTGTATTTATTTATGCTTTCATTATAACGATGCTTGCCCATGTTAGACCAAATTCTAGTTAGCGGAAAAGAAATAAGATGAAACAATTAGTTCTAAAACTATATTCATAATTTCGTATTCCATACATTAAAAAACGACCCAATTTTTATTTAAAAAAAAGGCCAAAATTTTGACTATTATGCAAAATTATAAAGTTTTTGAAAATCATATTTCTCAACATAGGAACCATATGGATAATTCAAATGATCACATTTTAAAAAATATGTATAAATGAAAAATTAAAATTTGCAATCGAAGTAAAATACATCACATAAATTAATGGAAATTATTAATACATTCATATATACAGAAAATAATTTTAATGAAACATGCTCATACAAGCTTTAATAAACTTGACAACGAATAAAAAGTCAAATCAAAAGCATGTTCTTTATATCCTATATTTATTCTGCACACCTGAGTAAATATAAATATACATGCATAAAATATGCTTAAATTTGATTTTCTCAGATTGGCTCAGTCCAATTTTGTTAATAAATATCTTGAATCTATCGACTTTTATTAAGGTTATTAAAATATAAAACCAAGTGAATTCTATCAATGCTATATAATTTGACGTATCCAGAGCTGTTTATTTTCATTAACAGAATAATTATTTAAATAACTATAATGTTAAAATAGACAATAGCCTGGGAATGTCATTTGTAGCCAAAACCTTGTATTCACTGATATTACTTGAAATCATTCCAAATCATTGCCGTACTTCATTAAAAGCAAGATAGAGATCTAGAATAATTTATGACATTCCAGGGCAACTGCTACAATGTTTTTGTGCAATATACGTTCTTGTACAATAATACCTTCTTGTATATATTTGTATTCCTGGAAATCCTTTTGTTGTACAATTATGCACAAAAAATACTATTTGATAGAAGGCTTATTATTTACATTTGTTTGATTAAAAAACTTTACAACAAATTTTTTTATATAGATTGAATTGTTTATAACATTAACAGAGTGTTATTAACCGAAGCAATTTTTTAAAATGCATCTCTATTCCTAAATTAAAATCTATCTTCTTGTAATGATTCCTGACATATAAAATAAAGTTGTCTAGAAAATTCATATAATTCAATTCAAGTTATGTCATTAGAAAGTCAATAATGTTAGAGTATTATTAAAATCTCAAATTATTATCTACTAAAAAATTAGATCAGAGAATTTCAAAATTATAATTTATTGACAATCCTTTTTTGAATAAGTTTATTTATTCATCTATGATTTTATTAATGTAAACGAAAAAGTGTAAAATTAAAAATGAATTTCCACAAAATTAAATTAATCGAAGGATTAGTTGGTTTATCATATTGTTTTGTAAAAATTGTATAATTTTTATAATTTTTATCATTTTTATTTCAATAATTTTTCATTAAAATTAAAAATCCTTTTTATGATGATATAAATATATTTTGAAAACTATAGAAAATATATATTTATGTTTTTACTTAAAAATTATTTATGAATACGTCACTTTGATATAATTATAATTCTATTGAAATATAAATAAAATGTAGATTAATTTATGTCATGGTAATGTATAAGTACTATAAAAGTTTTAAATACCTGTAATTGATAAGTCAACTTGTTCAAACTTCACATAAGTAAGATTTAATAAAACTATATAAATAGTAACATTTATACTTTATCGTATTGAATTTAAATACATATATACATTACTAAATTGAATATATCAAATTGACACAAAAATACACTACACTATTGAATACATCAAATTGAATAAAAATACCTATAAAGATATAACAAAATCTGTAAACAAATTATATCTGCGTATACGAATGTAATACTTTATAATAAACGCTATTATCATGATATTAATCAATCGATCATTGAACATAGGCATTACCTCGGCATCGAATACCATATGAATTAACATTGTATTGCCTCAATATTCATTTGAAATTATTTGAACAGAATGCCAATTATTCTTAATAACTAAATCAGAAATGAGTATTAAGTTTATTGTTTTTTTTCTCCGGAAATATTATAATATACAAGGAAATTATTTTGGCAGATTAAGAATACGAATGGATAAAAATATTTGATAATATATTAATTTAATGGAATTTACGTATTAAAAATTTAAAGAAAACTTTATTTTCTTCAAGGTTATATATATATATATATATATATATATATATATATATATATATATATATAACCTTGAAGAAAATAAAGTTTTCTTTAAATTTTTTCAAATTAATTACGAATAAATTATGAATGTGATTCTCATATTAATATAATTATTAAGAGATAAATACTATTAGATTAATCTCACATATACCACATATAAGATTTATTCAAGTTCCACTCGGACTGTTATTTGTACCGTAATTATTTATGTGTATGTCTATTAAAAATTGGTCAATAACTAAAAAGTAATTAATCTTATATTAAAATATATACATTTTCAATATAGTAGATTTATTTTGACATACTGAAAATTAAATTTTATAATGTACTTTGAAGTAAAAAATTATTTGTTCAATAAGTCTGTTGTATAAAAATTTGCGTCCACACTTGCTCGCACATGCAAATATATATAAGTAGTTTAAATTTTATTTGGAATTTTTATCATTTATTACTCGCCTATTTCTTGTTAGTAAGTGATTAAAATAAAAATTTTTATTAATATCTTTGTAAATCATGATTAAAGTAAAGATTTAAAAGCAATATTTCTACAGTAACAATTACAACAGTAACAATTATTCTTAAAATCAGTTAATACGAGGAATAAGACAGACATCAAATTATTATACATAAAAGTGTAAATATTAACGATTTCGAACGAGAAAGGAAGCAATTTCCCTTTAGTGTTACAATGAAGGAAAGTACTTGCTAAAAGAAAGAAAAGTGTACTATTTATTTCTAAGTACGAATACACAACATAAACTGCACGTTACTGACCTACTGGCACGATTTTCCCTTCGTGAAAAGATTAGCTTCCAATGAAAGCCCATATATATGTTTACAAGAGAAGGGAAGTGGTTATACGCATTCTCTTTTTTCTCTATTTTTCTCTTTTCCACTGCTTGATCACGGCACTTAAGTTCAACGGCCTACACGCTATCCTCGTTTCACAATAGCATCAACATGCCTATATTGAAGGCTATTTTATCACAATATTTACATTTTTGTTTTTGTTTTGGAGATTAAAAAAACTTCCTTTTTTTGTCAGTGTATGAACTAAGGCTCGTATTTTATATATATAGTTGTGTTTAAAATATAAAATAAATCTCTATTATTTCTTACAAAAATCATCAAGTTAGCAATGAGTAAATAAATATGAATTTTCCTTAATTTCAAATATGATAGCAAAATATGTATAATAAATTTAAAATAAAATACTAAAAAAGGTAATGTAACTTTACTTATATTTTATGTACTTATTTTGAAACTTATACTGTTTCCATTTTATATTTGAAAAGTACTTACCCACTAATCAATTATTCAATTTTACTTAAGATGATAATTTTATTCTGTTACTAAATATAAATAAAATTATTTTTATTTCTGTAAAGCTCAAATTCTATAGTAATTTTAATTTTATACATACAATTATATTATTTAAATGTCTTATTGTTTCTATCAAATTATATAAAAATTAAATAAATTTATCAAGAAAATTAAACTGTATCATAATGAATATCTATAAATAAATAATATTAAAAAAATATAAATTTATATGTAGATTTTACAATTATTTAAAATTTTAATCAATGGAAATATTTATTAAATAATTTGATTACTTTTAAATTATTAAATATAATATTTAAAATATATATTTTACTCTATAAAAAAAATCTTATAATTGTTTTTAATATAATATATAACTTTTTTATAACAATATTAAAAAATATCTTTAATTTTATTAATATTTTATAAATTCATAGTTTAAGAAGTATGTATACAAATATATCATTTTTCTGCTGAGATAGTCTTAATTAAAATCAAATTGTTATTGAATATTTTATAAAATATTAAGATAATTTTGTTAAATGTATAATAGTTTAATAAATTAGTTAAATTTAATAGCAGATTAGTGTAACAATAACATTTTGTTATATTATTTTTAAATCTATTAAAATATAAGTATCAAAGATTTTTTATTAATATTATTTTAATAATATAAATTTCAATGATTAATTAAAACTTTATAATTGAATATTATAAGTGTATAATTTTTTATTAATGAATTATTATGAAAAATAATTATTTATTAATATTTTCTTAAATATCTATTTATACGTCTAAGAAGTTTGAACAAATTAAAATAGTTTTACATTATTTATATTGAATTATGTATTTTCTTTAAGTATTTATAAATACTATACAAAAATTAATATAACAAAATAAATATACAAGTCTTGCTTAGATCATAAAACTGTATAACTTATTAAGTAATTTATTATTTATAATTGTTTCATTTATATCATTTCTGTATATACATTTGATTATATTTTAATTAATATTAAAATTTAAAAAAAAATAAAAGAATTTTAAGCTGAAATTATGAATATGTATTTTACATTTTTTGGCCTATAATATATAAATTTCTATATTTATTCTAGAAATTCAATAAATTCTTGACCATTTTTGTTTCATATTATTTTGAAAGAAATGCAAAGTTTACATATCTATGAAATATATCAAATATGAATTTACATTTTTCTGCAAATAAGTAACATTAAGCTGATAGAATAAACAAAAAAATGGATTTATAAACATATTAACTTGAGGGTGGCTACATAACCATCAAAATATTTATGTATCGATATTTCTAAACTAACAATGTGTATATAAAATATATAAAGTATTTAAATTACTTAGAAGGTAATACGTAGTGAAAAATAAAAAAGTAAAACGTGCAATAATTTAAATATTATATAATTAAAATTTGTAAATTTAAAGAAATAACTTCAGTTATCATTGACAGCTAATTTTTCATCTAATGAATTTTAAATACATTCATCTTTTCTTACTTACTTCAATTAAATTTTATAGGTATGCCACTGTATTATAAATAAAATCATTTAAAAAGGAAAAATATTCTTTTAAACACATATTAGTATACGCGTGCATATTTTTTAATAAAATAAATCATTTTAAAGCTACACATGAAACATAAAATACGTAGTACCAGTACCAATCACTGGCGCTTCAGGTTGTCGTCTCTATCTTGTTGCGAATCATGCATGACGTTTATTAGAAACCGGCTGGTTGAACTTGTCCAAAGTATTTGAGTCTTAAGTGCTTTTGTTTTTCTGCTCCTCGCATTATTTAACACTTCTATACGTCTATAAGACCATTTATATCCTTTTTTCTCCAATTTGAGTATATATTTTGCAGTACATCATCGCCATGGTAAATTTTCAATTCGTTCATTTTTATTCGTACTGAAAATAACAATCGCGTCAAAAAGATGTATATAATTCGAGACATAAACTATTATCAAGAGAAAATACATATTTTCTTCTCCTTTTTTTTAAACCAAAGTAGTTTATAAAAATAATTGGTGGTTGGGTCACCGAATCACAAGTTCAATGATATATTGTTCTATATTGTTCTGTATATAACATTATGCTTAATTTATCACTAAAATTATAAATTACTTAATATGTTTACTGTGATTAAATCGATTACTTACATATTTCATAATTTGTACTTATATTATATTATTCAAGTATTTTAGAAAGACAACACTTATTATTGTAAGCCGAAGAATAATCAGATACTGATATACGCGTGACAAATTACATCACCAGATTGCAGCACTTAGTAAATCCTATTGTCCATACTAAAATAAAAATTAAATTTTTTTAAATAAAATAAATAAATACTTTTTTTTTTAATCACTGCATAAATGTTTAATAATAACTTTAAAATTATTTTTGATAATAAAATTTTTCAATCAAATAACAATGTAAAATTTTAGTATTTTATTTTTTATAAAATTGATTTGATACATATTTATAATATATAATTTATGAAAAATGAATTCGTATTATATATTACATATAATAAAAAAACTTTTTTAAAACCAATATTATTTTAATTTTTTAATTTGTTTAATATCTAATTTAGACAAGTACTGTTTTAAGAAAAAAAAACTGATCTATTTGAATAATATTCTATTATTACATATGATGTAGCAAATTCAAATGAAATAACATGAATTTATTTTATAAATTAGTTATTCAAATTATATTATAAAATTTAACATGAATATTAAAATAATCATTTTATTATTAAATAAACATATTTATATTTAAATTTTGTATACAAAATTTCATACTTTTATATACCTAAAATGTTAAAAATCAAATGAGCAATTACTAAAATCTGATTACAATGAAAAATGTTTGATGTAATATGAGTAGTCACTTAGTTCTTGTATCAATATTAAAAGTTATAATAATTGAAAAATTTTTTTAATTTCATCTAAATTAATTATTTTTAATTACCAGTATTCTTATTAGAATGTTGTTATTGAAGTTTCAAAAATAATAAAATAAAAATCTATGCATTATTAACTAATTTTCTAAAACTAAACAAATACAATGAAAGGAATATTATTATATTAAAGTAAATTAAATTTCAAATAGATAAGAGCTTAGAAAATTATAAAAACTTTTTCAATAATAATGTATATAAAATGCATTGATTTTAATAACGATTTATTACAGTGGTGAAAAAATTTAAAATAAAAAAAATTATCAAAACATTTGAATATAAGTGGATTATTTTGCAAAAGATATTACGGAATTTAATTTTCATTTTATTATTTTACTATTTTATATTTATATGAAGCTGAATGTGTATAATCAACTTTAGTAGTTTTAAAATATTTTTTTTTAATTCAATTCCAGAGTGATGAGTGTTCAATCTCAATGAAACAGAAACATGAACAATATTAACAAATTTCTAATAAACATAATTTTGTAACATTAACAAAAGTTAAAATTATTATTATATTGTATTTTGAACAAGTGTCTTCAATATTTGTTTTATATTGATACTGCATATAAATTGTTTAATACATATTTTCACGGTTTTATTAAATTTTAGTAAGAAAAATGAAATTCGAAGTTAATTATTTACCTTCAGACTGTTGTTTTTAAATATCTTATATTTTTCTATATATAGTGAAATAATATCAAAATATTTGATATTAAAGAATTAAAAGATTTGAAAGAAACTGTATAAACATATTTTTTCAACAGGTATTGGCAGGTAATATATCAGTATCAGAAAACTTATGTTTGCATCATCGAAATAATCCATTGTTATATTCTAATAATAATCAAGATGGTATTTTTGTTAAAAATGTATTGGAGGGTGAGACCCTCAATTATAGTTTGGCTCTTCTTTGTGGTCAAGTTCCTACCACCTGTTCATACATCAAAGTATTGAGTGACAACAAACATCAAATATCTGAGTGGCCAATCATTGATAAAGAATTTCGTATTTTACTGGAATTACAGCGAGGTATTAATAAATTTGTGCTTGAAGCTGGAGGTTTCAAAAAAAAGTTGAATCTGAAATACGAACCAAGAACAACAAAGCTACGTGTTACACCTATTTACATCATTTGTGATGGCCATGATGGTCACTTTCAGGTAATCTAAATGCAAATTGAATAACCAAAATATGATTGAATAATTGATTATCATTATTAATAATAATTATAATAATATAAAATATAATTAAATTTTTTTTATAAATTGAAATATAACAAATATAATATATTTTTATTTTATATAGATTTTATCACGAATTTACTATATTAATCAAAATGAAGAAACAACATTTATAATTACTATATATACTATAATTATAATATATTCTATAATATATAGATGTTCATTGACATATTTACTTTTAAACTTAAAAAATTATAAACTAAGTAAAATGTAATTTCTTTTTAAATTTTTTAGAATAAAAATGAATTTTACAATTATTGATATTAAAAGAACAATCAATATTATGTAATTTAATATATTAGTACTATATAATAATTAATCAATTCATTAATTAATATGGTAATTAATTATTTAATATACATTAAAGCAGAAATTATTAAAATAAAAATTTCTATGTTTCAAGATGTATATAGTATCATAATGAATACATAATGAAAATTCTTGTTAACTTCTTAAAGTAATTACTTCAATATAATAGCATAAGTATAACTAATAAGTTATATAGTCATTTGATTGTCATTGAATATCATTTAACTTATATATATTTTGAATAAAAATTATCATTTGAATAATATTATTTGTTGAAAATAACTATATATGAGTGTGTGTGCGTGTGTTTATTTATAAATTATATATTTATAAATTAATTTAAATATTTAATAATGACTAAATTAATAATACTGTTTTTGAAATTTTAAAATCAAAATAAGTAATGTTTAATTATTTCTGCTTTTATTAAATTAAAAATCATAGTGTTACCACAATATAGAACGATCTTAGGGTCCGTGTAGTGAAAATCGTTCGCCAGAAAGCGCGGCAACACGAATAGGCCTGGGTGCTCGCCTTCTACAGACCCTAACTGCAGAGAAACTACATGAAGCTGGACATGGTAGAAAAACGTTCCAATTGGAGCGTGATTTGGATGGCCCAGAATGTGTAGTAATGCATAGCGTATTACACGTAGATCAAGCTCGAGCGATGTCGCAGCGAGAACTCTGGGAATTAGTGGGTAGAGAATTGATGACAGGCCCACTAGCTTCTAAAAATCGTAAATACATGGCCTTTTTATCGTGTACAAAATATAGAGGAGCACCTAGTCCCAGAACTCACGAGGACATCTTATCAAGAACTCAAGGACACGCTTCATTAGGTGGTGGTGGGCTTGCGCTTTTTGGTTCGGCTTGTTTGCACACGTGGCCAACTTCCATATCACAGGTCAATTTAAAAATTTTATTTTACAAACATATTTCATTTATTCATTTATTTTATTTTACAGACACTTTTCATTTATTCTGAAAACAAAACAAATAATAAATCTTAACTCTTCCATACGATGCATGTTATTTTGCATATTAAAAAATTATTGTGTTTTGTCACCACACTTTCAATTTTCATTTGAATTTTAATTAGCAAAATGAAATTATTATTTAACTTTTTAAATCTGTATAAATTAATATGCAATACAAGATAATATTATGTTATTATATCATAAAATTGTACTATTTTCATTTATAGAAAAAAAACAAAGAATTTTATTGTAAAGAATGAATATAAGAAAATTATGATTATTTCAATATTAAATTAATTATTACATTTTTTATTTAAAATTAAATCCTTAAAGAATATTGAACGATTTGATCAAATTTAGTCATTTTAAAACCTAATTACAATAATATGTAATATATATCAAACATAATAAAGTTTATTAAATTAATTGAAATATATACACTTTTAAACCACTAAAGATATTAAATGAAATGGCATACCATGATTATAGAAAAATAAATATTTGTTAGCCATAAATTTTTTTTGTCAAATAGAAAAGTTCTTACTTCACTTCACAATCAAGTTCTTCTATTTTAACAAAAAATATACACACAATTTACAATCTATAAATAATTCTGTTATAAATATTCTATTTGAAGAAATTATCCTGAATAATAATTTTATTGAACTGATTAATTCAAGTTTTGTCTTTTACTTATTTTAGAAAATGTTTAAATTGTACAATATTTAGTGCAATTAACGTATTATATCAATAATTTTGAATGTGTGTACAGACTATTTAATCATTATTTTAAAAATTCATTACATATATAAAAGAAACTTATATTAGTATTAGAAAAACTATATTACTTTTGTATTTGTACAAATATGAGGAAAATATATACAGGTTCGACACTTCAGTAAGATAACTTGAAAGATATTTTTAAAATTGTGTAGCTACTTTCATAGGAGTTGAAATACACTAAAAAAAAGATTCTATATTACCTATTTTGAGTATTAATCCTACTTAATTACCTTAAATTTAAAATACTAAATGAAAAAATTTCAAAAGATAATATTATAAATATATTTTTATAAATTGATAATGGTTTCTACAATGTTCAAACGATATATGTCCTAATAATACATTAAAATTTTCTTTTTAAATGTTAAAAATCTCTTGAAATTATCCAGCATTAAGCTGATTTAAAAATGTTGAAGACTAGATTATATTGGTATTATTCTATGCATAAGGACTATATATTTTGTTAATCAATAATATTGCAGTTCATTACACACAAAGAACAACATAATTAATTTTATTAAATGTTTATAAGTAATAAGAACTAAAATTTTAACAATGAGAATGCTAAAACTTTTATAAATTTGTTTAGTATTGGTCTATGTTATTAATTCATATTTATTTTAATTATTTGTTTTATAAATATTTGAAAAAGGATAGAAAAATTGAAATTTTCAAATAAATATTAGACTACATTATAGATGTACTGAATAAAATTATACTATTATTAAACATATGTTAAAAATTAAAATTAAAGAAGTAAAAACAGTCTTGTTTTTTAAATTAAAATGCCTTTGCTTAAATAACAATAAATTATCGCTATTTATTTAGTTTCTCTGATTATCAAATGAAATCTATACTATATAAATATACTATGTATTAAAATACGTGATAAAAATATTTGTTAATAATTTTTAAAGAAAAATTTTTCTTTTGCATTCTATTGAAATTTTTATATTTCTATGCAAAATAGTTTTTAAAAATATAGTGATAATTAATCATCGTTTTTATTAATTTATTATTTCCTAATGTAATAGCATATAATAATGATTTCGTAGGGTTAGAGAACCTAACTTATAATAAATAAGTTAAATGCCTTGATAATATTTTCGTTATTAATTTTTGACTTGGAAAAGATTAAATTAATTAACGAATACTTCTTTTCAATTGATTTTCTAGATCCAGTATCGATTCCTCGATATGACAGTGATTGACACCGAATATCTAATGGATGATAGTAATTACCGAGGTACATATGGTGGCTGTCTCGCTACAACCCTTGGTTCGGTCCTTCATGAACTTGGACACACTTTTGATTTAGGTCATACACGGGACGGTATAATGGGTCGTGGATTCGATTATGTTGATCGTGTATTTTTAGGAACAGCAAGTATTGAGATAAATCGAAATATAATTATGCGATGTAAGCCTCAGCATACAACCATTACTTTAACTCGTCCATTAAGCATAACAGTTACCATTCAACAGCCTGATGTAGCAAATCCTACACAAAGCAGTCTTATTCCGCAGATCTCAAAACCACTGTCTACTAATTTTGATAAATTAAATTTCTCAACTTTGCAACGACTATCAACACCAACAAGTCCAAAATTAAACCAGTCTCTCACAGAAGTTATTTTCAATGATAAAAAAACAGAATCGCAAATGGACAAGACATATTGGGGAAGTGCATGTGCTACTTTGTTAGCTTACCACCGTTGGTTTAATTCAGAATTTGATAGCATACAAACCAAGAATTGTAATGATTTAAAATACGACATCAAAAGGTTAATTTTTAATATTTTGTTTAACATTCCAATTTATTTTTTATTAAAATATTATACAAATTGATTTAATTGAATTCTATGTTACAATTTCTAATATAATATAATGATTTTAGGAAATTGAATTGTGTTAAATAAAATTTAAGAAATCTATATATAGTTTTAAATATATTATATTTATACGATAAACTGGTATATAATCAACATATAATATCATTTTCTTAGGTTCAATATATTAAATTAAATCTATATGTTTATGTATTTTAGAGATTTTAATAAAAAATTTTTATTTTCAGAAATGTTGTACAATCACGGTTCGGTGTGCGTATAATTGAACTAAGAGAGTCAGTGGGTGCTATGGTTATAGAATCTCGTCAATTCCTTGGCAATCACTTGACATTGGAGACAATAGTACCAGTTCCACCACCTTACTGCATCAGCGCAGTAATCCTCTTTGCTGAAGACTCAATTGGCAATATACTTAAGTACCCCCTTCCAACAGAATTTTACTAGTACAAGCTATTTATCATAAATTCAATTCTTTACTGTAATTCTTAGAAAGAATTTCTATCTCATTTTATAGTCCATCATTCATTATTTTATCTAAAGATTGAATTAATATAAATATTAAAACTTCAAAGCTTATAATTAATAATTTTGATAAAAATTACAAATTCATAAATAATGTAGAATTGATAATTTAAGTTCTTATACATACTTTATATCTGATTACTGTAATTAAATTAAAATATTACGAAAACTACTAAACTACTATTAAATTATTACAATAGTATATTAAAGTATGTATTAATTATTAATCCAAAACATTTTTTTAATTTTGTTTGAGAAAATATAATATTTAAAAATTAAATTATTGTATATACGTTTTTGTTAACTTATTGAATTATATGTTGATCTCTATCGAAACTTTTTCATATATTAAATTGCGCTACTATTAAACTTATAAATAATCATTGTTGAAAAATAGACTTGCACTAGATATTAAAAAATCTCTAAATTTCATGTAATACTTTAATTAAACAAAAATGTAGGATTTAAAATAATATTAAAGTCATCTAGTATTATTGAAGAAGTTTATATAATTTCATTATTTAATATTCAATTAAGCCATATCCATTGTATAGGAGTGTTTCAATAATAATATAATCAATCATGCTGTAAAATAGTTTATAATTTATGTATAATAACATTATTGAAATTATTATATACATTGTTGTTAGCATTGCTTTATTCACTAGTCAATTACAGTATTTTGGTTTACATCTTCAGGTATAGTGGTGGTTGCAGAGATACACAAAATTAAGATAATACATTTTCTTTTTACTATGATAAATCATTTCCTTTATGCACCACTATATGTAATTACCTTCATTATATCAGATCAAATTCTTGATCAATAAACTTAATATTTATATATCTTACTTTTTGTATAAAGTGATAAAGAACCTATCATTCAGTATTAAAAAATTGTTATAAATATCACATAACATATATATATATATATATATATTATAAATGCATACTAATGAAAAGAATTGTTTATATTTACAATATTAAACAATTGAATTCCTTGACATAGTTATTTAAAAATTAGAAAAAATAAAACGTATAAACTTATAAATTATAATTTTATTCATAATATCCTTACATGAAAATTTATAGCAAATAATACCTACACTAATACAAATACTAATACTACAAATAATACAAAACACTACCGATTTTATAAGTATTAATTATAATTAATTAAATCAATATACTAAATGCAATCTGAAAAAAATTATAGTAGACTTAAACATAAAACAATTTATATGAAAGAATTTATGAACGAAGTTACAAATGAATAAATTAGATAATTAATCACACGATTAATTAAACCTTATCTATTATTTATAAAGAATATGCTATTGAAAAAAATTCTAAAATTTAAGAAACTTATATTAGGTTAATATTTTTAATTTTTAAAAGATTAAAAAATTAGTTGAGTAATAATGATCTAAATAATGTTACTTTTTATTTTATAAAAAAGTTTTTCGTAAGTAAAATATCTTCAAGAATTTGTATAATTTACTTTGCATTCATTAAAAATTAATAAAGTAAATCATTTAAAGTGATGCTTAAACATCCAGTCAATGAATAATATTTATATATTAAAAAATTGAGCAATCAGTAGAATAAAAATAAACATAGCATAGATATAGAATTGTATATAAGGAAATGTACTTATAAATTATAAAAACTATAATATATGTTATTTGAAAACTAACTTGTATACAATGAGTATAATATATAAAATATAAAAATAAAAATTAATCTCATACACAAATAACTAAGTGCATAGTACGTACAAAATTTATAAAATATGCAAGATAAAATATAAAAAAAATATATAATACAGTATATACAACAATACCATAATTTTATGTTCTTTTCAGTATAATATTTATGTCAATTTAAACAATAAAAGTATTACTGTACTATAAATTTGTATAAATTTATGAATAACCTAATTAATTCCGCAAATGAATATTTAATTATATTAGTGATAAATTAAAATAATATTTTGTTTCACTATTGTGTTTAATATCTAACTCTAAATCAATACAATAAGTTTTATAAAAAATTTTGTATCTATTAATTTTAATTATAATGCATAATTAATAAACAGTTTTGATAAATAACTAAATCCATTAATCTAATTATTTTGCTTAATATACAAATATTCATTTAATTATATAGTATAATTATAATATATTAATTACATTTTTATATTAATGACATAATATTATGATACGAATTTAGCATGTTAACTATTTACTAAAGAAAATTTTAAAAACAAAAAAATATTCAAATAATAATTGCTTGAACTATTTCTTTAGAAAAAGTTTCAATTAGCAATGGTTAATATGAGTACTGAATGAAACTGTCATTTAATTTAAATATTAAATTTATAAATTAATTCTTATCAAATTTAGAATAATTAATGCTAGATACTTTACAAATAGTAAAAATTGGTTCATTATTATATAAATATTTTTCTTATAATTCATTACACAAAATATAAGTGTTGAAAATGTATTATTTCTACTTTGAAAATATAGTACTTTATGTATTTTACTAGAAATTTGTAAAAGTTTGCAAATTTAAACAATAAATTTATTTATTATATTATTTGGTATAAATTATATTTTTTATGTTAATTATTATTAAATAAAAGATAAATAATTAATAATTTAGGATAAAAATATTGAAAAAATTTAACAAAATGTAGTGTAATATTGAAGAATATTTTAAATGTATTTTTGTATACTATTCAATATTCTACTTTTCAGAATATTTTTAAATGTTATAAATAATATAACAAACATATTATAAACAAATAATGTTTAGCAAATAATATAAATTGTATAACAAATTTAAATTAAATATATTTGGACACTTAGTACAATTTCGTTCATTTTACTTTCATAAGCTTGTTTTAAGATGGTCATCAAATTTTGGTGTAATAATACAGCAACCATAAAAAGATTTTTGCAGAAACTGAATTACTGTTCAAAAAAAGAATATATTATTGAACATCATTAATATAAAAAATAAAAAGTAATACCTAATAATTGAAATTAATAGTAATTTTATAATGTTTAAAAATTTCTACATAACAAGAATGATTATTCTTATGATAAATGCTATTACTAATAAAGTTAATTCAATAGTTTATTATTACATACTCTTACAATAATTTATTTTAAAATACAGGGGAAAGATTAATTTATTAATAATAAATAAATAAATTTATTTATTAATAATTTTCTCCATTTATAGTAAAATCTTAATATAGAAATCTTATAATAAAAAGTCTGTAATGACCAACGTATATTAGCAGCTTAAATTATATCACAAATATGTAAATACAAATCATGATTCATCATTTCAAAATAAATAACTAAATAATGCAAACATCCCATTACCTTACAAGACTAAAAAGAAAAATTTTAGACACAACTATATCATTAAAAAATTAGAGGTTGTCTCTCTCCTATTCTTAATAAGAATTCATATTAATTACAATTATTAAATAATATTTAACATTAAACATCATTCATTACAATAAAATTCAGTGCCTATATCACTGCAACAAGCAATTGATATACAATGTTAAGAGTAAGATATTAACACTTTACTACTTTTATTTAACATTTGATATGTAATAGATTGCATATATTTATTAGATGGATGTAAAGTTTAGAGAATAATTATTAAAATTATTAATTACCAAATAATAATTCTAAAGAGTTAAAATAATACTATAATTATAGTAGAAATTAAGGGTTCAAAAATTATTAATTAGTTAATCGAATTAAATTATAAAATTTATAGGAAATGTGAATTTCACGTTGAAATATGTGCAGTTGTGAATAAGAGTACACATTAAATATTATGACATAACCAAATGTACATAAAATATGGAGTAGATTTAAAAGTAAAAAATAAAGAAAAAAGACAGATTCCTTTACCCCTGGAAACCTTAATACTAATAATATAATTGCACAACATAATAAAAATAAAATGTAAACTGTCCAACCAACAATAACAGAAGATAAATAATACAAATGAAATATAGAAAAAGGAGATATGAGCAACAAAATTAAAGAAAATTACATAAAACAAAATTTTATTTTAATCATCATAGGAATTAGTAGGAAATTATTAATTTTAACTAAGTAATGGAATCAAAATATTTTTAAATTATCATTAAATTATAATTATGTGTATTATATTATGTTCTTCATTCTTTATGTCATGATATTATAGATGTAAAAATAAAATCACTTGAGCATACGTGTAATGAGATATGAGATAATGAATAGTAATCATGCATCAAAATACGAAATCATTGGTTAATAAGCACAAATTAGAGGTAATAATGTATTTTTGTCAAAATATGAATAAAAAAGCAGAGATTCAAAAGCATGAAATAAATGTAATGTCTGTCAATACGGGCTTACTCTGCCGTACAAAAGAAAATGTCAATTTCCAATCTAAAATATTCATCTATGTTAAATTAAAAATTAAACTATACAATAGAATTTAAAAAGAAATTTGAAAATTCTGATATACCTATGATTTATGCTAAAAATTTATTTTTCCAAATTATAAAATAATACTTTCGTAAATAAATAATTTATTCCGAACAAGATAATAATTTTAATAGATCAAAATCGACAATATTTTTGATGATATTTTGTAAAAAAACATTGTTTTTCTATTACTCATTATATTAAAATACAAAATATTAAAACTAGTACAATATCAGTATTTAATGATAATTTAATTTGTTTAAAATTACAACATATATAAAATGTCTAACAAAGCTTTAAAACTTGTAATATTTTAAACAAAATTATACTATTACTTTTTATATATAAAAATTATAATAAATGAATATTTATTTTCTATAAATAAATATTTTCAAATGTCCATATGTATTTTTTAAATTTTAATATAATAGAAATTAAAATTCTTTTTAGAGAATAATTACAGCAATCGTGATATATTTAAATTTTTAAACAAAAATATGTACAATAACCAATTAATATTTTCGTTTCTAATTTAAAATACTAGAATACATCAAATATTCAACTTTATTTTAGATATTTTAGATATTATTGATTATTTCAAATATAATAATGTAATTACATAATTTAATATTGAAAATATATAAAATAATAAAAATATACTTTTTTATAATCACCCTATTTAATATACACAAAAGAATTTGAAAGTAAAAGGAATTGATAAAAATACTTTTTATATATTCTAATACTATTCTTACTAATGAAATTGTACATGATTAAATCATATGCATTAAGTGTACAGTTTTGATTTTTTCATTTGTTTGTATGATTAACCTCGTTCAGCATATCAATCTTAAGAAACGTCAAAGATTAAAAATACAAATTTCTACTCGAATAGAATGAATTTACCCATGTTCCCAGAGCCAATCAATGGTGAAATATCTAGTAAAGATTTTTTGACAGCTTCAAGAGGAGTGATTAGAATTCTCGGTATATTTTAATGATTGACTAAGAAACGCAAATGATAAACAAGTTCAACCATGTTAATTATTTTATTCGATAAATGTATACATTATTTTATTTTTACTTACAACTTAATTCTGAAAAGAATTAATTTTAAAAGGTAAAAATTCTTAGGACTTGAATAAGTTGTAATGCTTTAAAAAGTTTTATTAATAACATATTTACATAAATAAATCAAGAAGCAGTATCACACCATTAATAGTCACGTTTTTAAATTATAAAAAATTAACAATTAACTATTTACATGATATATAATAATTTTCATAATATACATCATTTTATTAGATTATTGTGGAAAAATGTTCATGCCTGTTAAACATAATTTACAAGTAAATATTGATGTAAGTAAATATCAGTTATAAATCTTTTTATATGTACATGATGAACCATCATTTTCACAGAAAATAGCAAAGATATTTAATCTTAATCGTAAAAATTATTCAACCTTACAAAAAATAATAATAGAACAAAAAAATGAAGTGGAAAGCCGTACTGTTATTGATGCGTTATTGTGGTTAGGAAGGTCAATATTTCTACTTATTATTCAAAAACTTGTTTAAAAATTAATAACCAATTATTAATTATACTGTTTAGTTTTTATCATAACTTAATATGAAATGATTTTTGTACTGTATTAATTGATGATAAGGTTTATTATTATAACAATAAATTTGGGATTATGTTTAAATATTATATTTTTATTGAATTATTGAAAAAGCATTGTTAATTTCAAATAAGGTGATAACGTTTTATAAAAAATCATTAAAAAAAGGATCAATTTGAAATAAAATTTCGATTGATCAAAGAATATTATATCATTACATTTGATTTATAACATTGAATTTATAACGATTAAAAATACATTTATAGTTTTATAAAATTAAAAGTTTATTATACTAATTACTTTAATCTGTGTAAAAAGAAAAGAAATATTTATAGCTGAATTACGTATTGATTATAATAAATATAAATATTTAAAATATCACTCAAATAACTAAAAAATGAAATAAAACCATAAGTGTATTTGTTACCAAATACATAAAAAATGTAAATTTGCAATAAAAAATCATTTTGTATCATAATTCTATTCATAATTGTAATCCTAATTGTGATTCAATTTTATAATTTAATTTTATTCCTTATTTTCACAATAACAACTAAACAATACAAAATAAAAATATTAATGTTAAAATTGCTATAAAATTACAAAAAATTTATTGAAATTGTTTTCTCATGTTTAATAATAATGAATATAAAATAAGCATTTCTAAGAAAATAATTTCTTTTTCTGTGTGTAAATTAAATTTATGATTAAAATATTACAGAGGATTACATATGATTCAATTATTTTTTGAAAGTATAGTTAATGATTTTGAATCGGGTAAAGGTTCTGAAGATCTTGTAGCATGCCTCAACAAATCTTATGAATTAACTTTGGAACCATATCATGGATATATATCTCAACAACTGTATGGGGTACGTGTAATAAAGAATTTAAATATCACCACTATCAGTTTATTAATTGTATGATTTTCAGCTTTTAGCTCGTATGATGCCGACACGTTCTCAAATACTACAATCAATCGCCAATGGGTATGATATAAAACAAGAAATTATAATCAAAACCATGCATAGATTTTCTAACCGATTGAAAGTAAATATAGTAATTCTTAAAGCACTTTATCAAGAACATGATTTAGAAAGTAATTTAGTTTGATTATATTTAATTTTATTAAAATTGTATATTACCTAATAGTACATGAAAATTGATATTACATTTTTATATTACATTATATTCAATTTACTAATCAAGTGTAATCTACAATATTACTTTTTATTATTTTATTGAGTCTTCAATTTCATACATTTGTGCTATATAGAATCTTTTAGCATGATGATCAGCTGACTGTTTTAAAGCAAGTGTACCAGTTAAAATTTCTATCAGTAAAAATGTTAATGCAATTCCATTAAATAGTTTTTCATTTAAATCATTTTCTGAATTTTGATCAAAAACTAAAAATATTTCTAGTGGAAACTGAAGAAGTGTAGAAATAATCCAAAAGCTTGCTAATTCTGGTATCTGAAATAAAAAACTAGAATTTTATGTATCTGTTTTTGAATTATCATTCAATTTCAATTTAATAATCAAATATTTTGTTATTCTTTATTGTTTTAAACATTAAATTAATTCTCTGTAAGGATTTAAAATGTTTTTTGTAGTATATAATTTGTAATATAATTAATATTTACACAAAAAGTGAAGATTTCAATTTAATTTTAACATTAAATCTATGACTTTTCAAATATATTTAGAGTCATTAAATGATTTATATAATTATGTAAATTTTAAATATAGATACATTTTTTAAATATCGTTCTCAAAAACTACTTATTATTGAAAGATTAAAACTTTTATAAAAATATAATTTATAGTTTTGATCGAACATTTAAGTATAGATTATTAATTAATTATTATACTTTATCACACAAGTTAATATTGAATTTTAAACATTAATGGAATTTTTTTTTTAATATTTTAGATATTAATCCCAATTATCTTAATTTTACAAATATTATATATTTTTTCATTTGAGCTGTCGCAACATTGTGATGGAGTGATCAAATTTTTAATTTAAAATATATATCTATTTAATAATTTAAACTCATTATCATAATATTATTTATTCATAATTAATACTGAAAAACACTGATATTAATATCTAATTTTCGAAACTTTTATTTCACAAAAATTGTAGTTCTTTTTATTATTAATATACAATAATTGTTAATAATTTTTTAAAACATGTGTAAGAATTGGAATACAAAATATTTTTACATTTTTTTATCAAAAGGTTTAAAAATTAAAATCATAATTGTTTACAAATTCCTTATTTGAAATAACAAGAATTTTCATATATAGTACTTTGGAATCATTTTTGTTACACTATACTATATACACTATATATAAATTTTTTTTACTTACTTTTTCACCAAGATTTCCTAAATATCCTAGGTAAAGACGTATAAATTCCAAAATGATTACAGCAAGAGTAATAGCAATCCAGACAAATTTATAAACTCCTGATAAACTATCATACTAGTAATAAGATATTAGATAAAAATATTTACTAATAAATTTTTATCAATAAATTTTAATACGTATTTATATACCTTTTATTTTTAAATTATATGAACATGGATATTACAAAAATTTAACTGAATAAGTAAAAATATTACCTTTCCATTCAAATAATATAAGACAATAAACATCCATATAGGTAAATAATGTACATTTAAATAAAGTCCAATTTGCAGTGCCAAACTTGATTTGATTTTGTTTCCTATACAATAAAATATGCAAAAATTATAAATTTAATCAACGTAAATATAACACAATTTAATTAATAATTGAAAAGATAAATTAAATATATTATATTCGACAATATTCTTAAACAAATTTAATTTGGAAAGATAGAAATTCCACACGTTACTATAAATTTAGAAATATTACCAATAATTTAAAAAAAAATTTTTAAGTTAATTACACACTTGTATCATAAAATTCTTTTCTTCTATCATGGCAAGATAATCCAGGAAAAATATGATTTGTAGCATTAATAATTGAACATTTCCACATGGCTTAAAACTACATCGACCATCAAGTTTTTAATTTAGAAAAAAATACATTTTTCTTTCGTGTTTATTTATATTTGACTACCTCCAAAGCAATAAAATGTTAAAGCATAACTACTGCCATCTAGAAGATGAATCTGAAAATATTTTATATTATTTTATAAATTGAAGGTTTTAAACAAAGGTCATGTAATTTCAATATGTAAATACTATTAAATTTTATATTTAGGTGAATAAAAATAATTAAAACCTGTACTTTTTTATGATTGACATATAAAATACAAATTTCTAAATGCATTTTTTATTTATTACAAAATCTTACTTTAATTTATGTAATATCAGGTTTAATATTAATGTTTCTAAAGCTGTCTTTAAGTTATACATTCTTAATATATAAGTGCATGTCAACATACTATTTACATCAGTTTAAATGAGTTATTTGTATGAAATAAACATTAATTAATAAAGTACTGCAGAAAGATTTACTTTATAAATAAATTTTTAAATTTTATAAATAAAATTTCAGAAACATTTAAAAAATATTAGCTACCATAAAAAGGAATATTTAAATACATATTACATTTATAACATTATTACTGTTTCTTTGATATTCCAGAATCATAAATATTCAATTATGTTAATATTAACTTTTACATTGAATTAAATAGTTTTGTTAGAATTTATTATCTCACATTTTTCTTCATTGTATAACCTGTAAATTAGATAAATGCGTAAAATTCAAATTAATACATTTTATTTAATATCAAACATAATTTTAAGTGAAATTATTAGTTTCATTCTATTTACTCAGCAACAATTTATTCAAAAAAACAAATATTGTAACATTTAAATATTTTGTCAATTACAAGATGCTCATATTAAGATATATTAAGATAATAAAGAAATACCCTTATTTAATATTATTGTTAATCAATTACTTTTTTATGAATTATATTAAATTTCTATATATTCATTTAGAAAACATTTCAATTAAAACAGGCATACGTAATTATAAATATATAAATATAAATAGTGTTGAATTTTAAAATAAAAATAGATTTATTAATATATTAGCTTATATGTTAATTGAAATTATATACAGATAAAAACCTATTCAATTATCATGTGTACATAGATTTGTAATTTATATAACGCATAAATTAAATTTTTACTTTCTTATAATCTTAGAGAATCATAGTTATAACAAATTATAAAATTTTCAATTTTTATAATAAAAATGAATCAGCATTAAAAGATTAAATTAATAAGAATAATTATTGTATTTTTAAAAACTATTTTTTAAATAAAATAATATTTGAATACATAATATCCGATGAAGAAAATGAAGACACGAATATTAAACAATTTCAGCTATGTGCAATGGAATTCGAACTCTAAATTTATGCCTCTTGAACGCACGCAATTTCAATAAGGATGCCTGCAACATCTCAAAAGTATAAATAATAGAATTATAAAATCTATTTTATTGATGTATAATGGTAAAAGCAAATTAATTTATTCATTGTTTTAAATTAACATTTCTATTTTAATCAGTAATATTTTTTGTACATAAATACATTTCAATTATAGGTTTTCATACTATAATAAATTAAAAACTTATTTCATATTATCAGCAATTTAATTATTTTATAAATTTATTAGCTACTATTTTAGTAGCATGCGTTAGATTAACTGTATTTTATTTTATTTATTTCAAATAGATTAACTGTAGATTTATTACAGTATAAATATAATCATTTACTTAATTATTTAATTTTATTATACTGCTGATATTACAAGTCTAATTCATCAGTTACGATTAATGAATGGTTGATAGTAATGCGGCTAATGAAAATAAGGAATGTATTCATTTGGAACATATATAACAAAGAACTAAATTTTGAATATAATAATATAACAATATTAATTAAACAAACTTTTTTTATAACAATTTTATAAACAATATTTTTTAAGTTATTGCAAGAATTTGTATTAAGAAACTCATAAATTCATTATAAATACAATTATATCAATTAAAAATCCATTCAAAACTGAAAATTGTTTTCCAAAATATTTATTTATCAAATGTAGTGATAATCAGTATTTTAATAAAAACCTCAAAAAAGCTAAAATTATACATTTACATTACTACATTAATGTCAAAAATTTATTAAATGAATGTGGTAGGTAATATATTTAAAGAATTTACATAATTATCTCATTCATTTTAAACCAATTCAATACATAGATTTTACATTTAATATTTCTATATGTTTTGTCAATTTCGCATGTTTCTAAAATTGAAACATTAATAAGAACTATAAACGGTTGCATCATCTAATGCCTAAATATAGTATATAATTTTTACTCGATGAAAAATTCAATATGAGAAAAGTTTTATAAAAAATAATTAAAGATATGGTTATACATATTGCATTTTACTAAAATACTTCAAATGTGTTATAAAAATTAATGAGGTAATAACTATATATGTCATGTTAAAGACCATATTCTTCATTATTATTTCCAGCTAGCAGTTTTATTTGTTTGTATAAGTGTAAGGGAGAAACATTTCTTAAGAGCTTAAAATGTTACATGCCTAGAAAATTTTGCATTGAATAGAGCTGCCAAACAGCAGTCGAATCATTAGAAGTCAGTGACCCAACTATTGGTATTTATCTAGGCCTTATAATTGCAAACCTTCACATCTCGCTCAGAATCGGAAAGCTCAATCAGATATCCGTAATTATTCACGACGTGTAATTGAATCCTCATTAATTACATATATTCCAAGTCCTAATAATTTTAGCTATATTATAATTATATATCTTATATAATTATATATAGTAGCTATTGAATAAATTAAATTTTGCACATTTTTATATTACAGATTTTATTTACTTATTAATAGTTATATAAGTTTACTGTGGATTGGACGTGTTCATACAACTATTTGGATTTTTGTAAAGATCAACCATTACCGTATATAAAGTAAGTACATATTAAAATTATATAAAAGTAATATCAATAATTTAATATACGCTTATTTAATAATGGTTTACATTTTGTCTTTATAAAATTTATATTCTCATAAAACTTACGTAACTTAACTGCCATTTGAAAATCATTATAATAATGCTTGTATTATTGCTCAAATATTTAAAATATTAATTAATAATATATGAATTCTAAAATATTATAGTTATCTTTCAATACTGCTTAAAACTTTAAGTATAATGTAAAATATTGTAAAATTACATATATTGTTTAGAACATTAAATTGTATATTTTTAATAATTATTCAAATATTATATCACGTAATATTACTTCAAATTATTCAGTATTTTTTATAATAATGTATTCATTATTACTTCAAAGTATTTATAGTTATATATTATTAATACTATAATTAACACTTTACTTTGTTATAGTATCAAATTAAAAAATACTTGTACTCCTGAAAATTAAAGTAACTTAATATATTATAGTAAATAGAAATTATAAATAATAACTTATATTTCATATAAGAAAAAAAAGATGAATATAATTTCTAAAAATCTAAAATATTTATTTTAATTCTTTTAATTATTAATCAGTTATATAATCTTCAATATACAATTATATTATTTTTGACATGAATTTATAAAATACTACTTAATAATTATTATTTTATTTATGTAAAAATAATATAATTTACAATAAATTAAATAATAATATTAGTAATAGCGACAGTGATAAAATCTGGAACAGAAGTGATGAACCAGCCAACCCAAAATCATGATGAGGTAATTTTATAATTTTTAATTGAAAAACTTATAAATAAATTTGATTAGTATTCATTTATAATATTCAAATTAATATATGTACTAGTCTTTATGTTTATATCATTTATATAATTAAATTAATTTTATTAATTTCCTAAATGTTATTATTTGAATTTGATAATCCCTTTTTTATAAATTGTTTATTATTTTGTACATTCAAATTAATTTTTATATTTACCAGTAAATCAAGAAAATATTTAATTAATTTCAAATTATATACTATAATAATTGTTTCTTATAAATATTTATATATTTTATTACTTATTATTATCTAATAAATATTTAGATTTTTTTTTAATACAATAAATTATAAAATATTGCTTTATAGATAGAAAAAATCTTAAAACTTTATAAGCGTTTAAGTCAAAATCCAAGTCTAATATCTGCTAGAATAATTTCTATAGCGAGAAATGGAATATCAATTCAAAGCGTATGGGCACAAAGAAATTTAGAAAGAAACATAAAACAAAAATTCACTCAGGATTTTAATCTAGATGCAGATTTACAGCCACTTGTTGAAAGTTTTCCTGTAGATGTTACTTCTGAGTCAGTATACATTTATAACCTTCATCTATTTTATGTTTAAGATCATTATTATAATTAAATAATTAAATAAATAATAATAATAACAGTTTATATACAATAAAAAATGAATATTTTTATGATATTTAAGACTTTTATCAGCTTCATCGGAAAATGAAAAATTGAAAGCAATCTTAAGAGAAGTTATAATTGATGGCAAATCTAGACAGTTTATAGAAATTTGGGATAGACAACATCTAATTAAGACATATGATTTAACCGCTTACGATGCACATGGACAAATTTATACTGACAGTAAGAATTAGTTATATTTTATTAAATATTATAAAAAGTAAAAAAATTATGTGTATTATACGTACATATGTATTAATATGTATTTATATAAAATATATTATAATGAAATTAGTTACTGTATTTATTATGATATACATATTTTACTTATTTCACAAATAATATTATTATAATTTAATAATATAATTTTGAACAATACGAATATATGATTTTGTTAAATTTCATCTAACTACTAGTATATCTTAATTTTCAAATATTTTATATACCAACTAACAACAATCGTAACATTGATATTAATTAATAATAAATATTAACAAAATTTATATTTTGATCTCAGGAAAGAAAATATTCTATAATAATTTCTAAAAACGAGAAAATGATTGTTATTTCGTCATTTTAAATTAATATACTTTGAAATGCAGCATGATTTAAGGATTTAATCATTTACTATATTAACATAAACACTTATTTAACACAATATACCGGATTTACTATAATGAATAATTGTGCAAATAAATGTAAGAATTTTAAATAAAGTCAATTTTTATTTATCATAACTATATTGTATACCATATTGTTATATACCATAATTATATGGTTTTGTATTATCTGTTCTGTAAATATGATGATTACAAAATAATTTTTATATGAATTTTAATATTTTTAATTTTACTCAATTATTGTATAAAAAAATTAATATTCAATATTTTCACAACGGATCATTTAAACATTAAACTAAATTACATATTTGCAATTTACTTTCAATTTTTTCATTCAATTTTGTGAAATTGTATGAAAAAAATGTAAATATCTATTAATTGTTAAAATATATAGAAATACATCATAATAAATTGAATCATTATCATTATTTCAACATATTTTTTGTAAAAAGTGTAATTATAAATGTTTGTATTATATTTGTATATATTTTATATTATATATGTATATATTTTTTCATTTATGTACGTATGTGATATTTAAATCAACTATATTGTTGCATTAACTATGAGTGAATAATGAGTTTTTAGATATTTTTAGTTCCTTCCAATGGTCACCCGATAATACAAAACTGATGTATATAGCTGAAAAGAAATTGCGTAAAAGTGAGCCATTTTATAAACAAAAATCTAAATATAAAATTTCAGTTCAAGAAAATGAAGAAGAACCGGAACGGGTAAGGAAATTAGCGTTTACAAATACAAATTAAAAAGAAATAAAAAAGTTAGACTGTGTATACATATATAAATGTTTATATTTTGTACACTTAAAATAAGTTAAAAAATATTATTTTTCTAAGGTAATTTTCTATTAAAACTTCGTCGTATACTATGCAAACCAGTTATTAAATTACTATATTTTCTAAATTGAATTTTTAAGAAAATTTGTGATTACTATTTATTCTTATCTAAACAAAATTTATAATTTTTTAACACACTTAAGGTATTATAGTTTTATTATAACATTTCGGAAAATACTCAAAAACAATTTTAATTTTTAGTATAAAAAATTTGTTTATTTTGTTAAATTCATAATTATTAATTATTAATGTTTATATAATTTTGATTATATATTTAATTTGATTATATAATTAATATTTAATGAATTACTGAAAATTAAGTTTAAAAAATCTCTTACTATTCAGGGTACAGAATATGTTTATAAATCAGATTGGGGTGAACAATTAGAAGGGAAACACCAATCTGTAATTATAATTCTAAATATTGTAAAAGACACTTTGCTTCCATTACCTTTTATTCCACATGATTATTTCCCCGCTGAGGTTATTTGGACTCCAAATGGTGAATGTATTGTAGGTGTAGCTTACAAACTTTACCCTCGATATCTTGGTCGATTTGGATGCAGTAATAGGGAATCATATATCTTTCTACTAAAAGGAGCAGAGTTTCGTAAGAAAAAAATGTTATTAAATATTCATTATTTGTATATAATACTTATTACTAATTGAATTATATTTTATACATTCCAAAATTAAAAATACATATAAATTTGAGATAGTAAAGATTAATATAATTATATTAATAAAAATAAATATCTTGCACTAAGATTCTAGCGTGTTCGTTGATGGTATTTTAGAAATCAAACTGTTTTTGCAAATATTACAAAACATTGTTTTTGTTTAGTTTTACTAATACAATAATTTAAACTCGAATTTTCACATTCTAAAAAGTAGACTTATAAATTCTGTTTAATTGCAATTATTTAGAGTGTTTCTTAAATCAATATACGCTAATTTATTTAATGTAATATTTAATTGAATATCAGCATTAAATTATCTAATAAGATAGGTGATTGATATAATTGCATGTATTCATTGATAGAAAGCGATTTCAAATTATATACATTCAAGTATAATTAATAATTGAATATATAATTATGCTGTTAAAATATAGAATATTAAAATAATATCGACTTTTATGGATTAAAGCAGCTTTTTAAAATAGTTGTATACTAGATATTTTTATGTAATTTTTATACATAAATAAATTTTTTCTGTTTAGTGAATATAAATGCTGATCAATGGTTATTATATATATATATATATATATATAATCTTTTCTAATTTGCTCGAGTAGAATGTCTAAAATTAAGATTATTTCACATTTAGTAACAATTAAATTTTTACATTCGAAAATGTAAGCATCTTTTTTTTAATTTAACAATAACGTAAATTACATTTAACTCGAATTTTTATTCTATTGAAAATACAGTTCTCTTAAGAATCATTTATGAGAATCAAAATATAATCAATAAAATTCAATATATTATTCATTTTGTTATTTTTTTTATACCGTATCAAATGAAATGTTGTCTAATTATTTTGTATCCCGAATTTTACATTTGAGGCGAAGAAAATTAATTATTTATTAATAGTTTTATTACATTTGTTTCTTTGTAAAATATCTTAGATTGTTATATGAAAAATGATGATATATTTACAAATGATTAAATATTACTATTAAACATTGAAATATTCTTTCAAATATGTATTTACCAATGAAAATACATATAAAATAAATAATTTACTTATTTACATATAAAAAATACATATTCAAATAAACAATTTACATATGAAAATTAAATTAATTTATTATTTAAGTTATATTTTGAAATAAATTGTTAATTTCATTTTACAAAATATTTCAAATATGTTAATATTTGAAACTGTTGATTTATATATTTATTATTACGTTCTAAATTTGCATATATAGTAATGAGTTACACACTTAGTAAATAATGACTAATAACAAATCAATATTAATATTTTTATGATAAGTTTTAACACTCCATTACGTTTAAATTAAATGAAATAATTAATAGTATAAAGTTTTTAATTAGTCTGAAAGAATAATGAATTATTATCAATAAAGGAATTTAAAACGATTAATGTTAAAAGTATATTATATTAAAAATATAATACAATTATTGGTACAATTAAAGGTAAATTAACTGGTCCAGATAAAGCCTGTAAAACACCGCAATTCAGTCCTGATGGAAAGCATCTTATTTGGTTAGAGCGAGACATTGATAAACCTCATCACAACGTTCAAAGACTTATGCATATAAAATGGGATGAAGTTGAAACCGTAAGCTTCATTTAATACTTTTGATATAAAATAATTTTTTTTATATTAAATTTATATATTATAAGATTTATGAAAATAAGGTGGTAAGATTTAAACTAATTATGTTAAATAATAATAATAATAATAATAATAATATATATATATTTTTTTTTTGTAAAATCATAATTTAATACTACATTTTAAATATTTAAAAGAATATTTTTTTAGTAGAATTGATTAAATAGACGACTTAATAAATTGATTGTAATTTAAAAACTTCTTTGACTATATTATTTTATATCTTAGTTTAAACATTTTGTAGAATATATTACATTTCTTCATGAAACACTAAAAATTTTAACAATCTATTGTTATTTATCGTGTTTAATTTTATAATTATAACTTATACAGAAATAAGAATATAAGAAAAATAAATATCATATCAATTTAGTTAATAAATATAGTTATAATATAACGAATTTCCAATTTACTGTAAATAATTATTTAAATGAAAAATAAATACATAATATAAATAAAATATAATTCAATTCCCAATTTATAAATAAATGATACTTTATATATAGTAAATGATGATTCATGTCTTTAATACAATTTCATATTGATACATTGTCATTGTAAAGCATTAACATGTCAAAATATTTTTTATTTAACTTTTTTAATTGTTTAATATTTCAATCGAAATTTGATTAAAAATTTTACATACACATTTGTTTTTAATAATGTAAAGTTTACCTGCTTCATTTATTTCAATGTAGCGTATACTAAAAAACTAAACCGTTACAAAATGAAAAATAATATTTATTAATATTATTCTTCTTAGCCTGATGTCGTAGTTGACTTGGTAAACAAATGTATAATTATTGCAAATGATAAAAAATTTTATGGGTTTTATGGTCAAACTATTCCTAAGCGTTGTTGGAGTAATGATTCACAATATTTATTTCTTAGTACACCTCAAAGATCAAACATAAAATCATATGTCGTTAATTTGGGTAAATAATTGAATTTATACAATTTATTATCTTTGATAATAAATTAATAAATTTTAATACATTTGCATTGTAGAATCTAAAATGGTGACTGAAATAGAAAATCCAGATGGAAGTAGTTTAAGTGTTTTAGATGTTAGAAAAAATCGTGTAGTATTTACAAGATTTTCCATTATTCAACCACCACAATTGGTAGTTGGAAAATTCGATCCTTCTTTAGAAAATGTTGGACATTTGAACTTGTATAACTGTACAAGCCCACTTGATATACCAAACAGTCAAAATCTCATGTATGAACATACTGAGTTTGTCTACAAAACGAGTGAATCTATTAGTAAGTACATACATGTACTAAATTATCAGTACAAATTGTATTTTTATTTAAATTAAAAAAAATTAATAATACGGAATTTTTTAAAACGTTAAAATTATGAATAATTTTAAATTAATGCTTGTCGATTACAATTCTGAGATCTATTTTAATTGAATTTATATGTAAATAAATAATTTTTCAATACTTAAATAAAGTATTTCTTACAGAAGATTTTAACTTTACATATTTTGGAGAAAAAGTTGCACCAGAAAAATCCATGCCCTTACTTGTAGTACCACATGGAGGACCTCATTATTCATTTTGTAATCAGTTTAACATAGATTATGCGATTTTTGCTCTTATGGGTATTTTACATATTTTTAATTATTTTTAAAATATGTAATATATATTGTTAAACCTTATTTACAGTGCTTTTTAATTTTAAGGATTTGGAATTTTACAAATAAATTTTCGTGGATCTACTGGTATGGGAGGAAATAATATTCAATTTCTTGCTGGGAGAATTGGTGAAACCGATGTACTTGATTGCGTAACAGCAGTGAACTTAGCATTACATAAGTATTCTCAAATTGATCCAAATAAAGTAACTTTATATGGTTTATGTCACGGTGCTTTCTTATGCGCTCACCTAAGTGGACAACATGCTGTAAATACTTTTCACATAAATACTACTTTTAAAATCATTATTAAATACAAACAAATTAATTTTATTACAGAACATGTTTAGAGCAGTTGTAATGAGGTCTCCTATTATCGATATACCATCCATGTTTACCGAAACTGATATTCCAGATTGGTAAGAAATGGCTTTTAATAAAAAAAAAGATCTTATTAGATGATTAAGCAAATAATTTTTAAATCTTATGAAAGAACTAATAACTATATTATACATTCGTAAACATAACTATGAAATAGTTTGTTATTGAAATATTATTTTGGATAAGTATTTATATTATTTAAAATAAATTAATGTTATTTGTAGGTGTCCTGCTAATACTGGCTGTCAATTTCTTGAATCGCTACCCCCAGCAACTTCCGAAACAAAGTATACTGAAATAGTTTTGAAAATGTTCGATCATTCGCCTATTCGTCATGCAGATAAAGTTAAAGCACCTACAATGATTGCTGTTGGTACAAAAGATTTGAGAAGTCCTGCTTCCCAAGGAAGATTATGGTATAATCGACTACTTGCAAACAATGTTATATCAAAGTGAGTTTTTATTATCAAATAAAATATACAAAATAGTTTCTAATTGATGCAGTAAATAAAATTATTAATTTTTTTTTATCTAAAATTTATATATAATTTAAAAATTTCATATTAATAAAATATAAAATGAATCATTTTATCATTATTACTTACTTTTTTAAAATATAGATTTAAATATTCTTTTTAGTTTTAGGTATGAAAATTTTTTAAAATAAATAATACATTTTTATTATTAATATTTGATATACTATAAGATATTTAATTAAATCGTTTTAATATATTATCTTTGATATAAAAAACAAATATTTTCAATTATTTAGGCTTTTTATATATGAAGATAATCATATGTTAGCTAAAGATGTAGTCGAAATCGACTTTGTGATTAATGCAGCACTTTGGCTCTTAAAATATATTAGTGATACACCAGAAGATCCAAAATCTATTGTATTAGCAGAAGAAGTAACAAAAGATGAAGATAATTTAATTGGTAAATAAATAAAAAGCCATACTTTTAAGATTCCAAATATTACAAAAATTTGTTAAACTAACAAAATTTTGGCTTATATTATAAAAATACTCATCAAAATATAGCAAGACTAATTTTGTATAAAATCAAGTTTTAATAAATCTGATTGCACTTAATATTTATATTATTTTAATTCTTATGCAATAGGAACTAATTTGGGTTTATTAGAAAAGTGATTTCTTCTTTAAATAAAAATAAATCCGACTACCTTTTATCATATCTGTAAAAATGTATGAATTTAGAATTCTGTTTGAGAAGCTCATACAAATATACCGTACTATTGCAATAAGATTTTAGCTGCTCATTAAAATAATAGTAGACCAACAGTAGTGATTTCATTCAGCCTTAATTCAGTAAAACATAATACAGATGCTATATACACTTTATCTTTTCCAATACACGATGAGGCTTTTATATCTCCCTTTTCTTATCTTTTTCTTTTCTGCAATTTTAATCTTTCACTAAATGAAACTATAAATAACATAAATCCTTTTTATTAAAACAATAATGAAATTATTAATTTTTTATTATTCATTCTTAAATTAATAGTATATCAATCAAACAATAATTGGTATACAAAATCAAAATTTTTACAAAATTATGTATACATGTAAATTAAAATCACTATCCAAAAATAATTTATAAATTTGAAAAGGTCAATATTTAGACATATATAAGTTTCTAGCATAAATTAAATTTTCAATGGTTTCATAACTGCATAGTCACAAAAGAATTAGTATATATTATATCAAAGGGTATTTATGTGTTTAACTATTAAGAAATATTAATAATTTATCTATTAATAAATATGTATATTTATTTGTATATGTTAGTTTATAAGATTTATAAGATTAGCAGTAACTAAAATATGTGAATTAAAAATGAAAAAAGAATACTTACATAAAAAATTCCTGTATTGAATAAAAAAATAAAATGGATTCAATTAATATAATAAATTATGATTGTACAAAAAATCTTAAAAAATTGTAAATTATGAAGGTAATTATGTAATTGAAATATTTTTTATTACAAAAAGAAACTACAACTGTTGCAATGAAATTATATATGAAAATTACAAAAATTAAAAATCTATTTGAATATTAATTTTATAGAGTATTTTTTATTCTAAATAAAACTTTTATTATTCACATATAAAAAAGAAATTATAAATCACTGTTAATTACAGATTAATACTTAATATAAGAGATAATAGATAAATAACTTAATAACAATAAATGTACATCGAATGAATAAAAAAATTTAATTTATACTATCAAAATTGTGAGTACTATTTCACAAAAAATACAAATTTGCTTGGTAAAAAGAAATCTAACAACACGACAAAAAGGGTTATATATATATATTTGTAAGTACGGTAAATAGCTAGTAGTGCTTTTGTAAACAATTTATATAATAATTTCAAATATATCTTATTTAAAATACATTATTTAAAATTTATATGCAAAATTTTTTCTGAATGTATTTAAGTGGCTGGATAAAACTGTACGTGTGAAGTCAAAAATGTTTAATCGTTCATTTAATACTTCTATGTAAGAGCTATAAAAACTAACCAAGAATAAATAATATTTCATATATACTTTATCAACTAATAATAATTGTAATATACTAATAGTAGTAATACTACGAACGAAAAGTTAGATCATTAAAATCTTAATGTTCTATTTACTTCAACCTAAACTTGTAAGTAAATTTTTTTAAATTATATCGAAAATAAAATAATCAATTTACAATTCAACTTTAATTGTAAAATCTAGTCATAAATTTTCTTAACTTTATTTATTTATCATGGTATAGTTTATAATTTTTATTATAATAATTTCATTATATTATAAATAAATAATGTATATAATACAAAATAATATAATTTATAAACAATAACAATAAAATTATTATATCATATAAAATCTATAATATAGTCTACCAGCATGAAATAAATTCATAAAATAAATTTAGTAATCCTTAAAAATGCAAATTTAATCTTTTTAAAATTTTTAAATAATTAATTCTTTGGTTAGTTTTTTGTTTACTATATGAAATATATATAATTTTAATGACATTGATACCAAATTCTGTAATATCATATAATTTAACAGTGTAATTGAAAAATTCATTACATTGAAAAAAATTAAATTTAAAAAATCATATTACATGATCAATATTTAAACAAATTTTTACGTAAATACTTTCAATTAAAAATTTAAATATATTGTATTATTTTTAACTTACAATTTAATATTTCTTTAAAGATTATGAAATTTCTATCAATACATTATTTATATATCCAATAATATTAAAAGAATATATTTTCATACAAATTAACTTATTTATTTATACTTAATACATAAAAAGCTACATCCTTCGTTGTTTGAAATTTGTGATTTAATTGTCTTATAAGCAATTAGTTTAGAATTAATCATTATTGTATATTAAATTTTATTTCTGTAGCTAAAACTGAAATTGTAGTTCAAATTACACTTAAAATAAAAAAAAATAGGAATTTTTTTTAGAACTTACATTGGACCTAAATTCACAGCCAACTGTAAAATGTTTTTCAAGAAATTCTAATTCTGAGTGAGTATATTTTTAAATAATAATTACTATGAAATTATAATAAACAAGTTATTTCAATTATTAAATGCATTATGTAAAAGTATTATAACTGATAGTGTTTTATGAATTTTACTTTTGGATATAATTTAAATATAAACCTGCAATTTAAATATATTTGTAATTCAAAAAATTGTACGTTTTTATGAATTTTGGAAAATGAAAATTTGAAAACAAATTTAAGAAATTGTAAAATTAAAAAAACTTAATATTTGTAAAACTCATACTATTGTTTTATTCTGTTATGAGTAAAATAGACTATTGCATCAGTAAAAATAACTTAATTCCCTGAATAGAACTTATATTTAGAATCAAAAATAATCAAACTTGAAAATAATGTTACATTTACTTATTACAAGTAGTGATCTAAATTACAAGTACTTATTAATAGTTAAGATACTTCTAATATATTATACTCGAATGATTCTTATTTGTAATTATAATATATAAATTAATTATTTTAAATACATAAATAAATACTTTTACTTTAAGTTAAATCAATTGGACAATGTAGATCTATCAAAATATTATACTGTGTAAAATCAATTATTTGTTAGTTTTGATGCACTAATATCATCATTATTATAAAAAAAAATTTTCTGAATGAAATGATATATAATATAAAGAAAATCCGAAAAATCTATCGAATAATGTTCTCGATCGCAAAAAAATTAATTTTATAATAATATAGCTGATTTTCACGATATTATCTGATAATCTTTATTTAGGATAATAGTATATTAGTTATATATTATAAATATACTGTAGCTACATTTTACCAAATGAGAATAGCCCAAGTTCTGATTACTTTTTTTAATATTAAGTAAAAAGATTTTCATACTCTAATTATATAGAATTAAATATTTTGAAAATATGAATTTTTAAAAATCTTTACAACTTTAAAAATATCTTAATATAATTATTTAATAAGCAATTAAATTATAAACTATTTTACTCTTATAAATATTTTGCTAATTATTAAATATTTAAATTTGTAGTATAAAATATGTATATGATAATAAAATAGGATTTATACAAGGTATATTTCCTTCATATAAACATAAAAAGAACATTATTATTGATCTCTATAATTAAAATAAAATTTGAAATATTCGTTTAAAAAAAATAATTTTTGTTTTATTTTACCTTCAGTTTTTGTTTGTTTAAAGATTCAATATCTGAAATACATTCTAACATCTTATTTATCCACCTAACTAACGAAGAAAGTATCAACATATAGAGGCATCGCAGCAGAATAACATTGAATGACAACCATGTCAAAACAGGTAAATTATATAAATATAGTTTCAGAAGTTCGATTTATCTAATTATTTCGACAAAGAGGAATACATCTATATTTATCATATTTCTTTGATTATCTACTAATATCATTTAAGCTACTGGATCTTTTTGAACACACGAATTTTTTGCATGCATAAAATATTAAGTATAAATTAAATTTTAATTGTCATATAATATAAGTGATTGAGATTGACATAAACATCTATGACTGCAATATAAGTTTAATATTTTAATTTATTTACTAGGAGAAAAAAAATGTTTATTTAAAAATGTATATTTAATAAAAGTCTATATTTTATATTATTATTATTTAAAACTAAAAACTCAAACCATTTTCCATTAAGCAAATACAATTATAATATGTACAAGTAAATAATTACCTTTTACTTAAATTAAATTAAAATTAAATTAAATAAATTAAATAATTAAAAATATATTGAATATAGAAATTAAGTATAAACATTATTAATATACTAAATATATAATACAATACTAATTTAAATTATTATAAATAACAATGTGTTAATGGTAATATTTTATTATTTAGGTCTTAATACTCTATATAAAAAATTTGAAAAATAGTTGAAATAATGAAAAGCAATAATCCTTCAGATTTAAAAAAATATATGTATTTCTAAACCGCACCCTATAAAATTTAAAAAAAAGACAAATGAGAAAAAACAGAAAAAATCAAAGATATAATTGGGAACATTTATACTAGGTTAATTTAAAATAATTTTATAGAGTTACATTGTTTGATAATTATAATAATTAATAATTACATTGTTTTTCACTAGTTCGAAAATATTAGTTAATCCCTAATCGTTCATAAATTAATACAATATAGTATATTGTACATGTATGGTTAAATTTCTAATAATTCCAAGAATATTTGTAATAGAAATTGGTGATATAAACAATGTAATTTTATATGTATTATTTTATTTGTGGATATATATATACACTGTGCGGAATTAAAAGTTTACGCATTCGACACTCTATGGTATCATTACCAACAATTCTACATTTTTATAAATTTTAACAAATTTCTAATTTTACAAAATATTATGAAAAGATTAAAACTGTTTTATTTATGAACCATAATTATGTAAGTAACATGATTTTTATGCATTTTTCGTTCATTAACCGTAAGTAATATATAAATCTATTGATACTCATTTTAATCCAATAAATAATTTCTAGGAAATGACAGTCAAACGAAGCGTATCTAAAGACAATAAAGAAATAATAGCCGGCTACAAAGGTCTTAGCTAGCATGTTTTTAAAACATGATATAATATTTATCGACTATTCCAAGAAAATAAAAACAGTTGTAACGCAGTTTATATAAATACATACTTTTTAAAGCTATAATAGGATATGCACTAGCTTCAGTTAGTTTAATATTTGTATTTAAAAATTGAAAATTTTGACAATACGATAATTAATTAAGTTACTCAATTTTACAACAATAAATAAATACAACTACAAGGCCAGACCTTTACTATCAGATTTGACGTCAATACAGGTTAAAAAATTGGACAAACATGTTGAAGTTAATGAATTGAAAAATAATTGGAATAATGAATTGAATGTTGCATGAAAAATCTTAACTAGGTCTTACAAACGTAATTTTCTGGCTCACACTACTCGCTTTTCCTCGTTTAATCAAACTTTTGTTTTACCTTTTCTATTATTTTTATACTATTTAAATTTTCTTTAATAAATATTATTAATTAATATTAATTTAAAATTATTAATAATACTTATGATAAATTTGGTAAATTATAAATTGAAATTGTAATATTAATTATACTACTCCAATAAAAGTCATAGTAATTAAAAACTAATGCATTTTATTGTTGTTTTTATATTAATTAGATCTAAAATATTTTTAATTTTTAATATTAAAAATTTAAATATATAATTGTAGAATAATTTCAAAGTATGAGTCTATCAAAATTAATGTATATTTTGAATTTTTAATTAATCGAAACATCAAAAATATCTAAATATTATTAGTAATTGGAAAAAATGGAATAAATTCGATTTTTTTCATTGATAGTTTAAAATTTTTCTCTACGCATAAAATACATATGGCTTTAATTCCAAGAATTTATAGCTGAAATTAATTATCATTTATTTATAATTATTTTAGTTAAATTTAATAAAGTAAATTATTAGGTATATGATAATGATTATAAATATGTTCTTACTGTAATTTAATTATTACGATTTTTATTTTATTTTGTATGATTCTTATTGTTGTTTAAATAAATAAATATTCAAAAGTTTCCAAAAATAATTCTGTTCGAAAATGTTTGTTTATTTTTATCTGATTCGAAGGATCAAATGAATTTAGTTTGCTGGCTCGAACTGCCAAATTCAATAGCGATGCTTAGGAACGGACATAAGTGGAAGTGTTGTAAATATGTTCAGTATGTGTAACTTTGTTCAGTACATCGTTTATTTGATTTTATTGAGAATTACACTGTTGTTGTTCTGTATTCACTTCTTGTAGTAAATAGTGAATTATGTTCTATCACAATGATGTAGGTGTTCCTTGGTGATGATGACGATGTCGTAGATGGTGTTATGGGTATCAACAATGGATTTTGTATATTCCCTGAAGGGGAATATGACTTGTTGAGGTCTATACCAACGTTGTAAAGGTTAGCAAGAAGAGCCAACACTCATAAGGCGAGCATTGAAATGTGGTCGGTGCTAATGTGGCAGGGATTAGCAGGAAGAATCGACCATACTCATATGGGGAGCATGGGAATGTCTCTGTGGTAACGTGCCAAGGTGTAGCAGGAAGAATCGACCATACTCATAAAGGGAGTATGGGGCTGTCTCTGCGGTAGTTACTCTTAATAAAGACTGATGGTATACCTTCGATTGAAGAAGGGTCTGATACCATGCATTGTGTAGTCAACCATTTTCTAGAACTGCAGATGGCCCTTGATTTGTTGTTAACCATTGCGCACTGGAGAATTGACCGTGTGTTCCTTGCAATGGCTACACTGAGAGTGCGTGTGTTGCGTGACTTTCTCTCTGTGTAGACTCCCTGCAATGGCGTGGCTAGGACGAGTGACTGATTCGGAGCAATAACTGGTACTGTGCACTAAGTAACTGCTGAGTAATAACTGTCGACACTGTGTACTGAATTAAATGGTTATAAATTATTATGGTTTCACTGTTGGCTTACTGTTATAAATAAATTTAGCATTCATTAAAATACTCTATTCTCAACATTTCATTTAGGAATATTGCGCTCTAGTCACAATATGTCACCGTAGAATTATATAAATTCTTTCTTTTGATATTATTCATCTTCAGATTTGGATTATATAAATGAAAATCTAATATGAACTATGTGATTCGAAAGAACTTTCAATATATAATTGTCAATATATGAACATTCATGTTATTTAGAAATTAAATTACATACGACCAACCAGCTGCAGTATATTATATTTCTATAAATGAATCTATGCGTAAATGATTTCTATATCCGTATAGCTAACATATATGTCAATAACAAATTAATAATCGAACATCAAATATTGTGCAATAAATATTTTTTACATAAATAATGTGACATAAATGAACTAGATATTTTTTATACAAATTGCTTAGATTAAGGATAACATTATACCTTGACTTTTAAGTTTTCATAAAATTTTATCTCTACAGTATATTGGATATATAATATATTTTGAGATTATTGGTTTTACGGAACTTAATACATTCCTTATAACATTAATCTATGAAATTTATTTATACAATTCTGTCATGTCATTTTAAATTATTAAAATGAGCTTGTAAAAATTTAAATAATTTCTAATTCAAATATGTTTCATACTTTTTAGCGTATTTTTTTCTTTGTCTTTATACATAATGAATAGTATTTCTGTCTGATCAAATGAATAGAATCAATACTGATTTTCTACTTAACATACGTTCAAATTGTAATTCACCGTTATTAATAAGTTTCCAATCTGTAAAAATCATTTTTTTAAACAATCAAGTACGCCTTGTAGCCTTTTAAAAAATTGTGAAATAAAAGCTTATGTTTAAATCAAGAATAATAATAAGCATACATGCTGTTCGGAGTTGGCGCAACTTCTAAGACCGTGACTATCGGCAACGCTAGCCTCTCTAGCTCTCAAGTTTCTGTAAACACTTGGGACGAGAATTTTTCGTGTACTTGTTATGTTTTGGTTTCAAATGTCCCACAATATTTATATAGTCTTCGATTAATAATGTCGCTTGGAATTCTCCAAATTTCTGACGCCTTGATTTTTCTTAGAATTCTCGAAGCTTCTATATTTTTCATCTGTAAAATTCATGTAAAATTCCAGTATAGCAACAACGATGCTTTGTTGCTAGTTAAGTAAGAGGTCCCGTAGATATATAAGGCAAGCACGCGACGAGCCTCGCTCTCTAGCATTGAAACTTTGTAGCAGTGAGACTCGTCTAGTGAACTCACGCAGTAATAATCTCTTAGCACAGCCACCACGGAACAAACAAGCCTTCAGTTTCGTGCACGTATTCAACAAGCTTGTAGGCTCACGGTAAATTTTTCAATCAGTTATCAGTAATTACTCTACACAGCAACTAAACTCCACCATAAACCAGTCAGTCAGTTTTACTCATTATATGTATATAATAGCCAAATACAGTGAAGCAAATACATTTAATAACAGTTTAAGTGCGCTATAGTTTAAGCAGTCAAGAGCGCTGATTGCATTCCAAGAACGACCACGAAATAAGAAGTGTAATACCTGCGCACTCATCACAGAATTCGGTAAGACAAATAAATTTCTGTGAAATTATTGAAAGTGCGAATGCGCCGGCTTCGTACTTCGGCTTTGATTGAAAGCATGTACGGGCCAATGTCATACGACATAGAAGGTGAGAGTGCACCAGCCGCAATAAGCATTATTTGGATCGCGAAGTTCCCGCGAATGGTTGAAGATGCAAGATAAAATACCGGCTATAAGGGCTTTATTTGGATCGCGAAGCTCGCGCAAACAGCTGAAGGTGTAAGAGAAAACACCGGTTACAAGGGCATTTATTAAAGGCGCGAGTTCGCCAGCCATCACGAGCATTACACGAAGAAGTACCAGAGATTTACGACCTCTTACTTTCAGTGTAACCATTTACCATCAAGCACACTAGGTCAAGGATCAGAAGATTTACAATCTCCTACCCTTGCATGTAATATATACTAATGTCACGTGAGAACTACCACTGAAATGCAAAATCTCACAGATTCTCAACACCATCATAGAATCATATTCATTGTGTAGTCTGTAAAATAAAGGGAAAAAACAGTAAGATACGCTAATTTTGTTAATAATTGAATAAATGCGCTAATCCTTCCACTTACCTGCAATCCTCCCACCGAACATCTGGAAGGTTTTGAGTCTAATTCTAGGTACATATTTAGTAAATCTCAAATTATAAATGGAAATTACATATAAATGGAGTTTCTATAATTATCAATATATCATGATTATATAAAGATTTTTAATTTCCTCGCTTAATTGACATTCATCATTTAGCGATTTAAAAACTACATTAGGATATAATGCACTTTTAAGTTGCAATATGCCTGTAATAATATTTTGATCAATTGCACTCTTTATTTAATATCTTATTTACAATCTTTTGATTATTAATTTGCAGCGTACTCGATTAATTCAGTTCAAACAAACGCATATAAAGTAAATTTTTTTAAACAGTGAAATTAATTTAATCTTAAATCCACCATAAAATAATTTAAATATATCCTAGTTTATAATTAAATTATTATTAATAAAATGTATTCATATTATTATTTTTTTTAATTTTATTTTATTTCCGAATCTTTTAAACATCTTTTAAAAATATTGGTTAATGAAAGCAATAATTTCATTTTATTTCTTACATTTTTGGTAAAACAAATAATATTTAATTCGCAAATATTAAAAATACTAAAAATAAGTCTATTTGCAGACAGATGAAGTATTAGATATATTCAAACAACTTAATAAAATTCCAAGTTTTGTATCTGCAAGAATTCTTTCTGAAACGAATAATAAAATTACGATACAATCTGTGTGGTCTCAAAAAAATTTAGAAAGACTTGTAAAACAAAAATTTATTCAAGAATCTACTTTTGATACAAATTTACAATCACTTGTACAAAATTTTCCTATTGAAATTACTTCCGAGTAAGTTTCGACAACATGATATATAATTATGTTTAATTAAATACATAGTTATATATAATTTTAAAATATTAATATTTACTTTTATGAAAGGCTTATGTCATCAATTTCGGCAGACGAAAAATTGAAAGCAATTTTGCGAGAAGTTACAGTTAATAGTAAAACAAAACAGTTTATAGAAATTTGGGATAAACAGCATCTTATGAAGTCTTATGATTTATCAGTATATAATATTCATGAAGATATATATAATGAATGTAAGAAATTTCAAATTTGTATATACGTGTATTATAAAAAAATAATAAGCAATCACTCTTATACTATTTCTTTAGCTACATTTTGTTCATTCTGCTTTTCACTTGATAATAAACAATTATTATATATTGCTGAAAAAAAATTACCTAAGCAAGAATCTTATTACCAACCAAAACCGGAATCAAAAACTAAAACAGATAAATTTGAAAATGAAAAAGAATTATGTCAAGTAAGATATGATAATTATTTTATAATATGAATATGTAATAATTATAAATGAATAATAATATTTTATAATACTGTATAAATATAGAACCTATAACTTATTATTAAAAGAAATTATATTCAGTTTGATAATTTGATTCTATTGAATTATTTAAAAAAAAATTTCAAATACAATTTATTGTACTTAAATTATCGAGTAAGATCGAGTACAGAAATTATGATGAATATTTCATTGGTAAGCTTAAGTCATGGTATATTAAAATATAATTCATGACTACTGCTTTATACATTCTCGGACTAGAATGTTATTTATATTTTTAGTGAAAGAATTTTTGGAAAAATAATCTATCAATTTATTAATATTTAGTTTGAATATTATTAGATTATGAAATTAAATATTTTTACATTAACTTTAAAAAAATTTAATAAAGTGAAAAGTTAAACTTTTTTATGAATTCATAAATATATATTTATGTATATATATAGTAAGCATTCAAAAACTACATACTTTTTCCCAAAATTTAAATCTTTTATTTTTTATACTTAGGGTACAAAATACATTTATAGACCTGATTGGGGAGAACAATTAATTGCCAAGCACCGTTCTATTGTAGTTATCTTAAACATCAAAGAAGATACATTAGTTCCAATAACATCAATTCCAGATGAGTATTTTCCTGCTCAAGTAATATGGGCGCCGGATAATAATAGCATAGTTGGTGTAGCTTATAAACTTAAACCAAGATATCTCGGGCTCTATGCTTGCACCAACAGGGAATCATATATTTTTCATTTGAAAGGAAATGACTTTCGTATGAATATTTACAATTTTTAAGCGTTTGGTGAAGTATTAAAATACGCATACTCGCGCGCGCGCGCGCGTGCATACACACACACACACACACGCACGCGCGCGCGCACGGAGAAAGAAAGTGAGACTATGTACATTAAAGTTTAATACATAATCTAGCTAAATTTCTATGTAGGTAAATTAACTACTGATGGTTTGTCATGTACAACACCACGCTTCAGTCCTGATGGAAAATATCTCATATGGCTTGAACGAGATATTAGTCCTGCTCACCATCATGTACATAGACTTATGTATTTACAATGGAATATTGTTAAAAGTGTACGTATTATAATTTGATTATTATAGTTAAATTTTAATTATACAAACTGTCATTTATATTTATTTTATTGAATAATTCGAATAAAAAGAAAAACTGCTATAGTATATGTAGCTTAAATTTTAAATTATCGATGCTTCTTTAAAGTAATTGATACAATAATGTTGTTATCTATGTTTAATATGTAATAAACATTTTGACTTACTATAAATATTTTTATATTAAATATATTCTTATGTTAACTCTGACATTGAATCTTATATTAGATATTATTTTCTTTAATTTGCTTGTAGTCCTAAATATTAAATATTTCTTATACAAATTTTGTAATTTATTAAAAATTCAGCCAACTTAGTATGTATTAAAATAGACGTTTTTAATTATAGCTTATAATTAATAAATGAAAATATTTTTATCAAAATTATTATTTCAGTCTAATATATTAGTTAATTTGATAAAAAATTATATAGTTATTGACCATTATAAAAATTTTTACGGTCTTTATAATCCAAGTCTTCCCGATCGTTGTTGGAGTAATAATTCAAAACACATATTCCTTAGTACACCTCAAAGGTTCAATATAAAATCATATATTATCAATTTAGGTGGGTTTTTTAACTAAATTATTAATCATTTAGTTCATAACAATCACATTATAAGAACATTTTCATACTTTTTAGAAACAAAAAACATAACTGAAGTAGATAATTTTGACAATAGTAGTTTGAGCGTTATTGACGTTAAAAATAATTTTATAGCTTTCATAAACGTCTCGGTAATTAAGCCACCGCAATTAATAATTGCAAAATTCGATAATTCTTTATCAAATATTGGAAAACTATGTTTTATTGATGTTACTAAAATATTCAATATTCCGAATATTGAAAATTTTATAAATGAGCAGACCGAAGCCGTATATAACACAAATGAACCTGTCAGTAAGTATTTATATCAATTTATAAAAACAAACATTTTCTTATTTAATTTAATGTATTCATATTTTACAATACTCTCAAATTATATTTTGAGATTTAAATAATATTTAAGTAAAAGTATTCAATTTATCTATGTAATACATTATCTATGTACTGCGTGATACATTAAGAATTTATTATATTAATATTTTTATATGAATATTTGTTATTAATATTATATTTTAGACAGATTTTTATTAACTTAAAATTTTTATTGAGTATTCTGAAAAACCTACATAAAATATATAATACTGAAATTAATTTTAAAATAAATATTTAAAAATTTTATTAAAGATTTATATGGATTTGTAAAAATGAAACATGTTTATTAATAAATTTAATAATGAGAAAATAATATAGTTTTGTTCATTAATAGTATGATCGACATTTTAAAAGTATTTTACGTATTATAACTTTATTATAATACGCATTATAACTTTATTATAATACGCATTATAACTTTAAAAGTTTTTTACGTATATTAGATACTTAGTTTTATATTTTATATTTAGAGAACTTCAATTTTACTTATTTTGGCACGAAAAAAGCACAAAACCAATCAACACCTTTAGTTGTTGCACTACATGGTGGACCTCATTCTTCATATTGTAATACGTTCCATATAAATTATGCATTAATGGTTTGTTTAGGTATTTTTACGTACAATAACTTGGAAGAATGTATATAATTAAACGTATTATTATTTATATTAATTCTTTTGTCAAGGTTTTGGAGTTTTACAAATAAACTATCGCGGTTCTACTGGATTGGGTGGAGATAATATTGATTACCTTCTCGGTAAAATTGGCGATATGGATGTTGCCGATTGTGTAAAGGCTGTTAATTTAGCTGTGAACAAGTATCCCTGGATAGATCCAAAGAAAATCAATTTATATGGTGGATCTCATGGTGGGTTCTTATGTGCTCATCTCAGTGCCAAATATCCAGTAAGATAATTTTAAGTAACGAATCTCATAATTAAATTTAATTAAATATTATAAATACTCTATAATTATTTTTTTATTGAAAAACTAATATTGAAAATGGTAATTTAAAAATAAATTACAAATATGAATACTTTTTAAAGGAATGTGTATTTTCTCTTATATTTCCACACAATATAGTAATCATTTAAATCAATATAATTTATTATATATCATAAATTATTTATTCCGGGAAGTAAATGTTTCATATAAGATTATAATTAACTGGTAATTTTTAAATATGAACGTATTTACTATATATATATCTAGTATAATATTATATATTATACTAGACTATTTAATATACAAATTTAAAATTATACAAATTTTATAACAATCCGGAAATAAATTAGCATATAATGAATTTTTTCACTCATTCTATCGTATATTCCTATAACGTGCCATTATCATAAATAATTTGTAAAAAAACACGATACAATATATTAATAAGATGAAAGAAACGATAAATTAATTGACAGCGTATAACAATAAATAAAATACATAATTGTTTAATTGTGTGAATAAATAGGAATCTTTTTCTTATAGTATGATTTAATGCTAAAAAATAATAAATAAATGAATAGAGTTATATAAGCTGTGAATGCTTATAAATATATAGAAAAATAACAAACTAAATGAAAAAGTATAAATACACATACTATATCAATAACGAATTAACGCATCTTAGAAAGTAACAAAAACATAATTAGAAAAAATAACAAAGAATCTATAGATTGCTTGAACAAATTCTGCTGTAAGTTATTCGGCTCTTTTTTTTTAAATCTATGCAAAGATATATTCAAATGAAAAAATTGATCAGTGATCAATGCCTGTTCAAATGTTTCCTAATATAAGAATTAAAAGACTGATAATATCTTTAATATTGTATCGCATTTTTCAACATGATCATGAATATGTATCATCAATATAATCGGCAAGATAATGAATATGTATGAAATATCAATGGCTTCTTAATTCTTAGTTATGAATTTGCTCTCAAAGATTCAAGAAACTTCTCAAAATATATACGTAATTATATTTTATGTAATTCATAAGTATATTTTGTATTATAAATATAGCTTTATTTATTTATTATAGAATATATGATACATAAGGTATAATAATCAAAAATGTATTTATAATTCATTAAAAAATAGATCAATTTTTTTATTCCATGATTTGAAATTATATATTTACATAATTTATTTTTTTATTGTGTGTGTGTGTGTGTATGCGTCTGCGCGTAACTTAAGTAACTTTTCTAAATCAAATCATATTTTAAGAGAAGATAAATTTATTTTACAATTAAAAATATTTTATAATTAATTCAAAAAATTACCATTAAAAATGAATAGAAAAAATGGTTATTTTTTCAAACTTAATGATTTCTTTTTATTATTGTTATATTTATTTATTTATATTATATGCATTATTTGCCTTTGAAAAAAAGGATGAAGAAAGAAGTAAAAATGAAATGCATAAGATATTAGCAGAGAGTTAACAGAAGTTAAGTTAATATAGTTAAGTAGATATTGACTTATAAAAGAACACTTTGAAAAAGACTTCTTTAAGTGTGACAATATTGCAATCTATTCTGCATCCAAGTCATCTTTTGATAGTTAAAATGGCTATTTCTATTATTCAATTTTAATTCTTCCAATCATTTAAAAAAATTTTTAACTATAAAATATCAATTTATAAGAACAAAAATTTTTTTTTAATTAAATTTAATATAAAAAATATCTGTAAATAATATTGATAATGTTAATTAGTAGAATAATAAAATTAATTTTTATCAATAATTTAATTTATTTTTTACAAATGTTTCTATAAATTATTTTCAATTATTTAATATTCTTGCAATATTAAGATCGATTAGGAAAATACTAAGCGCTTGACTACTAGTTATCTTATTTGAATATAGAATATAAAAGAAATTATTTTATTTTAAATTTGTTTTACATCGCAATCCACAAACAAGTTCAATTTAATTATTTTTAATTAATAATTTGCAATTACGGATATTTGGTTATTCAATAATAAATAAATGAACAAATAATAATGAAATTAGTTTACAAATAACTGCAAATGCATTTATTTTTTCACTATTCTTTTATATAATTATCTATATGAATTAATGCCACATATCTAATTAAAGAAAATCAAACAAAAATAAGATATTTAAAATAAATTAGAAATTCGGAAAATTTATTTATATAGCTATACATCAAATAAAATGATTCCAATTTTCATTAAGATTTTTTAAATTATTCATTTAACATCAAAAATAGTATAATGATATATATATTCGATACATAATAAACGTGAACTTAAAAGTAATTTTGTTGATTTCAAAATTTTTAGAATTTTGTAACATAACATTTATTGAATTCAATTTCATGATACAAATTTACATATTATTTTTGAATTTAAAAAAGTTTCAAAACGAATAATATAATTGTATGTTTAATATAAAAATGTTGTAAATATATTTATTAATATTGTTAGTTTCTTTAAGTTTTATGTTATTATTTAGGATTTGTATCATAAACATTATGCAATTAGGGGCATCTATATATGATTCTTTTTACAAAAAATAGCAAATTAGCCTCATAAAATGCTTTATCGTTGTATTTTCTTACAGGATAAATTTAGAGCAGTAGTGATGTTAAATCCAGTAATTGACATAGCAGCCATGTATTCATCAACAGATATTCCAGATTGGTAAAAATAAAATTTTAAATATCGGAAATTATATCAAATTTAGCAAACGTATTATTTATATTCAAATAAAGAAATATAAAGTACTACAATCTAACAATTCATTATAATACAGTTCAATAAATATTTTAAGATATAATAATGTTTAGCATAACAATCGTTTAAAAATTTTATACTAAATACAAAACATAATGAATATTAATAAATAGTATCAAAAACTTTCAGTTTTGCATACTAGCTTATTATCAAAAATCATATGTATCAATACATATCAGCTTTTCAGAAAAAAAAATGTTTATTACTATTCATATTTAAAAATTTTATAAACAAAAAATCAAATTATATATTTGATTAACGTGATTTACATTGAATTTAATTGCTGATTATATTATATTTAAATATATAATACAGACTTTTTATACAAGCATTGTCTTAAGCAATAAATTACATTTTGTGAAAATAAGACATGCATATTATGAATTGCACTAGAATAATTTTTCTGTATTACTAATCATCAGAAAACATTAAATATCCGCAAATTTTTTAATTTGTAGTAATTTATTAAATTATCAGATTTGAATCTTAGTCTTAATTGTACCGATTCAATTACGTATGATAGATAACATAAACCTAATAATAAAATAATTAAATATTGCCTACTTAAACAATATTTGTAATATACTAGAAAATTTTTAAATATTTTTAATATATTAGAAAGCTTTTAAATAAATTGTATTATACTGAATACACATGTATTGTGAATAAATATGTGATTGCATATTATAATTTATAACTTAAATTTAAAAATACAGTTTATTGTAATAAATAAAAATGCATTATAATTGGCATGGATCTTTTATAATCCTGTACATCAATATTTCTCTTTATATTAGGTGTTGTGCTGAGAGTGGGTGTTCTTTTGTTAAGAATGTATCCAATGAACACGAAAATTATAATGAATTATTATTAAAAATGTTAAAACATTCCCCTATTCTTCATGTAGATAAAGTTAAAGCACCTACTTTAATCATCCTTGGATCAAAAGATTTACGAGTACCACCATTTCAAGGTAAATTGTGGTACAATAAATTGTTATCTAACAATGTTCATACTAAGTAAGTGTACTTTGTACTTTAATTAAAATTTTCAATATAGAAATAGAAAATTAAAAAAATTAATTTAATAAATAATAAATATTTCAAGCAGAAATGAAAATTTTTAATTACTAAGACATCAGTTTTGAATGATGGAAGTATAAAAATTGAATTTTTATTTTTTTTCAGGTTATTCATTTACGATGATAATCATTCATTAAAAAAAGATGAAGTTGAAATAGATAATATTATTAATTCTGTACTTTGGTTAATAGAACACAATGATAAATAACTAAAATAACATGTAATATTCAATAAAATCTAAATAATCTACTATTTTATTATTGTATCCAAATTTTATTCCTGTGTTATTATCATGTATGGTTGTAAAAGAATACAATTCAAATTAAAGTCTTTAAAAATGTATTTATTAAAGATATTAAATCTAATATTCAATAAAATATTTAAAAAATAAATGATTATATAAATTTTTTATAAACTGAATATACAAACATTTATAATATATATCTACATACAATACTATACATTGTCAATTAATACTAACAGATACACTTATTAACAAAATATTGCTTGAGTATATTTTAATATTTATAATTATGTATAAAAATAGAGTGTCTTGAAATACATAAAAATGTATTACATTATTAAATAATATTGTAAATTTTGTTTCATAATTCTTAAAACAATGTATTCATGCAAAAACTTATATATAATTTTCTTTTTTAAAGTTACCAATGTTATTATTATTATTATATATAATAAATTTTAAATAGTATTGAGGAAAACTCTTAATATTCTGATTAGAAACTTAATTAACGCTGAATAGTCAAGAATAAAATATTTTCGCTATAAATAATTAGCAATTTTTAAGAAATAATGTTTTCTATACATGATATAACTAATATTATTGATATAATTAATGTAATTGCCAGATTTTAATGTATTGTTACATTGTATTTTTTATTTGTATTATATTATGAGAAAGTAATTTTTTATCATTTTAAATATTTATTAACATTATGAATTATCAAATAATAATTAATAATTTAATAAAGTAATATAATAAGTAGTTTAGTTATAAATACAGTTGTTAGTAAAATACAATTATATGCAAATCATAGGTTATAAATTAAATTTAATAAAATATATACAATCATAGATTGAATACTTTTTTCCCTAGTTAAAAATATTTCTTACATCAAAATTTAGACAAATTTTTTTCGTTTATATAATCAAAATTTTAATTGTAGAGTAGAATACTAAATGTAACAGCAAGTTACCATAACTTTAAAAATCTATCTTGGTAGAATTGTGTTCACAGTTACCCACTTCATACATTATAACTTTATTTAAAATACTATTAGATAAATATATTCTTGTAACTGACAAAGATTATAATTAACAGAATTATAAACATTGATATTAACACAGATCATTTATGGGTAACTTTTAGTATCAAAATTAATCATTGGAACCTGCAAATATTCGATGTGATTATTAAGGCAAATAAAAAAAAAACAAAAAATAAATCATTGTAACTTATAGCTTATTATTATTATAGAACAGCAGTACAGTTAAAATTATAATACTATCTAGTGTCTACAATTTATCACATTTGACAAAATTGAAGCACTGCATGCATGAAATATGACTTGCTGTAAAATAAATAATCCAATAATAATTTATAGATTGCAAATAAAATTTTTTAGACTGCTGTAGATAGAAATATCCACAAAATTAAGCTTTCTTGATGTTCATGGTAATGCAGTACATATATTTGTCTTACAAAAGCCAAGTGTCTTCACTGAAATATAATAACTATACCATTAATATCCTGGTAAATTTGTTACAAGATAGTTTCAATTATATTTTTTACCTACGTATTGTAAAGAACATTACTTATTTTAAACATAAAAACTATGTACTTATCTATGTGATGTTATATATTAAGTGCATATGTACAAATGTACTTAAATAAATTAGTTAGATTTTGAGAAATCTACCTGTATATCCCAACTAACAATATCAAATTATCTTTGTAACGTTCTATATATTAAAAATAATATTACAAAATATCAGCATATTTTTCCTGATAACTGCAATTTTGACATAAAGTGTATATTTAAGTCTATTAAAAATTCTAACCAATTGCTTTATACAAAAATATCTGAATATTATCTGATCTGACATATGCTGTAACACATTTTTTTAACTCAAAATACTTTTCACTAGGCTAGCATTTTATGGAATGATAGATAAAATATATTTTATGGAAGTACATGATTCAACATTAATGGCATTTTTCTAATTAGCAATACATAAAAATTTATAAAAATAGCTAAATAATATTATCTCCATTTCACTAACTACTTTTAAGATAATAAAAAATTTTAATATGCAAACATTTTCAAATATAGTTCCAAAGTAATGAAAATGTACGATAAAACAATAAGTTTTTATCTTTTCACATATACTCTAATTTCTTAATTTTTAATATATATAAAATTGCGATTACCAGTTATCTATTTAATACATTGCAACTTTTTTAAAACTATCTTTTAAACCATTTATCTAATTAAAACATTAGATAAATTATTTTCAAAAATTATATGATATAAAGTTTATGAATTGAGAGCATTAGTTTGAGATTGAGAAGGAAATAATGAATTATAACTTGGTGGTAAATCTTTATCTTGAACAGGTAATGAAACAGCTACTTCTAACGTAGAAGTTGTAGGTATATATGGTGCATTAGGTAAATTGGAAATACTGTGTTCACCATGTTCCATTGGTAATCCAGATATACTTATTATACTAGATGGTCCTGCACAATCAGGTGACCAACAGAATTTTTTGTGCCTTCTACAAATCCATAAGCACATGATAAATATAATAAAGCACAGAAATATAGTAGTCACAGCACTGACAGTCACTTTAGTTCCAGTTCCATCACTCACTATCTGATTTTCAATATTGGTACAATTACTTTCATCAAAGCATATTGAACTAGCACAATTTATAAAACCATCACAAATAAAATTGTCATTAATACATACAGATGTTGAACTTGACCAAAAATGTGTTTTAGGTTCTAAATTCTTACAGTCTAAAAAATACATAAAATCCTTTATATGATTAATCATTATAGAGTAATATTACATACCTTTATTTTGTTTATAAGGAGTATATATAATTATTAAGTCAAGTGACTGTCCTGAAATTAATGGCTGCCTTGAAATATATATTTCAGTTGTTATTTTTCCTTGTTCACTATTTTCCTCAAACTTTTTTTCTGCATATTCTATTCTTTTCTGATAATCTATATTCATATTTGTTATATAACGTTTATAACCATTATCATTTTCTAATTCGCCACAATACTTATCTGATTCATTACCATTTTCTTTTATAAACTAAAATAATAATTATTCTAAATTAAAATGATAAATATTAATATTAATAAAACAAATATATTTAATTTCTTAAACATTATTTATTTTAAGTTAAAAACATAATTTATTTTTTACACTTTCTTTAAAGTGTTTTCTAAAAATTAAAACTTTGATAATATGAACATTTCTGATATTTATTAACAAATTACGTAATAAATCAATTATTTTTATATAAATATTTAATTTAATTATTATATTATAAATAGAAATAATATAATTTTAAAAATATTTTACATCTAATTTATCTATAATTTAATTTCAAAGTGAATAAAATAGATAACAGAAAATAAATAAAAGAAAAAAAGAAAATAATTACTCTGACATAATCCAAACATTCCGATCCATTGCCTCGAAGTGACATTCTTTGAATAACAGCAAATAGGCTTTCCCCTTTAGTTGCTTTAATTTTGAATTTACAATGTTTGTTGTACATAACTTGCCAACTATCAAAAATATGTGAAGGTTTTACCATAATAGCAGAATTCTTGTTTTTCTTTAGAATTTCCACAGTTTCGACTTTTTCATTTAATGGATTACAAATTGCAGCGTTGTCCAAACCAACTATCAAAAACACAAATAAAAATGAATTTTAAGAAATATTAGAAAGTATAGAAAATATTTTTAGAAACTACAATATAATCTTAAGATAATAAAATTATTTTTCTTACTTTCGATGTAGAATTTTGAAGAGTCTAATTCTGCAACAGTATCCACAAGAAAAAGAAAGACGAAATAAATGAATTTTGCTGTTGAGAAGTCAACCATCTTGAATCAACTGTCACAATTATCAAAAGTTAGCAAATTATGCTTAGAAGTTGTATATGAATATAAAATAAACCTACTAATTAATAAAAAGAGTTAAAAAAGAAATATTACAAAAAACTATTATTTATTATTAAACATTATTAACTGGAATATATTTAAAGAATAATATTTTCGTTTAAAAGTGCGGGAAGTTTACATTTTGTATCTTTGTATATCAATTTGTCGAAAGAATTCTTGTCTTACGAGATGCTATTATTTATTCAAAATGATATTTTTTTATGTATTAATGAATTCTTTCTGATTGTTTAACATTTTAACTATATCAAAAAAAATTTTTGAAAACGATAAAATATATACTTCACTTGTACATTTTCGTTTAAGCAACCAAAACAATGTTTTAACTGCTACCTCCAGGTAAAACTAATAAATTATATTTCTTTTTCTTACTAATATTAAAGCATTATTATACGATTGTTGAAAATATAATTATCTATAGGAATCTCATGAAATATGTAAACATGTACTGTTTGAATTATAATTAATAATTAAAAGTGTGAATTTCTGCACTCAAAATGGAATACAGGTAAATTGTTTGCAAAATAATAAAATAATTATAGAAAAGCTTAAAACTTTAATTTTTTAATTACATAGAATTTTAATATAACTATATTTTCTATTTTTTCAAGATAGTAACCAGAAATACCTTTTATTCGTTTAATATTATTTAATATTATATTTTAATTCAGTAGTTATTTGTTATATAAAAAGTTATAATGTAAATAATTAAATGTTATTAAATTATTTCTAGTAATGAAAGCTATTCAAATATTAAATGCTTTAAACTTAATTTTGGTGAAGTAGAAGTAGGAGTTACAAAAATTGAGTCAATTAAAATTGTTAATCAAAGTAATGTAAGTAATTATGTATATTTTTATAGATAACGACAATGTTATATAACTTTTTAAAATAAAATATTCTTAATTTAATATTTTTGATTTATGAAAAATTATATAAAATAATTTATGAATTAAATATAACTCATTTTAATATAGTACCTATTTCTAATTATAACAGAAACTGTAAAATATAAAATTATTATTAAATGTTTTATTTATTAGGAAAAACAAACATATGTTATGCAAAGGGATTCAATAAGTAATCCATTAGATTGTGTATTTCACATTGTAGAATGTACTTGGACATTATCAGCTAATGAATCTTTCATCTGTGATGTCAGTTATAGACCTATTTTACCGAATCGAAAATATATTGATTATTTTTTTATAACAGATACTTACCAGTGTTGTTGTAAAGTCATAGCTGAAGGATATTGTATAGGTATAATGTCAATATTTTTCAACTATTCAATCAAATTAAGTAAAAGCATTGTTTTGTGTCCTTTATAAAATTTTTTAAAGATGTTGAATATATATGTACCAATTTAATATTTGTTAAAATATTAATATTGAAAATTAATTTTAGGCCCAAAAGTAACTAGTTCTAAAAGCAGATTAATAATGGTTCATGGAAATGAATTTTGCAAAACTACACAAAAAATTAAATTAATAAATCACTCAAATATTTCTGCAAAATTTATGTTTGATACTGATCTTGTACAATGTCCTTTTAAAATTAATGAAATTAGTGGAACTATAAAAGCATTATCTAGTAAGTGTTTTACTATTTCATTTGAACCTACGGATGTTGGAATTTATAAATATCATTTGCCTTGTCTCATTTTAGATCAAGTAAGTTGTAGATTACATAGAATATTTTTTAATGAAAATTTAATAATCTAAAAAATATTTTGGTTCTATTACTTAAAAAAAATATGAAATATAAATACTGCATATTTCAATATAATTTTTCAATCATTAAACTTTAATTATATTATTTTTTAATATATATTTGAAAAAATATTTTAATTTACTGAATAAAATAGTGATAATGAATAATGAATAAAATAGTGATACTGAATAATAATAGCTTTTAGTGAAACCATAAATTTACTACGATAATCAATTTTTTTAATTTTAAACTAGAAATTTTATACTACCGATTTAGTTTTAGAACTACTAGTATCTGATAATAGAATTATTTCTTTCAGAATCCAATTATATTAGAATTATATGGTTTATGTTATTATGATTCAGATAAATCTTATGTTGAGTCTTTTTATTCAAAAATTAAGAATATTAATGAACTCGATATCACAAATAATTTTCAAAATTATATGAGCGATTTTACATCTGTAATTAAAAATAATGCACCTGCGATTTCATTATCTTTAAGTTATATAGATTTTGGACAAGCAAAAATTGGTAATATACATTTTGGAAAAAGAAGTTCTCAAACTGTTTGTTTAAGTAATCAAAATAAATATGATGTCATAGTCTTATGGGAAAAAGGTATTTTTCAATTTTGATTCACAAATGAACTTAATAAATATCAGTGCAAACTAAACATTTTATCGTAATCTGTAGAATTTGCATTTTATATTAATAATAATAAAATTTGTACCCTTTTACAATTTATGTACTTATTTAGTTCATTTATTATTGAAATTCTTTAAATGAACAGATACATCAAAGACATTCAGCATTCATCCTCAAAAAACAAAATTATGTAGTAATCAATCAATCATTTTTGAAGTCCGATTTGATCCAGTAAATATGCAATGTGCTTATTCAAAAGATTTAATAGCACGTATATTTCGAGTTCCTTATTATATAACAAATCCTCAAATATCTAACGACTTACTAATGAGTGTAATTCCTGAATTCCTTTCCATTCGTCTTATTGGTAACATTAAAATTTTCCTTGTATTAAAAATTTTTTGTGCAATATATACTTATTATTAATTTGATGATATTTAAGGTCATACTTACAGTAATAATTCTTATATTTCCATATACCAATACGAAATGCCAAAAACAGTAACAATGCCTGCTTGTATTCCTTCTTCACCTGTATATACAACATTTATAATCAGAAATTTTGGACACCAATCACTTCTGTTTTGTTTTATTTCTCCTACTATTAGTCATTACACCATTAAACCAATGGCTGGAGTTATTAATCAGTAAGCTATAAATTACATACATCTAATTAGTAAAATAATATAGTAAATTTCGTTTTTATTATACCACTTTTACAAAATTATTTTAATTTTTTTCTGAATTACGTATATATTAAAAGAATGTAACAAATATATATTTATAATAATTGAGACTTGTATTAGTGTTATTACTATAAGAAAATCTTGAAATAACTTTATTTACTACGATAAATAATACTCAATTTAAATTACAATTAATTTTTACTATTTGTATTTGCACAATGTTTCTAAAACTGATAATACGTTTGCCTTAATTAAGTTTTATAAACAGATGATTGATTTGTCTATTTCATAAACTAACAAAATAAATCAATTTTATTAAGATTGTCATTATTATATTAACGATTAAATCTTTTTGAGATATATTTAATTATGTCTTTATTTTAACGGCCAATGTGAGATTGAAAAATTCGTTAATAGATAATCTTATAAGCGTAGTTCAGATTAATGATAAATCTGATAAAAGAAAATTAGCATATATTTGTAAACAATATATTTTTAAATAAAAATATATGCAAAATATAGTCAAGTATAACAAATACACATTGTAGCCAAAAAGAATATCAATTAATTGCCGTCCAGCTATTTCCTGAAGTTGAGAGCGATAAAGCGTATGTCGAACGTTGGGCGTTGCGATTAAACGGAAACATTAAAAACGAAATATATATTGATTTTCATGGTTATGCCGAAGAAGCAAATCTCTCTCTCGGCGGTGATTATTCGATAATTTTTAATCCAGTACATATAAACTGTGAAAAAAGGCAACCGGTATGCATACGCAACCCAACGCGACATCGTATAAGGTAAGATTATATATTAGCACAGTATAAATTGATAAATTTTTTTTAATAATAAATCGATGTAAATATTAAATTTGAATTACATAAACATTATGAAATAAATCTCATTGATATTCTATAAATACCATAAATAATTATAAAAAGTTTATATTTTTTTAAATTACTGTTTTATTTTTTCAGAGATCTAATTGAAGAAATAAATATATAAACGTATATAATGTAAAAGTAAAAAAATTCGAATTAAATTAAAAAATGATATTAAAAATTGTTTATATTCGATTTGAAATAAAATTATAAAAAATTATATACAAAACATTTAAACCCTATTACATAAGTTAATTGGTGAAATTAGAATTTTTTATTTATTATAAATAACACTTATAATTTGATGATTCAGCATTAGAAATAATTTGTTTACATGAATTATCTTGTTAAACAATTACATCGTCACATTTCTTACTACTAATTAATTCTCTCTTGCAACTTGCAGTGTAATTGCATTACACCTAATAAACTTACTACTGCTTCCATAATTATTAAAAGACTAGTCCTTTATTCCACGTAATCAAATTGAAAATTAAAATAATATTATTTAAAACTCATTTCAAATTATTTAAATAAAATATTTTCCAAGCTTATAACTTTTTAAATCTTTTTTCTGTTAATATTAGCAAAAAATATTTACAGAAAAACAACTTTTAAAAAATTAGTGTAGGTAACTTTTTTCGTAATATATTTAATAAATATGAAGTTTTAAAATAAACTATATATATACCTGTTAATGCAAAAACTATCATATTAACTAAATTGTATAAGATTGGAAACATTTATATTTTTAATAATGACTATTAACATATTCATTATATTATATTTCATATAAATTTTCTGATACATATATCATAAGGCATAAATATAGCTATAGATTTTAAAATAAAATTTATAATCATTGTTCGAATATTATTAAATTTTAAATAAATTTTAAGATACTTAAATTAATGAAAATATTTAAAATTTTTAATTTTAGTTTTATTCATGATAAAAAATGTATAAGTACTATTTACAAAATATTTTTAAATAAGGTATATTAAGTAAATCTAATGATAAGAATTTATTTCATAAAATTATTATAATATACTACTATATTTTACGTTGAAGTACTATTTTTGTTTTTAATACTTTAACAAAAATTATGATGCATTAACTATTTTGTATGTGAGTCATGTATTGAATAAATATTTAAAATTAACTATATAGAATATTTACAATACTTTTTAACGTTTTTAGATTCGAATATTTAATATGCGACTTTCCAAAGGAATTACAAATCGAACAAACGAATGGAGTTTTAAATCCAAATGAAACAACTTTTCATAATTTCATTTTTAGGCCTGACAAATTAAAAAATTACAACTTTGATATCCGTTGTCGATTGAACACTGAAATTAGTAATAAACATTCCATTATTAAAATTGATATTTCTGGACAAAGTACTGAAGGTTTTCTCATAGTAAATGAATTTATTAAATAAACTTATATTTAATTCATTTTTATAGAGGAAAATAATATAATAATATCAATATAAACAATATGTGCATTCGATATATACGATAAAAGAAACAAGTAGTATAACAATGTTTTTGTAGAAGAAAATTTTTTAATTGTTTATAAATGCTAAAAATTGATTAATTTTAGTTTTATAAAAAAAACTGTCTTAATTTATTAATTGACAAATTATATATTAATTATAAACATTGTAGTAACTGAGGAAAATGATAATAAGGAATAGAAAATAATAATTGATAGAGCATTAAACATACTTCGAATCAATACATTTGTACACAAAATTATGTATTATAACATTAAATAATATCCTTTTAATATTCATTTTTAAAATTGTAGTTAAAAATATGTTTATCAATATGTACTAATAATTATGGCAAGTTACATAATCCCTTAATAAATTTAAAGGAATATAATCAATTAATATTTATTATCTCTAAAATGTTATAAAAAACTACATTATTTTATCTATTTAAAAAGGCAATTCCAGAATATCTGAATGTGGGCGAAGTAGGATATGAAGAGTCTTGTGAAATGAAATTTAAAATTTTTAACTTCAGTTCCGTGACAATACATTTTTTATTGATATGTGACTTCACAAGCAGCATACATATATTTAAAAATTCAATAATCGATATCAATGTTTTGCCATCATGTGGTACAATCAGTCCAGGAAAAGGAAAAGAAATTAAAGTTTTTTTAATTCCTAGACAACCAGGATTTCATGATTTAACTATAAAGTATTTCACTAAAACAAATTATTTAATAGATAATTCCAAATCTCTAACGGAATCCAAAGTTCTTTGTAAACTTACCTATACATGTTACTTACCTACGTTACAGGTATATTTAATTATTAATTTTTAATTTAAAGGCTGATTGAATAATTATATTATATCAATATAAGTTATTTTACAATTTATTTTAGATCAAAGATTTGTTGTATCAAGCTGAAACAAATAAAGAAATTAGTAAAATTTTCCTTTGGAAATCTTTATCTATCGATCAGTAAGCAAATATTTATTTAATTTATTATATTTCCATGATAAATAATAATAATAATATAATAATAATTTTTATTATATCTAATTTAATCTAATAAATTCTATTTTATATTCTTCTTTATATGTATACTTCTATATTCCAGTAATTTTTAATTCGATTGTTTAATACAAATAAAAAATGTGATATTTTAAAGAAAAATGAAAAATATATAATCAAATATGTCTTGATTATCAAACACATGAATTTAAAAATTTAAGTTTAATTAAAATTTATGCGGATACAAATTTAATTACTATACAATACTAAAATATTATTATTATTAGTTTCAATAAAGCATTAAAAAATTTATTACCACTACAAGAAATTACAATAGACATGGTTATACCCTTGGTTACGCTAAATGAACATGAAAAGTTCATTGTTAAACTTTTAGTGGTGAATTTAAATCCACTTAAAGCTTCTTGGTATTTTAAGCAAAAAAAAACATGTTTGTGTAAAGAACAAACTAAAAAAAAAAAATATTTGAAAAACCAAAACTCAGATAAAAATTGTGTTTATTGTATCCATGATCAGTCATTTATAATTTATCCTACAAATTTAACATTAATGGTATGATTTTTATAAACAAATTTATAATTATATAATTTTCCATATATTTATTATAAATAATCTTATTAGAAAAATGAGACTGGTATTCTTACGATTATAATTAACAATATCTTGCCATCCTATGGCATATTGTGGGATTTAAATATTGGAGAAGAAAGACATATTATTTTGAATATAAAGCTTGAGACATCCATAATTTTGTCTGGTCCACGTTTAAAATTTAATAATATATTTATTGGAAAAAGTACTTATATGCATTATCAGGTTGCTATGCGCGTTTTTTTTTAAATTAACAATCCTATATTAATCACATTTTTATCAGAAATTTTTATATTTGTATAAAGTAATCGATTCAAAACATTTTCAGGCAGTGTGGCTATATAATAATAGTGAATATGAAAACATTTATATGATTGAAATGAAAAATATACTTTTATTTAATAAAAACAATTATGGAAAAATATTTACATGCTTAAATCCACAAGGTATTATTCTTGGATATGCCCGTAAACCTGTACTCTTTGGATTTCGCCCTAATAAATTTGGGAAATATAATGTTAGTTATTTATTAATAATAGTTATGTATGAAAATGAAGTACTAATATTCTATACGCCTTTATGCCATTTTAATTTTCTGGAAATAAAATCAATACCTTTTATTTTTTATGATGTGTAACTGAAAAATATTATCTAATAATTTTATATATTAGTATATATATGACATGAACTGATTTAAATATTTTGACCTGAATATTATTGTATTCCTATCTGTATGTTTCATTTTTTTCTTATTTCTTTACACCTTAATTCAGCATCAGTAATTGGGTTTATCATTGTTACTAAAAAATGTTCACTAACTTAGTTCAAAACCAAATTTTAACTTAAAAATACCTACTTTTTATACCTCTAGTATTATTTTTTAAACACAAATGTACATATTTTTTTATAAATACCGTGCGATACTTTACTTACTCTAATGTACAATTAAAGTAACGAATTTCTAAAAGAAGATTTTGTAATACGAATTGTTTTCATTTTTTAATATCAAGTTCACCGAGTTGATATGAACTAATTGAATCTATTATTTCTAATCAAAAAGATAAAAATAAGTTTTTGTAAACTTAGAAGATAAAATCTAATAACATTTCTGAAATCTCTATAATAAATAATAATACATCATATTGTCTTATATAAAAACTGAACTTTGAAACTGAAAATTATTTTTACGGTTACAAATGTATGGACCTTATAACAACAAATCTTAAATGGGCAGATATTTCATACCGTGCTAATTTAACGTTCGCCTTAATCGTATATATATTTATTTATTTACATTATCAAATAGTGTACTTTAAAATATATATTATTTATATGATTATTTATTTAAAATATTCTGTATTTGTTACATTTTTTAATATTCTGTTTATACAGGAAAATTTATGCATCAATAGATAATTAAACGAGTACGTAACAAAAATGAAAATGTCGGTAAATTAGTTATAAATATTTATAATTTATAATTTCAATGAATAAATTAAGTATATGCTGATAATAAAAAAACAACATTCATATGGTTTCACAATTAACATACGTTATAAATATATTGTGCAATAGATTACTATATTTTATTTCATATTACATAGTTATTAAACTATATTAATATAATATTAAAAGAATACATTATATTATAATTACAATTATAATATGATAATATCATTAATATTTTACATCAATTTATTATACACCCATAACTATACGTGTTGTATTATTAGTTTATTATGCGTTAAATTGCCAATTAAACAATAAAGTATTTATATTATTAATTAAAAATTTTATATACTACAAAATTGTTGTTAAAATAACAATAAATATTTAATTTTATTTTTAACAGATAACTGTTCTCGTAAAGGTAGGCGAATGTGAATCAATGCTTAATATAGAAGCTGAATCTACATGTGTCCCAAAACAAATATTTGATAATAACCAAACATGTCCACTTTCCGATATATTTAGTGCTCCAGAAATTATTATCTATTTTAGTAAACATTGTGCTATATTACCTCCATTATCGACTCATGGAAAAATAATTAAAATTTTTATGATTCAAAATCATCATCAACAAAACACATTTTATTTTCAATGGAAAAAGTACATTTATCTATTGTATAATATTTTTAATATAATATATATATATATATAAATTAATTTATTTATATTTATATTTTTTTATTATACATAATTATTACAAAGAAATATGAATAATTGTTATTATATTATTTTATATTATCACAATTAGCTGTTAGGTTTTATGTATTCTTCAAAAATATTTATATTACATTCAATACATATTATATTATTATTGTATTATATTTAATTTTAATTCAATCTTTAACTATTTTATAATTTATAAATGATTATTTCGTATTTATAAGTTAAATATATAGATTAACTTTTTGGATCGTGAAAATACTAATTTTTTTAGTTATGAACTGCCAGGATTCGTAAAAATTAATATAGAACCTGAAAGTGGTTTGATACAACCACAGAGTTTAATAACATTTTTCATTAAATTAATTATTGGATTTTATGAATATTCATTGGATATTGATTTATTCTGTGATTTTTTGGATGTTAGCGAACGTCGTTGTATTGAAAAAAAAAAAATTAAAAAGAATATTATAAAACAAGTGGAAAGTGAATTTTCTATGACTAAACCAGGTCTAATCAATCCGGTGCAGTATTTATATGCTTATAAAAAATTATAACATTACTATTGTTTATTACTGTTGAAAAACATTATATAATTAATAATAAAAATTTTATAATTTTTTAAAAATAGAACGTAGCATCTTTAAAAACAATAAAAAAGCCAACGAGATTCTGTAAAACATTAACATTGAAAATGGAAACTTATTATTCGGAAATTATGGATCAAATAATTGATTTAACGCAACAACTGCAACATATACCAACTGAAGAAATAATGCAAAAATTGAATTCTTATGAAAATAATTTTACTTTAGATATTATTACTATGTCTCAAATTTTTGAATGTATAATTTGGTTAGTTTTCTTTTTATATATTTAATTAAAATAAAATAACGAATATTTCATGAATACTTTTAATTTGATAATATATATAAACTTTGTACATATTTAGAATTTTATTAATTTTTTACTTTATATGTTTCCATTTACACGTTAGTCACAGTAACATATTTAGAACTATTAGATATATTAATTTTATGGACAAGATATCATAATAAATAATCAGATAAAAATGATATCCTTTAATTAAAATAATGTCTTATTTTTGTTAATTAATTTTTATTTTCTATGTAACAATAAAAATGAGATCAATATATTATCAGATTTTGATAAGTATTCCAAGACATTTTAAATGTATCTTTCTGTATTTAACAAATTCAAAAATTAATTATATACTTAATTAGTTTTTTATAGTTTACAAGACCGTACAAAATTATAGTATATTTTTATTTTTAATGTTTATTTACATACATGTTATACATGCATATGTGCATTAAAAACTAATCAGAAATGTTATATATTTAATAGGGACATTATTAACAGTCAATCTTTTCAACATATTATAAAAGAAAATTTGAATGTGGTGCATAAGCTAAAATATTCTCAGTTCTCGGTAAATATTATAGAAAGAAAACATCAATTAGAAAGAAATAATATAACACTATCAAAATTATATCTTGAAGACATATTGCATACAGTAACTAATATTTTCTATTTAATTACATTATATAGACACATATTTTTATTTTAATATGTTATTTAATACATTAATATTTAATCTTTATAATTTGAATTTAATAGATAATATGTATGATTGTTCACGAAGAATTTAATCTTGGAATTGCTCATTTCTCACATCCTCCTGATGTTAGACAGATATATGAAAAAATAAATACAGAATCTCATGATTACTTAACTGGTTATAAATAAAATTAGAAATAACTTTTTATATCATAATGTATTTATATAATTTAAGACAAATTAATTTTTGTATGTAATAAAAAGAATTTTTAATTTATATTTAATTATGAATAATATAACTAAACTTTATTAAACAAACAGTGAATGCGCAGAATCGCGTGATTAAGTTGAACCTCGTGTTGCTGATATTAATTTCTAAGATAAATTTGAAAGGCCGTTAATTCTAATAAGTAAATTGGTTCTAATTTATTTATTTACAAATTTATAATATTGATTCGGTTATTATTATATGTATTAATTCAATTTTTATAATGGTAAGTAAACAATTGTGTTCATAATTAAGTTTCTAACCTTAATGCACTTTATTTTCAATTATTTATAATTTTCTAAGAATTATTAATATGTATATTTAAAAAATTTTAACTAAATAGTTAATATAATTAAGCATAATGGGATTCTTACTTGATATTTTAGAATTTATCTGTTGAACGAAAAGGCACATTCAAAGTTGAATATCTACAAAAAATTGAAAATGAAATCCGAAAGATGTGGGAGGATAATAATATGTTTGAAATAGATGCTCCACAAATTCCAAAAAAATGTAACGATGAAAAATTTTTAGCTACCTTTCCGTTTCCTTACATGAATGGTAGGCTTCATTTAGGACATGCATATTCTATATCAAAATGTGAGGTATGGTATTTATTATCTATCAATTATAATTTTAATTAAATTTAAATGATTTATAAGATTATATTAGTTTGCTGCAAGATACAATCGTTTATTAGGGAAAAATATACTGTTTCCATTTGGATTCCATTGTACAGGTATGCCAATTAAAGCTTGTGCTGATAAACTTAAATATGAAATGGAAACTTATGGCTATCCACCAAAATATCCTGTTTTCAAAAATAAATTTGAAGATGAAACTAATGATTTTATTATAAATAAAAGTAAAGGCAAAAAGGTAATTCAATACTTTATATATTTATTATTATTTCAGTTTTATTGTTATTAATTATTAATTTTTTAATATATTTGATTTTATATTAACTATTTGTATTAAATAAGAAATATTAAAATTATTGACTATTAAAAAATTATTTTTGAAAATGATTTTTCTGTATTGTACATATACTCATTTAAAACTCACTTAAAGTTAAAAATAATAACTTAACATTGGTATAATATAATTATTTTAATATATTTAATTGTATTAGCTATTGAGATTAATTTATTCGATTTCTAGAGTAAAGCAATAGCAAAAACTGGTATAGGTAAATATCAATGGCAAATAATGCAAAGTCTTGGATTAAAAGATTCTGAAATTAAACTATTTACTGATTCTGCATATTGGCTGCATTACTTTCCACCTATTGCTGTGGAAGATTTGAAAAAGTTTGGTTTATGTGTATGTTATCTAATTATAATTGTACTAATTTATATTTTGTTTAAAAATTTATTAATTTTTTATTTAAAAATATACAACAGGTAGATTGGCGACGTTCTTTTATAACAACTGATGCTAATCCATTTTTTGATTCTTTTGTTCAATGGCAATTTTATCATCTAAGGAAAAAGAACAAAATCAAGTATGGTAAGCGCTATACAATTTTTTCACCCAAGGATAACCAACCATGTATGGATCATGATAGATATTCTGGTGAAGGAATTGGTCCTCAAGAATATACTTTAATAAAAATGGAAATTTTAAAACCGTATCCCAAAAAACTTCAGTAAGTATTTTTATTTATAGTAAAGTAGACTTTTACTCTAAAAATTATTAATTTAATATGATTTTTTTAATATATTTAATATAAAGAATAGTTTACTTAATATATGTTTTATAAGAAATTTTTTCTGAAAAGAAATTTTATTAAAATATATCATATTTTAAATTCATATTTTAATATTTTAGGTTTCTTCCTATTAAGCTGCCTGTCTTTTTGGTAGCTGCTACTCTTAGACCAGAAACAGTGTATGGTCAAACAAATTGTTGGATACATCCAGATATAAATTATATTGCTTTTTCAACTGCAAATGAAGAAATTTTTATATGTACTAAAAGAGCTGCACAAAATATGTCTTGGCAAGGTTTTACAAAATGTGAAGGTAGCATTAATATTCTCATTAATTTGATTGGTTCTGTAAGTAATAATTTTAATAATAATATTTGTTGAATAATTGTTAAATATTAAAAATGACAAACTTTAGGATATTTTAGGTCTTTGTTTAAAGACTCCAAAAACATCTTATAATGTAATATATAGTTTACCAATGTTTACAATTAAAGAAGATAAGGGCACTGGAGTAGTAGCATCAGTACCTAGTGATTCTCCTGATGATTATGCAGCATTAATGGATTTGAAAAAGAATATATCTTTAAGAAATAAATATAATATTAAGGATAATATGATTTTACCATATAATCCTGTAAAAAAGTTATTAAAAGTTTTTATAAAATTAATTAAAATACTGTTTACTTATAACTATCTGTTTTAGATTCCAATCATTGAAATTGAAACATTTGGAAACTTATCAGCAGTCACAGTATATGAACAGCTAAATATACAGTCTCAGAATGATATTATAAAATTAAAACAAGCTAAAGAGATGATTTATTTAAAAGGTTTTTACGATGGTTTGTTATTAGTTGGAAAATATAAAAACAGAAAAGTACAAGATGTTAAACAAATTATAAAAGATGAATTAATAAACAATAATGAGGCAGCAATTTATTATGAGCCGGAAAAAACTGTTATATCACGATCGGGAGGTGAATGTGTGGTTGCTCTTTGCAATCAATGGTATTTAAATTATGGAGATCCAGAATGGAAGCATCTAACCAAAAATGCTTTAGAAAACTTAGAAACTTTCCACAATGAAGTGAGAAAGAATTTTCAAGCTTGTCTTGATTGGCTTCATGAGCATGCGTGTTCAAGAACATATGGTCTTGGTAAATTATTATACTATTGTAATGTTGAAATATTTAGTAAAATAATACTTTATTTTCTACAAATAGCATTAAATTATATACTTAATAAATGTTTTATATTTTATTAAATTATATATTTAATTAATGTTTTATATTTAGGGACAAAATTACCTTGGGATAAACAATGGTTAATTGAGTCTTTGTCGGATTCAACAATCTATATGGCATATTACACAGTAGCTCATTTAATTCAAGGAAATAGCTTTAAAGGAGACAAACCAAATATACTAAATATCAAGTAATTCATTTTATATTAATAATTTTTATGTTTCATTTGTTATAATTTTAATTATTTATTAGAGCTAACGACTTGACTCCTGAAGTATGGGATTATATATTTTTTAAAGAAACAAAATTACCCTCACCTAAAACTTGTAAAATTCCAAAAGAATCTTTAGAATTAATGAGAAAAGAATTTCATTATTGGTATCCTGTTGATCTTCGTGTTTCTGGTAAAGATCTTGTTCAAAATCATCTCACTTTTTTTATCTATAACCACACAGCATTATGGCCTAATCAGCCAGAATTATGGCCAAAAGGTATTCGAGCCAATGGCCATTTATTACTAAATTCATCTAAGGTACTTATAAAAAAAAAATTAAACATTTATTATAATAAATCAATATATACAATAAATTTTGATTTGTTATAAACTGACAGATGTCAAAATCTGAAGGGAACTTCTTAACTCTTTCTGAAGCTCTTCAAAAATATTCTTGCGATGGTACTCGTCTTTGTCTAGCAGATTCTGGAGATTCCATAGAGGATGCTAATTTTGTTGAACGTACAGCAGATGCTGGAATTCTCAGACTTTATTCATTCATTGAATGGGTCAAAGAAGTAGTTTTATCTAAACGAAACTTATTCCGGCAAGGAGAATTTACTTTTAATGATAAAGTATTTGATAGGTAATTTTTAAAATATTAAATACAAAAATGTATATGTAATAATTGATTTTATATTATAACATTTCTGTAAAAGTTTAATTTATTCTAAGTAATTATTATAAGTAATGTGATTTAAAATCTACTTATGATCACATATAAAGTGTTTGACATGAACTTAAAACTGCGACTAAGTTAATTAATTTATATTAAAACTTGTCACATTATAATCAGCCACAATATTCTTATACAGCTTAGTAATTTCTTATATTTAGACCAAAGGAGATCCATAGTACAGCTATGTCTTGTAATATCACTGTCGAAAGAATATCAGAAAATAACGAAAGTTTAGCGAGGCAAAAATAACGAAACAAAATATATCAAAAAGTTGTTATGAGAACTTGACACGTCGAAAATTCGACGATTACATTAGCGGGGTTGTATACTTATAGTTTCGACAAACCTCATGTAAAATTGGGATAATTCCTTTTTAACGTACCTTGACTATGTTATTGAGATAATAAGATATAATAATGTATAACTATGTATGTGTATTAAAAAGTAATCGTTACAAAGTATTTCTTAAATCCATACAAAACAAGTTTACACATGCTTATATCCCAAACGAAACGACGATTAGCACTTCGATTTAGCAATAGCTCGGTGTTCATTTGCATAGATCATGTCATATGTGGTTTCTTTTTTCCTCTGCTTAATAAATTTTTATATACATATCTAGGAAATTTCCGTTGTAACAACTATCATGCTAGATAAAGAAAGATACAGCATGCAAGTTGTATTTATTTTTATCATAATAGAGATTTAAATAATATTAAAAAATAAAATTTTATTATAAAATGTGTCTTAAGAAGTTATAACTATATGAACAAAAAAATTGAAATAATACAAATTTTATCTGAGAAAAGTGTAATTTTGTGTGATTGTAAATAAGATTTTAAAAATATGTATAAATGAACGAGTTGTAGATTATTACTAGCATATTATTTTAAAAAGAAAAGTTTTTTTAATTATAATTAAAGTTTATAATTAAATTTTAAATTTGATAAAAAATTTTAAGATTTAAAATTAATTTAATGTTTTGAAAAACAGTTATATTTAAAAAAATTATCAAATACGTATATCTAAACGATTTTTAAATCGATGTATATCAAATTTTTAAATAAATAGTATAAAGAAATATTATGCACGTAATAAGTTTTATTTTTGTTTACTTTTAAATTAAATTTTTAAAAGATTCTAATCTACATAAAATAAATATCACTTTTCCATCTGTTTGGTTAATAAAGTTTATCCCCGAATTCTTCAGTTAGTAAATTGTAAAATGTACTTTATAGCATAAAAAATTATTAAACGATTTCTATATAAAAAAATTTTTTTAATATGAAATTATATATCAAATCTCATTTAATACGAATATTTAATATTTTAAATGTAATTTTTTCTAATTTACACATTTTAACACATAGCAGAGCTTGAAAAAATTTTATTAAATTAAATTAAAAATTTTATAGCATATTTATATGCTGTTTTATATACTATTAACAACAGTAATTTTTACTATTTTCCTATTACTATATATTTTTTATGACTTTAATTAACTATAATTGGATATTAAATTTTTTGTTCATTTCAAATATCAGTAATGACTTTTCCCTCAAAGCATCTAAAAACGGACAAGGTACATACGAAGAAACTGCAATTGCTATTAAAAAAAAATAATTTAAAATTTCGTTTATATTTTTTATATAAGATATAAAATTTAATCTATTAGTTGTATTTTATATTTATTAAATTATTAAAAATTATTAAAATTTATAGAATTTTTTTATATTTAAAAATCGTCAGTCTAATATCTATTTAATATAATTTTAAAACGGTTTATAATTTTATATTACAGCGAAATAAATTTAAAAATACAAGAAACTGGGGATCATTATAATAAAATGCTTTATAAAGAAGCTCTGCGAACTGGATTTTTTGAATTTCAAACAATTAAAGATAAGTACCTACAATTAAGTATATTGGAAGGTACACATTGGGATCTTTTGTTACGATTTATAGAAACGCAAATTGTACTTTTATCGCCAATATGCCCTCATGTAGCAGAATATGTATGGAATTTAATTGGAAAGGTATTAATAATAAAAACGTAATTACATGTGTTTTTACAATAAAATAATGATTTATTTAAATTATAAAATTAATATTAATATATAGATATACAGAACAATTATAAAAATCAAATAATTAATAAAATGCTTATCAAATTAATCTAATACAAAATTGTAAATATTTAATTATTTAATTCTTAGTTTTTTGTAGTTAATATTTTTTAAATTCGTAAGCGTATTTAAAACATAAATTGTTTTAATATATATTCGACGATATTTTTAGAGTGGTAGTATCTGGTATACTAAATGGCCCACAAGTGATCGAATTGATCAAATTTTAATAAAATCTTCACAATATCTTATGGACGCTGCTCATTTATTTAGAGTGCGTCTGATTAATTATAAGACACAAAAAATGAAAAAACAAAAATGTCCAATGATGTCAGTAGAAAAACCTAGTGCAGGAATTATTTATGCAGCAAAAACTTGGCCTTTGTGGCAAAGTTTAATTCTTACAAGTATGAAAAATTTATACATAGTACGTATATGAATTATTAAATAGTTTTAACTATTTTAATGTAATCTAATTTTTTGCAAATTAATCTTTATTTTTTATATAGAAATATGGTTATAATCTTCCAGAAAATAAGATTATTGCTATTGAATTAAAAAACAAGGACGAATTAAAAAAGCATATGAAAAAAGTTATGCCTTTTGTTCAAATGGTAAAAAAAAAATTTGACATTGTTGGTATTGATGCTTTTAATGAAACATTAGATTTTAATGAAATTGATGTGCTTTCAAGTAGTTTAGAATACTTACGTACTACTCTTGATGTAAGTATGAAATAATAGATACCATTTTTAGAATAATTTGAAATATATTATTAAAATTATTTAACTGCAGCTGGAAGAACTAAATGTTAAATGTGCAAATGAAGCAGAAGATAATACTATGGAAGAATGTTGTCCTGGTACACCATTTATCACTTTTATTGTTAAACCTAACATAGATGTATATTTTATAAATCCTCAAAAATGTAATGGTATATTTGATACATTAATTAAAATTAGTGATGGAGATACAGTTACACAAGTCATTTTTAAAATTATAAAAGTAAAAAATATCAAAGGTATTTAAATAAAAGAAAGTATATAAATTTAAAAGTAATGCAAAAATTTTATAAACAAGATCAATATTATCATTAGTGATATAAAATGTATTTTAATCTTGAAGTATACATTTTTTTATTGCTGATATACATTATACTTTTTTCAGATTCTTACTCAATTACTTTGTATCGTTATAAAGATTCAATTTTAGATCCACGTATAATTCCAACAAATGAAAATATCTTATTTAATAAAGAAAAACTATCAAATAATGATACATTTTTAATAGATTCTGATAAAAATACCATTAACTTAAAAACTGAAAATAAAATAGTTGATGTAGGTAATCAACTTATTTATTGGGTAGAAATATAAACGTGTTTAGATACAAAAAAGTCAATTTATATTGTAAATTATAAACCATTTATAACAAAATGAATATAATTTCGTACTGTAATGGTTGAATTTATTTAATGATAAATATATTTTTAAAAATATTTCTTAAATAACAATTGATTCCTTTTTATTCTATATTTTAAAACATTAAGACGAATTAATAGCACAATATCGTAAAGACGAAAAATTATATTTTATATTTGTGTAATAATCACTTATCATTAAAATATAATTCTATGTAACAAAAATTAACTTTCTAAATTTTTTTACTTTATTTATACTACAATTTCATATTTTTCAACTGTTTTTTTAACTTTTGTTTTTACAAATATACTATTTAATTTTGAAACCAACTTCCTTTCATCTCATTCATTATTTAACAATATTGCTTAAAATAATTTTACACAATGGTGAAATAAAGAATAGACAAAATTATTGTTTGATTATAAATTTAATTAATTTTTTGTCAAATAATTTAAAGAGACCGAAGTAATATTTATTTATTAAAAAAATATTACAAAAATATAACAAATTCGTATTCTAAATGATCTAAATTTAATATCTATTATTGTAAATTAATATTAGTTCTAAAATGGATTTATACATGAAACTTTATTGAATATATAAAAAATTAGTTATGAATTAAAATAAATATTTTGTTTTATTATAAACAAAAAAAGGAATAAAGTATGCATCAAATATATAAATGCTGGTTATTTTATGTTTATAATTGTGTTGTATTAATCAATATTTATTAGTTCAAAATTATTTCGATTTTAGATTTACAAAAATTTATTTTTTACACTCTTACAATGCAATAGTAATAGATAATATCATTAATTTTTATGTTATTAAAAATTCTTCTTTACTATTTAAATAAGGATCAGAAATTCGTCGAAAAACTGCTAAAAATTTATCACCATTATTTCTGGTTACTTTTTGTCCTTCTTCAGTACTTTCATATAATTTTTCAATAATTGGATCTGAAGTCTTCATACATACTTATTAAATATATTTATTTTATAAACAAACTATATGTGTTCATAGATTTAAAAGAATCTTACCAATTGCTCTATTGGAATACGTAAAAATAATGGATGTACTGTTAAATGTTGTACCATCCATTCATGTAAATCTTTGACATCGGTCATTGTATATACAATAGCCTAAAGATATAATTTACACATATTATTTAATTTATTTATACAAATAAATATGTTATTGCATATTCATATACTTATACTGATTCTCACATTTTCTGCTAAAACATATGCATATTCAGCTAAAAGAGATTTATTGATAATACGCCATTTATGTTTTGCTTTTTTGAAATGTGGATCAGGATATAAGAAAAACATTTTTTTTAATTGGCCTTTATAAAAGTAATTTGGCAAATATTTCATAGTATTAGTTCTAATACAAGCAATATTTTGATATTGATCTGGGAATTGAGAACGTAATGCTGCTATTCTATCAATCACATAATCTGAAACCTTGACTCTAATTTCCATTCCCACAATTAAATTATTAGGAAACATTAGTGAAAGTGTAACTAAATTAGATAATAATAATTTAAAATTAAATAAAAATACCAAAATAATTTATAACTATAATTAATTTACCAAGTAATCCACCATACCCGCAACCAATATCTACAAATTCGACAAATTTATTCAATATCTTAATACTCCTGTTTGTATCAAATATTGGAATAATATTTGAATATAGTACCGTCCAATCCATAATATCAGGCTTGATAGGACTAAAAAATTATTTATAAATTAATGTATAATACTTATTATATTATTAGAAAAAACTTACTATTCAATGCAATGATCTGCTATAGGATTAGAGTGAGCACGTTGACGATAAAATTTTTTTTGTGGTAAAGCCATTGTAAAAGTTGCCATTGTGTCTTTTATTAAAATATAAATAGATGAAATTTATCCTTTTTGTAAAATAATTTAAAAGATTTAATTATAATAATAAATTAAAATTGAAATTTTTATCAATAATTTGATATAAATTGAAAAAATTTTTAAATATGTAAATTAAATCAATGGTAACTCCTTAATGATATATACAGAAATAAAGGCTTTATAAATTTTAATAAATTATAAAAACAGGATTTGTTATCTGGAATAAACCATATTGATATTTAAACAAAAAGATTTATTTTTATTTAGTACTATTAATTTTATCTTTGTATTCAAAACTTAAAATAATCATAAGATTAATCATAAATGAATTTTAAAATTATTACTTAATAAATTGAATTACTTACTATTTACCAAATATTAAAACTTTAAAATAAATTTCACTTTTGAAATGTAAGCAAAACGACACTATTGTAAATATAAAATTAAAGTTAATACACGAAATATGAACATGTTCTAATAAAAAAATTAATATAATATAACGAATAACTTGTTGAGCATGCGTAAAGCAACTGTATCAGCTGTTCCTAATAAAAGTTAGTTCCACCTTACAGTTCAATAGTAAATGTAGTGAAAAAGTTTTCACAAATAGTGTAAATTAACAATAATAAAGCAATTATATTTCCATATTGCATTGTTTTTGTCATCTAAGTAAACAAATATTGCATTTTGTACGTGTCATATACGATATACTATCAGTTTCATTAAAAATTATTTTATTTTTTACTTCATATTTTATTCTTCGTACGCGTACATGTTTTCTTACTAATATTTTTTCCTTGTTTCTTAGGCCTTAACGAAAAAACGCGTGTGTATCACATACACCAAATAAAGACGCTGCATCAAAATATCATAAAATAATGAATATTTGACTCGCGTTAACGTCATAGCATATGTATGTAATATTGCATTATTAAGAAGAACACTTAACTAAGCTAATGAACGGAAATATGAGTTTCACTTGTTTCCTCTAAGATAAAATAATCAAATGGAACCTAAGATTATAAAGAAATTCTATCATTGGTAAATTCTTCCAAGTATATATTTTACTTTCTATATTAAGTGTTGTGTACACATTGTGATTCTTCTTTATCTCTGCTATGGTGTATTGAATAGAGAGTACAGTTGAACTTACCCAGGTTATACTAGGAAAATACTATTGGCTTGTTATATGTCAGTGAACAAAAATTTTTGATTAGGTAAGTAATACAATATACAAATTTGAACATTCTTTCTTTTTACTCCTACTGTTGAATAAAGTATTATATTTAACAATAGGTAAGTAAATTTAATATAAATTAAAATGAAATTTTGGTAGATAAAATATTTTTTCTAAAATTGTGCAAATTAAAAACTTTCATTAAGAAATATTATTAACTATACAACAGTTTATTAAAATGACAAATTAACTATAAACAGACCATTACATAATTTAACTTTTTAAACATAATATTCCAAAATTATAAAATTTAAAATATTTATGAATTAATTGTTAATGTATGTATAAAGAAAAAATATATATATGTCATTTCAAATACAATGTCTGAAATAAAATAGTAAAATTCATTACCATTCTAACTGTACAATATTATTTTTAATATAATTACATGGTGCTTCAATTTAAGTAAATTATCATGAAAAATTTGAAATTTGTGAAATTATTAAAATTATTTTTATAATAATTTTCTAACAAATTTTTACAACTTTTCAAAATAAGCTAATAAACAAAAATAATTATTTTTTAATTTAATTAGACAATGGGATTAATTAATTTTTTTATATTAAAATTTAATCATATATATATTTATATATTAATTTATATAACAGAATAAGTTCTAATAAAATATAGAGAGCAATAAGTATATTGAAATATAAAGAATTAATAAAAAAATTAATTAATAACTAGCAAAACCTAAATAATTGTTTTATAAAAAATATTAATGTTTCTAATTTCTTAACTAATAAAACATATAATATGTATCTTAATATAGATTGCATTTAACTTTTATTTATATATCACAGTTTAATACATATTAAAGTTTTTAATATATAATAATTATAAAATTATAAAGGATGCAATTATTATTTAAAAATTTGTTTGTAATTTAATATTTAAATTTCATATTTGTATTCATTCAGTTTACCAATATTCTAGTACTTTATTTAATATAAGAATAATATTTATTACTAATTATATATTTCTTATATTACTAATATTTAGTTATGGATAAACATAATATTGATTAGTTACGACAAAAAATACAAAATCAAATAAATATGTAAAATAATATATAATTTTAACTTTTATAAATATTATTGTTGATGATATGAACAATTTCTGAAAAGAAAAATAAATATATACTGCATACGTACAAAACTAAAAAATAGTTTAGATGAATAAAATTTCATTTTATTAAAAAGAAAATAGAATTATATTGTTTAAAATCAATGTAATACTAAATAATAAATATTATATATGTATATTAATCATGGCTACGTAGTTGATTCAATGATATAATTTAAATTAATACCAAATATTTGTCATATATTCAATACAATAAAAGTTACTCAAATTTTCCAAGTAAACATGGACTTTTTCTTTGAAACGGTTTTGGCATTGATTAGTAATAAATATCAACTTAAATGTGCGAAATTGTAAAACATTCTGTCACCATTATTTCCTTTATATAATTATTAATTTATTATTTGTTATTTTTTAATTATTGCATATTGTAATTGTAATGTAATACGTAAATAGTATTATTTTAATAGAAGGAAAAATAATAAAGGAAAATCTTATATGTTTGTACAGTGTTTACTATTATAATTATGAATTCAAGACTCTTTCACGATCCAAGGATATGATTGACATTTAAGACAGAAACGACTACGGTAATTACAAAAATGGAATAAATATTTTACTTAAGAAAGTTTAATATTTTAATAAATGTTTACAATTTATTTTTACTTTTTTCGTTTACTAATTTATAAAAATTATTTTTGATTTTTTATTGCTGAATATTTTTCATAAAGTCTGTACTTATTATAATAATAGTAATACAATATTAATAATATTAATGGTTTTAGAAAACAACTATTAAAATATTAATTTCTCAAGAATCTTTCATTAATTATGTTCGTTTCGATAATTATGTATTTAACATAGGATATTTACAAAATAATATTTATATATTAAAAATGACCATTAAAGAAAGTCCGATTTTATTTATATTATTCAATCATTATAATAATTAATCTATTCGAACAATGCTATCAATTACAATAAAAAAAAAAGATGAATACAGTTAATTAAAATTAATGTAAAATAAGTATAGTCGAAAATGCAGACTGGAATCAAATTAGGATATTATGTGATAGCACAATTGCGAGTGGTTCTAAATACAAGAGGTTATTGTTATTTTCAAAAATTATTTTTTGGTATAATAGATCATAACTATTTTTATTTTCTATTATTTGAAGCGAAGCACTCGTACAACAAAGGTGGTAAATCGTACCTGAATTTGATGCAGTGCAGATTTTGTAACATTTTCTTAACAGCGACAATGTTTAATACATTTTGCTTTACATTCTCAAAAATTATTTATATTAATAATAATTTAAATTCATTCAATCATACAGATAATGATTAAAATTTTATTAATTTTCCTATTAAAATATAAATGAAATATGTAATAATTATTACTATACTATACTAATAATTATTATATATAACTCTTTATGATAAATATTTACATACATAAAAAATTATATTGTATATAAAAATTAAAAGTATATTGTAATAGTTTACAATCAAGTTTTGATATCATTTTGATATATATTGATCGCAAATTAAATTTACCGTTCTTAATAATTAAATAAAAATTAAGATTTATATTATCGTCTATACAAATGTGTGAATAATCGATTAACTTGTTTAATTAATACAATCAATATTAAAAATATAAACACATATATCCACACAATTACCTATCATTTCACAAAAAAGAAAATATCTTTGTAAATAAATGTAAAGTAGGAGCCTTCTTGATCACTTTCTAATAATTAGTAAATTCTAATAATTAAATTAATGGTTAGTAAATCTAATAATTAGTATAAAGAGTTGGACGAGTACATATATATTTACATATTTGTCAACATAAAAATTCATAGATCTAATAATAAAATAGTATTCTAAAAACCACTATTAACGAAAATAATGATGTAACCAAATTAATTAAAAGAAATCACAATAATATAATAAGATATTATTCTTTAGCTACGTTACATACGTTATAAAGTTCTATTATAAAAAAATTCATTACAAAATATAAGGCTTACTAAACGTATTACTAAAAGATAACAATTAGAAAATTAAAAGATTCATATCAAACATAGATACCATAATATAAAATTTAATTAAATATTACGATATTATTTGTACATATTCAATAATATAACCAATAAAATCATAAAATGAATAAAAAGCGCTATTACTGTTTATAAAATCGTTAATATTCATCTGAATAATATATTTAAATATTTATATAATAAAATAGAATTCAAATATATTTTAATACGAATGAAATAAATTTTTAATTTCGATCAAACTGATGTCGATTTTTATTTATATAATGTGTTTAGCAATATACTAAATCTATTATCTATATAAAATTTTGATAAACTGTGTACAAAAAGTGTTAAGCTTAATCGTAGGAAGAGTAACGTATTAATTAAAATCTAATAATTTTATTTAAAATATGAATACTGTATGCTACGCAATTTTTTAAACAATATTTCTATTGAATTAATTTGTATATTATTACTTTATTAAATAAACTGAACATTTTTACTATCTTTGAACACTGCTTGATTTAACTAGTAGATGAAAATTTTTTAGCAAATTCTTTATTTGAATTTTTCAAGCTTAAAATATTTCAATAAATATCTTAATTAATCTTTTTCATTAAATGTAAAGTATTTGAGTTGGCGTTATGAAAATAACTTCTTATGTCAAATCGATGAGCCTTTATCGCCTTTTACGTGTTTACTATATGAACTTGCTGGTCATTTAATGATAATGTAAATCTGAAGTACTTGAGTAATCTACATGTAAAATTCCTGACTTAATATTCGATTAATTTAATGTCAATAGTGCGTGTCATTCCAGTTATGAGTTGAATTATGGGATATCAAGATTGCAATAGTTGTAACTATTATAGTGTAATCGTTTTCTTATTCAAGTTTTTACTTTTTTATTGTTTAATCAAAAGTATTTGCGCGATTGATACTATGTTTAATTCAAGCACCACTAGCTTGCTTACAAAAATATGACGTATTGTGTACACAAACATCAAAAAAATTGATAATCCTACGCGAGTGTTGTGAATGAACCAAATATTTGTTGAGAAATTTTTATATTCCTATTTTTTTTAATTTTATTTTTTTAATAAAAAAATACTAATAAGTATAATATATAAAAACTAATATTTACTGCATAAAATAATGCATTATAACCTTACAGATTTAATTATACTCTTCAAATTTAAACAATATTTTTTTATCAATCTGTTGTTGTAAATGAATGGCATCTTATTGTATTATTCAAATCATATATCGTATTATCATAAATTTAAAAACATATTATACAAATTTGAATTCTTACATATTTATGAGGTATACTGTTTTAACTAAAATTTAAATTGAACCTAACTAGATCATGTTGTATATTTATCTTCGATATAAAAAGTATTTTATTACTTTAATTAATATGTTGAAAAGATAACAATAATTTAAAGGAAAAAATTGGATTATATTATTTCAATTTTATAAGCATTACTTAAAATATAAAATAGATAATTAAAATGATTGATATATAAATATTTTATATTCTCACTATTTATTAAATCATATTTACTATAAGAAAATGAAACTTGATTTTCGTTACTATTGATTAGATTTAATTATTATTTCTAGAGAAAATAGTTTTAGCTTATTTTATTAATTTAATTAATTTCTGTTTATATACTTTATATCCTAAAAAATAATGCTATGATTTCAAGTTTTAAAACTGTTAATTAGTTTGATTTTTTTAAATAATAGAAAAAATAATAAACATTGTTAAAATATTTTATTGAAAATTTCCAAAAACAATCTTATTAGACATTCAAATACATTATACATGGGTTATATTATACATACATATATATATTTATATATATATATATATAAATATATATATATATATATATATACATATATATACATTTAGTGAATACTTCATATATGTGTAAAAGTGTATACAAATCAATGTAAAATAGACAAAGATAAGAAAAATATGTTCTGATAATATAAACAGAAAAATCGAAAAAAAATTTACAAAAGAGAAAAAGAATATATGAAAAAATGAAATTGCTATAGAAAATATTGTTAATATTAACTTAACATTTATAGCAGAATATATAAAGAATATTGTACAAATCAAAATTTTATTTAATTATTTTTTTACTATCCAGATATAGATTATAATAGTGATGATAATATGAATGTTCGTGATATGCTCATAATATTTTTACATTTTTACTTTATAATACTCAAATATTTCATTCTTTATTAGAAGTTTGAAAATTATAATCATTAAGATGTAAAATTCAGATTTAGTAAAAATAACTATCATAACTATTTATCCAGAATAATAAAGTAAACATCGATTTTAAATTTGTTCATTTTTTATAAATATAAATTACGTAAGCTATAAGATACATATTTAATAAGTTGGGTATACTATATTTTTTATTTATAATATATTTATTAATATATTTTTTGTAAAATATTAAGTAATAAATATAATATTATAAATATTTGTGGCCAAAAAAATTATATTTGTGTCATACGCCTGTTAGTCTAATTTTAATATATTTTATTTAACTGAAATGTCACTGTTTTTAAATTATTGGTAATATACATAAATTTAATAGTGAATAATTGGTTGGAAAATATTTATATAAATAAATAATTTATGTAGATTATATTGATGTGATTATAGTGAGAAATCATTATTAAATGTTAAATAAAGAATGAATATTTAACAAACAACAATGGTAATACTATCAGATATAAAAATTCATATGGGAAATCACATTGATGAGAAATCGAGACTTTTAAGACTGATAAATTTAGGAACATCATCTTCATTACTGACTAGTAGCTTAACCAAATCATATGGTTCGCTAGTAGGTAATTGTCAACAAGCTGTGAAATCATTTTGGAATGGGAATAGACAGGTACATATTATTATTTAATAGTACATTCAAAGACAGAAGTAAACAAAAAACCAAAAACGAATGAAATTTTAATAATTTTTCTTTAAAAAAACGTGCTTAACGAGATTGTAGTATGATACAGCGCATTAAATATTTTTTAATCAGTTGAGTATCTTTATATAATGCAAAATTCATTTTAAAATAAGATAATGATTTACCGTAAATGCATAATAAAACTTAATACTCAGATATATTGCTTTAGTCCTGTCTGTAGTCCTTAGGAGTTGTTACGCCTATGTATATTAAATTAAACATACAGATATATTACACTTTTTATTTATAAGTTTCTATCTATATTATAATGTATTACTTAAATTGCATTCATTACATCGTTTTTTATTCTAAATCCATGTTGACTCTAACTTATTTTTTACTTCATTTGGTGTCCTTCATAAAAATATATGTTAATTTATAAAATCTATCTGTTTTTTTTAAACTGCATTATCGCTATTTCTATATTGTAGATTGGATATTTTCTCCGTATGTGATTATCCTTGTTTCTCTATATCGTGTAATATATATATATATATATACTTACTTAAGTACCATAATGATGCAGCCATTTAATAATAACTACCTTTATTTTGTTATAATATGTAAATCATAGAATATTATTAAACAATTTTTTTACATTTACTATGGAAAAATAAAAATTTAATATATGATTAAATAAAAAGATTATTTGACAAACTAAAATTTATAAAGTAAAAACTTAATCATTATTATTGTAGAGTATTTGTTTTATTATTTATAAAAATCCATAAAAGTTGTTTTTATTAATGTTAATTTTATATATAAACATCTACAACTATTGAAAAACAATAATTTAATCAATTATATTTTATTTAAAAAAGGAAATTCAATACTAAATAACTGTTTTTCTCAAATAAATAGCACCGAATACCTTATTTCCATTATTCTTATAATTGAAATTTGAATCGTATTGGTCTATATATTTTTTTAAAAACATTTTATTTAATTTTGTATATTTATCTTAAAATAAATTATTATAATTTGTTACACAAAGCATTTTAATTAAATTTATTATTTTTAACTTAAAAATATGAAAAAATGTGGGTGGAAAATAAATATATTCTATAATAATTTTTAATGAATTGAATAATTATATGTTGAACTATGTCTGAAATTTCTAACATAAATGTTTTCAATTTTAAAGTAAATAAAAAATTAATATGAATATAAGTTCTGATTACTTTGTAGCTTAAAAAATTAAAATAAATTGATAATAGTGATATTGGCTTACTAAAATTAAAATTCAAGTTCTTCAATATAGAAATTTATATGTACAGCGATATTATTGCCAAAATGATATTGTAGAACATCGTGTATTTCAATAGATGTTTATACAAAGGAATGCACTAATTATTATGTACTAAAAATGTAGGCTTATTTAATAATTAGTCATTTAATTAGCATCGTTTTAATGACGATGTAGAGATTAATATTTTTGAAGATATTTACAAAATGTCTTATTTATTTACACAAGAATTACGGTAATTGATATTTGATATATACTAACTTCCATACAGCATATTTTTAAGAAGAATATATTGTAACAAATGCACGCTTATCGGTACAGATAATGAATACAATAGTGACAGTCCTAATTAATTTCCTAAACTAATTGATTCAAATATTTCTACACTGTATATTTAACATTCCCTATAACTTATTTTATAATAGAAATTTTGTTTAATTCTTACATGGAAAACAAAATAAAAGATACAGCAATGGTTTAAAAATATAATATCGTATTTATATTATTAATATTATTTATTTGTATCAAACTAAATGTATTGAGTCCTCTTAAATTACTAAATGATTTTATACTAATATAACACTTTAATTTAAATTAATTGTAATAGATGCTATTTGATAAATTGTACATATCAATTTATTTAATATTACTAGACTTATTCAATTAACTATTATTTACGTTTTTAGGAATAAAATATATACGAATAAAAAGAAATCTACATATGTATGTATGCATATATATATATATATATATATATATATAATAAGTAAAATCTAACTGCTATACGTTTGCTTTGTATACCATTAACTATCCATATCTAGTCTTGTAATAAAAATATAATATATATATAGTAGATGACTAAATGTTTGTAAATTGTAATATTAATTAATTGATTTATTCACATTTAATGCATTTTTTAAGTCTTTTTGAGCGTGTTAATTCTAAAATTTCTATTGTTTGAAATTTTACATTAATATAAAATAATTTAATAAAATAATGATTAAAGTAATGCAGAAATACATTTTATTTTAAGATTTCAAAACAATCATTTAAAGCGACTCATAATTTTCAAAATTAGGCATATTTTTTCACAGGCCACACTTAGGATATTGAAAAAATATGGGGTTTGTACCTATTTGTAAAAAGAACTTTAGAATATCAGCAAACAATAGAAATTAAGAAAACATAAATATTGGAATTTAGACTTTTACAAGTAATTATTTTTCACTTTTTTATATAAAACACATAAATCTTTCACTTTTATATATATTATATAGACATTTTATAAGTACGTTTAGACTCACGGCAGTATAACATCAAACGTCAGTATTCCTACATGGTTATTATCGGCCAGCCGTTCTCTAAAATATCTTGTATTACACGACTAGATAAGCTTATTTTTTATATTTTTATAAACATTATTCTATACTTATAATTCTTAAATAACAGCGTGAAATATTATTTAATTATTTAATTTTTGTATATTTAAGAATAATATGAAAATAATATAAGTTCCCATAGTGTATAAAATACTACAAGATGCTGAAACTCACTACTCTTTCTAGGGTTAGTAGTACTTTAGTATTATTAATTAATTCATATAAAATATCAAAAAAAAAATTTTTCTATTTGAGAAATATAACATTATTATAAATGTTTTATTTTCACTTTTAATCACTATTTTAAATATTTAAATACAAAGTTACAATTTAAAAATTACTGTTGTATAAATATAAAACAAGTACCAATTATAAAGAAATCATTAAACAATTTCATATCAATTGTTTATCTTAAGTTCGATAAAAAATAAATATAAAAGTCAATCCTTTTTTATAATTAAAATATATTATATAATTAAAATGCATTATATTGAATAGCATTTAAAATTAATTTAAAAGATTGAAAATGCTTAAATGATAATTCTTGATAATTAAAACAATATTTCATTGCATTATATTTATACAATTTTAGATTTATTTGTTATAAAAATTAAAAGTTTAATAAATTCAATTTTTTCGAAAATAATTTTAATTGAATACATTCATAGAAAATAGAGTTTATATTGTTGGTAATAATGCAATGATTGTTTGAAAGAATATTAATTTGTGTATCGTACAATATTAAGTAAACAAGCGAATAAACTTAATTAATGGTGAAAAATATAATAATAAGTAAAACTTGAAAATATACATTATTCAAATATCTGCTCTTAAACATATTGAGAGGTAGTACTTAAAGACAGGTAAATATTGAAAATAAATGCTATAAAAATCCTGGAGTTAGTGATTTACCAACGTCTTAATACCTAAGGTAAAAAACTATATCATTTCAATAAAAAGTATCAAGTTATTCAAATGTTGATACCGGAAGAAACAATTCTAAATTGACGAAAATTCTTATAAGTTTATGATCGTTTTTGTCGCATTATTTACATGTCTTATTATACTATAGATCAAAAGTAAATTTAATGTTATATAATTAATTCGATACTTTTCATCCAATTCATTCGCATTTAAACACAGATCTTCTATTAAGAGTATACTAAGATAGAAATTATTTCCAATAGATATTCAATTGTCCAGATTTACTTTACGAAATAGTGTAAAAATGTTCATAAAAGTTTTTACATTGAAATTGAATAGATTATGTATTTTATTTATTGATGCATTTATAAACTAACGCACAATATGTTTTTTGATACAATATAATATTTTCATAATATTTAAAATGTTAATATACCTCTACACACCCTTATATTTATCATTTTCTTATACTAGCAGAAATACATACAATTAAAATTGATTAAATTATTTTTAATATAAAATTAACCTACAAAATTACAAACAAAATACCATATAAGAAAAATTTCATATATCAACCACATACATGATTAAGTTCCAGCTACTCAATTATGTTATGAACTAACAGTACAATTTTAGGAATAAACATAGAACATCCACGGATTGTACTTTCTGAGCTCATTTTTCAAAATTATAATTAAAAGTAAATCATGAAAAGTATTTTAAAAATTAGTAAAAATTAATTAATTCTGCAAAATTTTAATATACAACTTTTAAAAAATATTTCAATATAATAATGAATTAACACATTTTTATAAGTGTTAAAAATCGAATATTAAAAATTGCAGTAGATATTTTATTCTAAATTTTCTTTATATAGCAACCTTGAAAAGAGTCGGTAAGAACTGTTGATTACAGATGTCATAAATAGTAACGAAAAGGCAATATCATAAAGATATCTTTATCATGGCTGCAAAATATATAGCCTTGTATTATTCTTATATAAAACGAATTTAAAACAACTCATGTAAAATTATTAAATTATATTTTATTCTCATTTTGCATAAATATTACTATAAAATGAATATTTTTTACATGGTAATAAAATTCTTTGATTAAACCACATTTCATCAATAAGTTACTTTTTCTCTGACACAATTTACGCATATTTTTTATATGAATATACTAATGTAACAAAGAAAATAGATTATTGAAAATTTCCAATGTAGAGATGTAAATATTCTTTAAACAACCAATTTTTAAATTGCTCCTAAATTGTTATTAGCTGATTTCTAAATATAGCACAAAATTTAAGTTTTTCGTTATTAGTATTATATAAATAATATAGTATAATTCTAATTTAATTTACAGTGTACTTAAATGTAAGTTATATGGAATAAAAATCATATTTGCAACGAAATTATAAGAAAAGTGCTAATACAGAGTAACATTGAACATATATAGACATTGGTGGAAGTACCAAGTGCTTTTTACAATATTCCATGATAACTTATTAATTTGACTAATTGATAGTTTATACAAAAGTATAACCTTACCATATTCAAAGAAGCCTCAAGAATTGGAAAATATGATTAGATTTTAGAGATTTTAAATAGTTTGAAAATATTATTTTATAAAAATTTTTATTTTTTAAAAATTCTAAATTTATGTTAAAAGATAAAAATTTATTTTTTACTTTAAATTCTCTTCCCTCTATAAAAATGCACAATGATTTTTTCTCAGTTTGCTTATGAAATATAGTGATTCAATTTCAATTTGTGTAAGATTTTATATAACTATTTAAAAAAAAAATATTTTATTTACATTAAAAATAACAATCATAATAATATAACAGATTTATTATACTTTTGTTTTGTTCCTGGAAAATTTGCGTTCATCGATTTATAAATATCCACATGTTATAAAATATATAATGTGATATGTAAAATAAATATATTAAATTTATTTCAATATTTTAAATAATATTTTCTTCTATTACACTATTTATATCCTGATTATATCATAAATCATCAGAAAATATAAATTGTAACCATTCGAATATATGAAACTTTTTAAGAGATATTTCTACGTTCAATAAAATAAATAGTGCACTTCCCTATTAATTTATTTTGAATTTGTTAAGTTAGAAATTTATACAAGGATTTTATTTTATTATAAATTTATAATACAAATTAGTATTTTCTTTTAATATTTTCGATTACAATTTATATTTTCTTTTCATTTGCAGTTTATATATTACAATCTTTTAATTTTTTTCAACTGAAAATGCTTTTCTTTATTTTCATTTTTATGTTAAAATTATTATTTATTCCTGTCTTATTCCAGTATTATTTATTCCTATTTATTAATTTTATTAAAACGATTGAAATAATTATTTTTAGTATAAATATTATTTTTATAAATTTTAAATCATGCGATTAATTATATATTAATTATATATAAACATATGATTAATTATACATACGTAATTTAAGATTATTATTAAGTAGTTTCTATTGAATGTTTAAATATATTTTGTTCTTTAATCATAATAATTTATTAATTTTACTACTGAAGCAGAGTTTTGTATGTATGCATTAAGCAAAATTTTTCATCAATTACAAGATCAACTTCATTACCTAATATTGAAAAATAAACTAAAAATTTTATTTCTACCCGTTTTATATCAAAATAAAAAATTAAAAATAATTAAATTTATATTAAAAGTCTGCCTAAAAGGAAACTAATACAGACTTGGAAATAATAATATGAAATATGAAATCAATTTATATTGATAATGTACAGTTTAAATAACAGTAACTATTTTATTAGGTGTATATTCTTACTCAAGACTAGTTGCATTTCTTATTACTCAATGCATATACTTAATATAATTAGTACCCATTTTTGTACTTACACTGATACTAACTTCTTTAACATATGATTCTTTTTCTTTTTAAGAAAATACCCAATACACAGTATGTGTATTAAGTGAAAAAATATTTATATCTGAATAAAGAGAGTTATACTTTTTCTGACCTTCATTTCATGTATTAAGTAGTTTTTTAATAGTATTATTATTTTGCATTATCTTTTATTTTTCAGTATGTTATTCTTAAATTAGTCTTCTTAGTTCATAATAAGAAACATGGATATTCACCTTAAGTAGATTCATATATAACATTATTAAATTTTTAAGAAATTGAATGATATCTAATAAAAATTTCAATAAAAATTTATTTATTAAAAATTTATTTTATATATCATACTAGATTTGATTGAAATTCTTTATAATTTATGTATTGATATACAAACAAATTATTAGAAACTTGTTGAATAGAAAATCAAATATTTTTAAAACTAATCTTTACTTAGATGTTACTATGTAAATAGAATAATGATTAAATAATATAAGTATGTGATTTATTCAATCAAGAAGTAAAACCATGTCTTTCCTTATTCATAATTTCTCGATAATATTTATCAACACATATGTTATTTACCATTTGTTTATTTAAGTTATTTTTTTATTGTAATTGAAGTGATAGATCAACTTCCCGTGATGCGTAAAGTTATGAATATTAGTAACATTCAAGAACCCAAGCTTTCTTCATATACTTATCAATTGTATGTTGATTTAAATATATGCAATATCATCAATTTCGCAACTTTTTTTCAACAATTTTTCAACACTTTTTTTTGTTTTCTTTCTTTCTTACTTTTTAATACATTATGCTCATGTGTATATAAATAACTGCCTATATAAAGAAACACCTGACTAATTTATTTTTTGTTATAGACTCTGCGTCGGACCGACTCGATGGTATCTCTTTGTTATCGCACATTGGCCAGTTATGTCAGCGATGACAACCTTTCTGGATTGCAAAATTTTCTTGAAAATAAAAGAATTCAAGTTGATGATCGTGATGAGGTAAATACATTCTTAAACTTCATTATCTTATATCAACTTATTTCTCGCAGAACTACGAAATTACTATAGACGGTTTTTAACAGAAAGCTTTCGTAGATATTAACAATAACATAATATTAGAAGCATTTACATTGTATTAAAGTTTTTTTATTAATTTAATTATAGGAATGTATGGGAGATTCAGGTTAAGGTGTGTGATGTAAAACGAGACTATATTAATACCAATATTCTATTACGACCAGCCTCGTCCTATAACCTCCTAATATTTAGGATCATTTATAATCTATAACTTCTTTTTAAGAACGGTTTTATTCGTTTGACATTAAAAAATATAATATATTGAGGTACTCTTTATTTTATGCCATTTTTAATGGTTCCAAAGTAAAAAAAAAAACAGAATGAAGCAATGGAATTTTAATATTAAACATTGTCTAAAACTTCTATTGTAATATTATATCAAAACTATTAAAATATATAAAACTTCCGTTTTATAATTCAATGATATAGTATCGAAACCGTATGAATCCTACTACTATTTATTAACTAATATTTTATTTATTATTTGAGAATATTTCTTTTTAGAAACAAAATAATATTGATAATATTCAAATTAATATAATGCTATTATATAGTCACTTTATTTTTATTAATTATTAATTTTTGTATATAGACTTTATACAAAAATATTTCTAAGTACTAATTATAGAATTAATATAAATTATTTGATTAAAATATTGTATATTATTAATGAATAAAAAATATTAACACTTATAATGGCAATAATTTCAAATATTGTTATTGTAATTAAGTAAATAATTATTTTGACTCTGTAGTTTTAAAAAAAATGTTGATTAATAATAAAGAATACAGAATAATAAAATTTTAATAATAAAGAAAGAATAAAGAATAATAAAAAATAATTTTTGGAATCTTTATAACTGAGTAGTAGTAACTTTCTTGTCCAAAAAAAGTATAAAATAAATTAATAAGCTTACATTGTACTTGTATTTAAATGGGAAAATATGTTTTTTTATAAATAATTATATATTAATGGAAAATCACTCGCATCCATTTTATTTTTATCCCTCCAAAATGATTTTATTTTTATACCACAAAAATTGTTAATTGTGTAAAACAAACTCTTTAAAATTCTTCAAAAGTCATTAAAATTCTAACTACTTACTACTAATTACTTCTAACTCTATTAACTACTTCAAAATTCTTTAAAACTTTTTAAACTCTTCAAAACCAAGTATTCATCATTTATTGCAAAGAGACGCTCGCAAAATATTTTTTGTACTTCAATCTTCATTTGGTTAAATGAAATTTTAATCTCACTCAATTCATTATTTATTATTCTTAAAATAAACTTGGTATAAAAATAAAAATATGTTTTGTTTATTATAACATAATGAATTATAACTTACATTTGTAATGTCTCTATAGATATGGTTTTTTTAGGTTACAAATTCGAAATATATGCAATATATAATATATATTGTATATTATTATGGTTGATCTGTAATATAATTTCACATTTGGAGCCTTTCAAAAAAAAATTTTTCAATATTCAATGTTTCCGTGCATTAAATTTTAAAAATATACTCTTTTTAATAGCCGTATTTAAAATAATATTTAAATATTTATTAAGTTCAAACATACCTAAGGGCCTATACACAAACGATTCTTTCATATTTATATTAAATTTTATTTAATTAACTTTCATAAAAATAATATAAAGTATGTTCTGTAGAAAATATGTTCTTGATAGAAGTTATGAATTAGTTTTGTAAGTGTGTAAAATTTCTAAATATTGATTATATCTATCGATGTATTATATTTATTTAAATTGTATTAATTTTATATTAATATTGTATTAATTAACCTATAAGTAATTCTTATGGAAATGATTGGACGAACATTTATATTTAATAGTATAATTCAATTTAAACTTACTTAGAATTTTGGGATATTTTTTATTGACAATGTTAAGGTTTTATTGTAATTAACTATTTAAAAAATTCTGTTTTCATTTAGATACTTATTAATATTTATTATTTAATGGTGTTAAAGAATGGCAGCACAGCCCTTATTCTTTCAGCAAGTAGAGGAAAAATTCATTTTGTTCGAGAACTTATCAATCACGGGGCAGATGTTAATGCTGAAGATGTGGTAAGTGCTACTACAACATTTTTCCTTATTAAATTATATTAATTGTTTTTATTTAACATGTAACATTTATTTTTATATATAGGATAACTGGACGGCATTACTTTTTGCGGCTAAAGAAGGATACAATGATGTTTGTATTGAACTCCTTGAACATGGAGCCATTCTTGAACATCATGACATGGTATTTTTTAATATTATAAATGCTATCGATCATTCATTATTTTATATTTGTTGTATAGATATAAGAATAATTATACAATTATCAAGTCATTAATATGCGGTTTTTAAAGTTTATTGAATAAAATAAGACTTAATTCTTAATTTTATTTATTATTTAAAATAAAACTTTTTATATTACTGAGTAATTTAAGATTGAAATAATTAATAATATTTCATAATCCATTTATATTTTATGTATTTTTAAAATACCTATTCATACATTGATTCCAATAAACAGTTTAATTAATCAATTCGGTATCAGTTCTGGTACTTAAAATTAAAGGAGAACTTGAAATATAAGAGTTTTGTTACTTTGCTTTACATTTTGCTTAAAAAGTTCGATAAAGTAATAATTTGCTGATATTTTAGATGTTCATATTAATGACTAAGCTCAATGAAACTTGAGGAATTTTAACAGCATTCATCACTGCACTGGCCTAGTAATATCAAGTTAATTATACATAAGAATTATACGTTATTAAGGATAACACAAACTATTGATTACCTTATTTTGCAATTATAAAGAGTTTAAAATATAATGTAAAGCCTTCACTTATTGTAAGAAGAAAGCATTTTCATTATGCATTCAATTTTTTTTCAATGGTTAATTATGTATAAATTATATTAACAATAATAAAATGATATACAAATTAAAAGTAACATTTAAACAAAGCATTCAATAAATAAAATTAAATACACTCTTTTAAAATAAATCATTTATAGCAATAATTAATACTATTAAAAGCTTTTTCGTATTAAAAAATCATGTTAAAACATAATATTAATTGTTGATATATTTCATAATGTGAAATAATTATTAATTCATTTTAAAAATAGTTTAAAATTCTTCAAATCATTAAAACAAACATTATATATACTAATAACATTTGCTAAAAAAATTATTCATAGGGAGGATGGACAGCTCTTATGTGGGCAACATATAAATACAGAACTTCAACGGTAACATTATTATTGTCACGTTGTGCAGATGTTAATGCACACGGAAACTATCACATATCTTCTTTACTGTGGGCAGCTGGTCGTGGATACACTGAAATCGTTAAAGATTTGCTTACTTATGGTGCTAAAGTCAATGTTGGTGATAAGGTGAGCATTAATTTAAAAATTGTCACTATTACTATTTTTTTTGTGTTTTGTAAATATCTTCCCTTTTAAAAATATCATTACTTATACATTTTATTTTATTTTTCATTTTAATGCTTTTTTGTAACAAGTTATAATATTTATAATATTTTTTTAGTGAATCTATGATAACAAGTATAACGTTAAAAGAAAATTTAAATACCCGTATTTTCTAATTTATTATTTAATAAATTTATAATTTTATTAATTCATATTATCCAATATTGTTATAATATCAACAAATAATTTAAATGAATTTTTTAGCTTTAGTTTTAGAAGGAAAATTTAAATTAAGTTTAACTCATAAATTTTTTATTTAGTATGGTACAACTGCAATTATTTGGGCTTCTAGGAAAGGTAACATAGAAATTGTAGATGCCCTCCTTAAAGCTGGTTCAACGGTTGATACAGCTGGAATGGTAACCTAATATAATAAATTTTAAATAAATTAAATGATTTAATTGATTATTCGCAAATAATCACATTGTATGTTTATACGTATCTATGTAGTAAGGCGATTTAATTATTTTAGTTTTTTTAAATATTAATTTTAATTAACGGACAATAAAAAATGTTTTTAATTTTAGTATTCGTGGACACCGCTTTTAGTAGCGACCCTTGGGAATCACGTTGAAGTTGTTTTGCTACTCCTTGATTACAAACCAAACGTGAATGCTGTGGATAAGGATGGCTGTACTGCGCTTTCGATTGCGTGTAGAGATGGTTATCATGAAATTGCAAATGCCTTGCTTAATGCTGGGGCTTATATTAATATTCAAGACAAATGTGGCGATACAAATTTAATTCACGCTGTAAAAGGTGGACATAGAGGTGTTGTCGAATCTTTACTGAAAAAATACGCAGATGTTGACATTCCTGGCAAAGTATGAATGGTCTATTAGCATTGTACTGTTTTTATTCTAAATTATATTGCATTTATGTTATTTTAAACAAAATTAAAAGAAAACGCTATGAATTAGACATTTGTATTTAATATAAAATACATTCAATATTTTATAAACTGATTTTAAACTGTTACTAAATTTTAACATTAAGTGCATTGTTATATGTGTAGGATCGAAAAACAGCTACTTATATAGCAGTGGAAAAAGGTAACGTGCAAATATTAAAAGTACTGCTGAGTGCTAATCCTGACCTTGAAATCGCCACGAAAGATGGAGACACTCCGTTATTACGAGCTGTGAGGTCACGTAATGCCGAAATAATACAACTACTGTTAGACAAAAAAGCGAAAGTATCGACAATGGATAAAAAGGGTGATACTGTACTGCATATTGCAATGCGTGCTAGATCTAAAGGCATCGTTGAGATTCTTCTTAGAAATCCAAAAAATAGTCAACTCCTTTACAGACCTAATAAGCAGGGCGAGACTCCATACAATATTGATATCAATCATTCAAAAACAATATTGGGACAAATTTTTGGTGCTCGTAAGTTAAGCTCTTTGATATTTCATCTTCATAAGAGAAAAAGATATTATAATTCACTTCATACATTTATTGTTTAATTATTTTCTTTTTCGTTAATTCTATAAGACAGAAATATATGAAATATAGAAAAGGTATAACAATGTACACTTACTTATGCAATGTTCTTTACCCATATAATATTTACATTGAAAGTCATGGACTTATAATTTAGTAAACTATTATTTTATATTTGTTTAAAAACTATAATTATAATTCAAAGTGAAAATTATATATTATATTTATAAAATGATCAGAACAAGCTTAAACAATTATTTACTACAATAGATTTAAAGAAATTTAAAATGGATTTAAAAAAAAATTAATTTTAAATTGAAATTTATAACTTTGATTTGAATAATTAATTATTCTTTAACTATAAAGTCCTTTGATACAATTATATCTAAAATGATCCTCAAAAAATAAAATGAATATATTCAATAGTGATATTAAGAAAATTGAGAAAATATAAAGCCTTCTGTAAAAACTAGCATTTTAAGAACCGAATTTGGTAGATATCAAAGTCGAAGCGAGTCAACACATTTGGCATGGCTTATAGAGCTGGTTTAGAATATATATGAACATATGAACATTTTATATAAAACTATAAATTTTATGAATATTCCATTTCTTCTCTTGCGTCGGATAATTTTAAACACGCTATGTGGTCGGAATATTATAGTGTATTATAATATTATATTATAGCCAGTCACGATGTCCAAGCTTCACTTCATTGTTCATCTTTCGATTTACTCAAAAAAACATGCACTCATTCCTGTTATCATATACATGTTTTGCTTATTTACATAATTTACATATGCATCTAGAATCACATTTCTTAAAATATTCAACAATATAAATGCCATGGGAAGAAGTATACTGTGGAAACAAAAATATTGTTTTCAAATCAAAACAATTTAAATTCTTAATAATTATATTTAACATACATTGTAAAATAATTTTAAGCATTGTTTTACTTTTTATGTTCCTTCAAGGGCTAGGTATTTAAATTACGTTATGATATTTCATAGAAATATGATTTCTTTGCTAATTATGTTTGTGCATATATTGAATTATAGGAAATTTTTTCTAATTAGTTATTCATATTAATTTACGAATCATATTCCTTTGAACATTTTATGGCTATTAATTTAATTATTCTTATATTTCTATTATTTAGTTGCTTATAGGTTGTAAGAAACAAATTTAAGATGAAGTAAATTAATGACAATTTTATTACACGTTTTTTATTAAAATTTTGCTACAATGAAATTAATTAATATGTTTCATGTACTTATAGGTCGATTAAATACAAACGAAGATAATGAAAATATGCTTGGCTATGATCTTTACAGCAGCGCTTTGGCGGATATATTAAGCGAACCATCACTATCAACTCCGATAACTGTTGGTCTTTATGCAAAGTGGGGATCGGGAAAATCTTTTTTATTAAATAAGCTCAGAGGTTTATATATTGCATTGAAATATTATTAAAGATATTTGTAAGAATTTGTAATATTAATAACATTTGTAATACCAATAATTTCAGAAGAGATGAAAAATTTTGCTCGGCAATGGCTCGATCCATCTTTCCAGTTTTCTTCATTATTATTTCTTATTATAACTCACACTTCCCTCTTGATTGGAGTAATCATTGGTCTTATCTGTCAATCATGGATAACTGGGCTAATATCTGGAGGAAGTTTAGTTATTTTTATATACCTCTTCCTATTATTGATTCAGTATGCTAATAAACGGTAAGCTCTTACTTAATATTGTGAGGTATGCTGAAATAAAATAAAAAATAAAATACAATATAAAGTGTATAATATTTTATTATCATTATTTTATAAAATAAATAAAATAAATACAAGGTCTTAAAAAATATATAATTTGTTAAAGTATTCTATAGGTTTTTTCTATCTTTAGGAAATCTTTTAAACGTTATAGTGTTTGTAAATAAATTATTTATTTCAACAAGTATTTTTGCAAATTTAATTTTTTACATGATATTATAAGGTATTGTGAAATTAAATTGTAATATTACGTATCGACTGTATTGAGAAACTGTCACTAAAAAGAATACGAAATTTTTTTAATAACATTAAGGTATGTCAATGACGATTACTTGAAAATTACTTTATAATTACGTAGCATAATTTATATTTTCAAATTAGAGAAAATGCTGATTAAATAAATTGAAAAAATATACATTTCAATTATTTTTAAATATATATAAACTTCATAAGATTGTAATAACTAAATAATCATTTCATTCAAATACAAATTAAATCATATTTTATTTTAGCCGGTTGTTTAATTGATATTATTTGAAAATTTTATTTATTTGAGTTTACAGATACAAAACAAAATATTGTGATTACAGTTAAATCATTCATAGTATTAATTATATGAATATTTAATATATTAAATAAAAGCTTACTACATATTAAACTGGGTTAAGTAATTTTTTATTTTCGACTAATAGTAGAATCTAACAAGTTTTATGGTGTACAGATATGACTGGTATTGGCCTTACAGTTTCACTGTAACATTGAGCACTAAACTGAAATCTCTGAAACTACTGTTACAAGTGCTTTTTTGCCATCCACCAGGCAATCAAACACACGATGGTATTACTATACAACCAATTAAATTCTTTTTCACGGATCAAACGCGTGTGGGAACGACAACAGCTGGCGAAAATGCCGTTGTACAGATGGTTGGTTCACTGTACGATTCTATTGAAGATGAATTTGGTTCATTACCAACACGACTGTACAGAGCTTTTCGACCAAAGCCTGTTAAAACTACTACAACTTGGAAATGGAGATATCTTTGTTGTCTTCCTTACGTTGCAATATTTGAATTCTGTTTCTGTAGTTTCGTCGTTGGGATCACGATACTCACTGTGTATATTATAGATTCATCTTCTAATAAGTAAGTACCAGTTACTGTTATTTGTAAATACGAATTAATCATTATTTGTGGTATCATACTAGTATTTAATGTAAAATAAAATTTCACTAAAAACAAAATTTTATTACTTTAATTTTTTATACTATTAGATAAAATACTTGGGTACGAAAAAATGTGTTGGAATACAATTAACAAAAATATTATCATAAAAAAAATTATTACTATACCATTTTAATACTTTTACAGAATTATTAAAAAATCGTATTTTAATAATTTTTGATAGTTTATGAAACAAAATCCTTTATTCATATTATTTTTATTGAGTACGTTAATAATGCCAAATAAGTTTTAGAAAATATGATTTTATGTAGGTCCGGATGATGTATAAAAAAAATTTGGAAGTATTAATAAAAGAAAATATTTTGTATATTTTTTATTCAAGATAATATATAATAATTTTGGAGAATATTTAATCTTTTTAAAGTATAATATATTATTTTTTTTAATATATTTATAGTTCATTGTATTCACATTCTTTTGATATATTTTATATAGTAAAAATTATTAAATAATGCAAATTTAATTTTAAATATTAGCAAAAACAAACAATTTATATAATTAATATTTTTAAGGCCAGTAATTGAGCGCATAACGGCACATATTATTATGATTAGTATTGCTTTATTATTGGCCGTTAGTATAATTGCAAATTTATATACTTGGAGCAGAACGCTTCAATCTCTCATTTTCTCTCAGCGTAGACAACTTAGACGACGGATTGCTAAACTTGAAACATTGAAAAGTGAAGGTTTTTTACAAACACTAAGAAGTGAAGTGAATCTTATGACTGAAATGGTAAAAAATATTTATACAGCAAAATAATATTTTATTAATAATATAATATTATAATTTATTTTATATTAAAAAATAGGTTAAATGTTTAGATGGTTTTACAGCCCAAAAAAGTAGATTAGTAGTGATTGTTGACGGTCTTGATAGCTGTGAACAAGACAAAGTTTTATTGGTACTCGATGCCATTCAGTCTTTATTTAGTGATAATGGATGTCCATTCATTGTTATTTTAGCTATTGATCCTCACATTATATCTAAGGTAAATTTTTTATTAGAATAATTGAAAAAGTAACTAGTAGCTATAAAATTGTATGTAAATATATAATTTCTGTTTATTATATTTTTATTATTGCTTATTAAAGCATTTATTAACAATAATATACAACTTGTATATAATATTTTTTTACTGTTCATAACAAATAAAATCCAACGAATAATAATTTAAATTTTAAAGGCTGTAGAAGTGAACAGCCGTAGGCTTTTCACGGAATCAAATATTGGAGGTCATGATTATCTTCGCAATATGGTGCATTTACCATTTTATTTGCAAAATAGTGGTCTTCGAAAAGTCAAAATAGCGCAACAGACAGCTTTATATAGTAATAAAAAAACGACATGGAACGAAGCTGAAGAGAGTGTAAATTACACAACAACGAATCCATTGCATCGATCGATATCGAATCGACGTTTAAGTACCGAATCTAGCGTAATAAATAGCACTGAGAAACTAAAGCCACCAAGTCGCAAGGGTAGCAGAAAGTTGAGATTAAGCGACTCAATTGCTAGTAGTATAGGGAGCAATTTGAATCGCCTAAGTGGAGCTCAGGACTTAAATAAGATGCTTCTGACGGACGATTATTTTAGTGACGTTAATCCACGAAGTATGAGACGATTAATGAATGTTGTTTACGTTACAGGTTACTTTCTTTCGAATTATATAATTTATTTACCTTTTTCATTTAAAGTATAAAATTTATATATTTAATTAAATTGATTGTTATAAGTTATAGATATTTTAAAAAGTAATTTAAAAATAAAATATACGATTTATTATTTATAAAATTGTTTCTAATGGATTTATTTATAATATTGTTATTAATATTACTAAATTACTTTTATACCAATAGGAAGATTATTGAAAGCATTCCAAATTGATTTTAATTGGTATCATTTAGCAAGTTGGATCAATATTACTGAACAGTGGCCATTTCGAACTTCATGGATGATTTTCTATTATGATACAAGCGAAGACAATCTTGAAGATTCTATGTCATTAAAAACACTTTATGACAAGTAAAATTTTTAATAATATTAAAACAAATAAAAATGTTATAGTTATTAATATATTTATTTTGAAAAATTTATTTATAATATTAATTAAATAGTATAGTGGTACAAATATAATATAATTAGTAAAATTATATTTTTATATCTTTAAATATTAAAACAAAATTATCATTTTTACAATTACTTTAATTAAGCAATTTTATATTTTATTCATTTTAATCTTATATTTTAAATTTCAAATTTAGGGTTTACAATTACTTATGCTCAAGTATCCAAAATTTTAAATATATCAGTTTAATCTTATATAATATAAAATCAGTTTTAAATAATATATCGAAGAAATTTATTTAAAATTGACAGTATTTTTATCATAATAAATATAATTAGATTATATAGTTAATACATTTCAAATATGATATGTTTAAGTAAGCAATTGTAAAAAATGTAATTTAGGGTTCGTCCCCAAATTCCAATCTTCAAAGATGCCCAACCATTACTTGAAATGGACAGAGACGAACGCAAACTCGACGTATTTCTGACGTTTCATCGCTCTAGCCTTCTTGTTAGTGATATGAAGATTTTTCTACCATTTACAATAAACCTTGATCCATATGTTAAAAAAAAAATCAAAGAAGAGCAACAAAGTTTAGACGAGGAATCAAATCACCGTGGAATGTCCAAGTGGAACAATTCTTTATCAATTAGTGGTGCTCATGGAATCATAGATTCTAACTGTCCTATAAATAGTCATTCAACAACCTTTACTCAACAATCTCGAATATCAAAATCGAATATTGGTCGCATGTCATCAGAATTTACATTACTACCGCAGTTTTTATCTACGCAAACGCCTACAGCCGTTTGGTCAAACACGAAGCAAGGCTATGAGTGGCAAATGGTTCAGTGGCCGCATCTGCCATCTCCAATGGAATCTGTGCATAAGCCCTTTTGTGCAGTTACCACTTTACCAGTGAGAATCAAGCAATATTATTATATATTTATTGAAATTATACTGATGATATATTTTAAGTATAAAACATTTCTCGAGCAAAGATGTATCAAACGAATTTACGAATTATGAAGTATGAAAATTTAATTTCTTGAAAAAAAAACTTTATTAACCGAGGTTCCAAACAAGAATCTTGAGCAAGTATATATGCCACTATTTACATACATAAAATTAAATCTATATTTGAAACTTTTAATAAAACAATTTCATTTTATTTTACCTTATGATTTAGGTCATTAATAGTCAGGTGTACTTAGAATTTATTTAAAATCTATTAAAAACTATAAAATAAAATTATTCAACGAATATTCCGTTCATAAAAAAGTGAAAAAGTCTTCAAATGGCTACGCTTGTCCAAAAACAAGACATTATGAAATGTCGACAATAACTATTACCTTTTTTCAAATCATAATCGACTTTTAAATTTTAAAATTTTGATTAAAATAATAAACAAAAAATAAATGTTTCTAAATAATACCACTATTCTAACAGTAGAATGTAAACTCAATTTTGATTTTTTTGTAGCGTTAATTTTTTATTATATACATACGTCAAAATATATATAAAAATTATAGCGACTTGATCAAGATATTGCACTTAGCAAATGTTTTTGATAACATATATTCATTCAATTCTTGTGGCAGAATAAGAATGTAATTTATTTAATAGTGTGTAAGTGATATTAATATAAGTACATTTTAAAATTTAATAAATATTTTTCAAGAAATTAATTAATTATAAAACGAATAATCTACAATTAACAAAAAAATATCTATACTTTTATAGAAAATATTATTTTATAAATGTTTAATGCAAATTAAGTTTCTTCATAGAAGTTTTATAGTATAGTTTCCTATCATTCGTACATAAAGTAATTTTGAGAAAATTGAACTTTATTACTGAATTTTTTTCATTTCTTTGCTCTATATATTATATATTAACGAAAGATAAAATGCTTAAGAAAACTAATTTGGGCATTATTTTTACAGTCGGATGTATTGGATATTAAGCTTTCAATACTTACAGTTCAAGGCTTATGCGATTTACTTGATAAAATTCAAGATTTAAATTCAAATCAAATACCACGTTATAAAGAAATTATCAAAGAAAATAATATTAGTGGCAGAGTATTGCTTCATTGTAACTTATTGGAATTAAAAAATGTAACTATAGAACGTCTTATTTACGACAAATATTAAAACAAAAATTAAAATTCAACATAAATTATTTTTAATAAAAGGTACTTAAAATGTCATTTGGCGATTGGGAACTATTTCGTATGGTAGTTATTTCTTTGAGAGAGCAAGAACTAACTATATTAATAACTCAAGAAGAAAGTCCTCGGAGCGTTAGATTTGTTGTTGATTCGGATGAACGTATCTGTAAAGGTAGTATTGTTATAGATTTTAATGAGTTGTTTTACATTTTGGTAAGAAAATACTAATTTAAAACAAATTGCTTTAAATAGAATACATGAGCCAAAATAATATTACAAGAGTTCCTACAATTATAGAAAAAGAAAAGAATTTATCTAGAACAGATGGTTCTTCAAGAAGGGATCAAAACAAACAATCTATTATGGAAAAACAGGTAGGTCGAAAATTAAAAATAATAATAGATCGACTTAAAAATTACATCAAATTTTATTTAAATTCCTAAAACATAAAAATTAATAATTAATAATATTACTATTTCAAAAATAAATAAAATACAAATAATAGCAATCACTTAAAATTTAATTAATTACTAAAGTTTTAATATTATAATATTTTTAAAACTAACTAATTATATAAATGTTACATTATTTTATTATTTACTTTATAAAAATTACTGATCATAATTCCTATTTATCTTATGCTTCTATGGATATTTTATAAATAATTCACAGACACAGTTTCAGGTAAGAATTAATGTGTACATTTTATTATTAATGTTTATGTACATAATCTTGATTTACATAATTCTAAATTTATTTATGTCAAAAAAAATTTTTATCAGGACCTATGGACATTTTACAGGTTACATTAGAAGAGCAGATGATATGTGGTGCATTACAAACTCTGAATGAAGAGGCTTGTGAGGATGTGTTTGACGTACCAGTATCACCAGTTATGCCTGCAGATTTGCTGCCAGGTGAGCCCAGTTCTCTTCCGCTTACACTGCCTGTGGTCATAGTCCAAGAGCCATCGATGACTGACCCAAGCCCTGACTCCGTTACCGAATACGCGACAAAAACGTAGATTTATGAAAATGAAAAAAAAGCAATGGTTAAAACTTTATTCTGTAAAAATAATATGTCTGCCATAGATAGTCATTAAAATATTTAAAATGATATATTTTGTAGCCAGAAACGACAGAATTATATTCCGTCAAAATTGCATATTATCATTTTTTATATGTATTAGAAAAAATGTAGTTTATATTTTCATTTTATTTTATTGTATATTAAATATGATAACCAGAAAATTCTATAGAAACACTTTAAAAAAATATTGCTTTAGTTTATAACATAAATGCATTATACATATAAATTATTTTTGTATCATTTTGTGCGTTTTTTTAACAAAAATAATTATTTATTATCTATATGTTCATAATAAGAATCTTCAAAAAAGTAAATACATATATATATATATATATATATATATATACATTTTTATCTATTAATCTCAGTACTAATTGAAATAAACTAGAGAAACTAATTAAAATAATTGTACTGGAATATTTTGTAACTATATAATCAAAATAATGTAATTTATGGATCATCAAAAAATTATTAATGGCGTAGGTATATATTGTATAAGTAATTGATTATATTAAAATGTTAAAAAATAATGATTTATATAATTCTAATCAAAGATTATGAATTATCTGGATTCCCAAATTTATGCTATTTAAAGCATTAATAATACAATGGTTTCTTTTTGTCACTATCATATAAATTAAAAATACTATATTAAAATATGTTATACTTTAATATTATAATATAGATTATAAATTTACATATATGTGAATTAATTAAACCATATTACTATTATAAATTAAATTAAATTTTATCTTATAAAATTATATAAAATAATATCTTAGTTAAAATAAACCGATCGGATTTATTAAGATTTATAAGAAAAGAAATTACTAATAATATATTATTTACTTTCTGCATAAAAGTGTCTATATATTCTGTGTATATAATTTTTTAAATACTTATTATAATTAAAGGCAAAAAAAAGATGTAAACTTCTCTGTGTGTATCTATAAGTACATACATGTTGTACATGATATATTGTGTTTCTAATAATGCATAATTTATGGCTCCATATGCATTCTATAGTAGTTATTAGACTCTAAATAATATTTAAAAATATAGTTTAAGTTTTGTTAAAGTATATGAAATTTATTTTAAAAGCTTAAATATGTGATTATGAAATATTAAATAGTCAGTATACATTTTTGAAAGTAAGTGAATTATTCCATTTTAATGATCTCCATATATTAAAACTAGGTACTGCAGATATATACTTTAATGTTGAAACTACATAATATGTTTGCTAATATAATTAAACAAGCAAATGAAATTCACAAGAAACAAAGTATATTATAAATAATAATATAAATGGTAATAAAGTATTACTTTGAAAAAATAACACATGCACAAATTTATTATTGTATTATAAATTTTACAAAGGTTTTGTTCAAAATTCTAATAAAAGGTTACTTACATGTTTCTACAATAATGAAATTGACTTTAATAAGTAATTTAAAAGGCAACGGAAGTCAGGGCACATTTAGATGCAATGACTGGGCTATTAATCAATATAATATAGATATTAATTTAATACTTTCAACTTTATTTTTAAATATTTTTCAAGACAAGTCACAAGTACTTTTATATTATAATTTCATTCTGAATAAAACAGAATTTTATAACATTTATTAATTACTGAATATCAAATTATTTACATAAAATTTTTTACTTTAAGTTAGTATTTAAATTATTATACATTATAAAAGTATGAAAAACTAATTATATGAAATTTAAATATATTTAAATTTTTAAAACGTAACAATTATAAATGTTTATCTTTATCTAAAAATTGTCAATACATGCAAAAGATTATAAATATAGCGGTTAAATGTTATTCATAATATATTATATTTCGTAAAAATTTCTACAGATTTAATTCATTGCTTTAATTGAAGACTGTAAATAGTTGAAATCATAATGTCGACAAAATTGTTTAAATTGAATTATGGATATACATGGTGAATCTTCATGGAAATAAATTTAAAACTTCTAATACATTAGTGGAGAACATTAATTTGCAGATGATCCAGCAAGATCAAGAACATCAAGCCTGTCTCAGGACACGGACTACGTGATCTTACAATCGAGTCCACTATTGCAATGGATGCCAATGTCCAACGAACCTGAAAATGGTGGATCGAGTTCTGACAGCTCCCTTAACTCTGGAAATTTACTGCCTATTCATCGTAGTAACTCCCAACGAAGTATAAATTCGCGCTGTAGTGTCATTTCAAGCTTCTCTTCCAATCACTATAAAACTCCGTTGACAAATACAATGTATCAAAGGAATTCTGAAAAGCAGCTATTGACACGAAGACCATCGTCGTTAGTGATCTCACCACCATCTTCACCACGATGTTCTTCGAAATCCAAATTTTCTACCGAATATGCTGTCAGTGATTTAATGCTTGTCAATTCCTCGAAACATTCAAATTCTACGCAACGTTCGAATTCCTCTGGGCAGGAGTTTGTAATTTCTATTTCTGTGCCCAATATTAGCACTCCAAGTACTTGTTTCAACAGTAGCGGATTCAGTAAATTAACCCGGTTGAAAGAAAAATTGTTGAATACAAGCAAATCACATTATAAAGAAGCTTCAATTGAATCGGTAAAAATTGATCGAGTTACCAATGATGAGTCAACACCCTTAGTATCTGAATTGTCAAGATCAATGAATTCTACCGTTGATAACATTTTCAAGTGCACAAAGCTTAACATCGAAAACAGTGAATCGCTGTCCTTTGATTCGCTAGCCAAGAACTCATTTGAAAATGCTGAACATGCAAATTTGGATGAATTAAATTATTATCCGTTACAAAAAAATTTAGTATTGGAATCAAATTCACCAAGCGGAAATCATCCTTTATCACGACAGAATGCTCAAGATTGGGAAAATCCTGAGACGCCAGTTTAAATATATAACTAAAGCAACAAGTTCGCTTATTTTCGTACTGATTATCCAACATTATTGAAAATACTGTACAAAGATGCTTTTGTAATAATAATGAGATAGGAATTATTCTTAGGTTTAAATTTAAAAAATTATATGTATTTCTATATTTGAATAAATTTAAAGAGGCTCGATAATTAATGAAAAAATTAAATACCAATACCATGCACCAGTAATTATAGAAATTTTTTTCAAAGATTTTCTGTAATTTCAATTTTTTATTAACTAAGTTATATTACAAATAAATTGTTTTATCAAAGATATTTAAATATAATTTATATCATTCCTAGAACATTCCTCTGTTGTAACAATAATTCTATCTTCTTAGTTTAGTAAAGTATTTTATCATATAACAAGATTATTACAAAAACTTTCTATCTAAATTCATAATAAAATTTCTGTGATTTAGTAGAAACAATACAATAGTTGTACATTGTCTACTGTAGAGTACTCAGCAACAAATCATTAAATATTGAAGCTTCTTTAGATGGTGTTAAAGTCAATTGAATTGATTGTTAAATTTATTAAATTTATAAATCACAAATAAATTGTGTGTACAGAAAACTAGAAATATGTTGTAATTTGGTATATAAATACCTATTATTTTACATTAAAAATTTTAGATTTTTAATAATAGAATAATTTAGAGAAAAATTCGTATACTATGAATTCAAATTTTTTACATTAATACATTTTTAATATTAAAAGCATTATTTCAAAACTACTTATACTTCACTGATTATCAATGTTTTTAAAAATGTAGATTTATTTTTAATATAAAACATTTAGTAAAATTAAATTTTATAAATAAATTTATTTATTTCACTTAAAAAAAGAATAATTTATTAAATATGAAATGAACTTGTATTATAATCAAAATATTTTTTAAAAGGATAGTTTTTAACTATGTATAGATTATTGCGAGTTATATTAAAATAGGAAACTGAAATGGTACAAAGGATTGAAATAATTTGTATATAAAAATTATTTATAATGAAAAAATCATTTTTAAACCTGTATAGTTACAAATTATTATTGTTAATCGATTTTAATTACTAAAGTTAACAAAATATTTTTGGCGCTGCCATCGCTTGAATAATTAAAAAAATAACGGTTAATTTATAATTTATATCAATTCCTTAAAGTAGAGAATTGAAAAATTCTGTAGAAATTCTATTCTATTCTTAATAAATACCTTAATAATATTATCAATTTCACAAAATTTTAACGATAGATGTAAAAATGACCAGTATTTCTCGCCAGCCAATATGTTCGCTTCAACCACAAATGCAAAATACTATAATTATTGGTATTATTATCCGAAGTCAAAATTCTAAAATAATTGATCCAACCAGAATAAGATGTAAGTCTTTCACGATTATTTTTGTATTTTTTACTTATTATTATTTATTAAATATTTATATGAAAATATATTTATTAAATATATTTTATTTTTACATGATTGTAATTTAAAACATTAAATTTAATTTCTAATAAATTATCTAAAATAATTATATTTGATTTTGTATTAAGAAAACAATTTATTTAGTAATTATCTGTAATTTTAATTTGTTATCATTTATAAAACTCACAGTCTAATATTTATTAGTTTATTTTATAAATGTATATTTTTCAATAATTATTTAATTAATTTACTATATGTATCATTGTTAATCTTTGGTATTATTTATTTAAGTAAAAAAATAAAGCATGTCACGAACAAGAATATTTTTATTTATCATCATCAAGAACTGTTAAAAAATATATGATATATATTTTAAAATATTTTAGATAATGTAGGATCACGAGCAGTTTGGAATTTCACTCTTAGAGATTCTATAAACGATTTTATAAACGTGACAGTTTGGGGAGCTGTTGATTATATCAATAAATTGTTTACTACTTTCAATATTGGAAGTGTTGGTAGGTTTTTAAAGTAATGTTTTTATGTTATAATTTTATTCATTAAAATTTCAATTAAAATAATAAAATAAGACATATAATATTTTAAGTATTATCAATATTTATTTATATTAATTTTTAGTTGAAGTAATTAATGCTAGAATATCAGAACGTAAAGAAAATGACCCAAATGAAATTTATGTCCCTTCTGTAACTAGTCCTTTTACTCTAAATTTAAATCAAAGATCGTCGTTAATACAAATGCATCATAGTCCAGCTATCACGCGTTATCAAATTTTACTTCAAATGCCAACCAAAAATCCTGCTGGAACTTGTAATTTAGCATATATTTTAGAGAATACTGAGTCACTAAAAAATCAATATGTCGATCTCGTTGTTGCGGTAACATTTGTATGTATGAATTTATTTACGTTATTCCTTAAAACATTATATTTTTAATATATAATAAAGCTTTTATTTATTACATTACAATGCTTATCTTAAAAACCATTAAATTTTAAATAAAAGTTATTGAATAACCATTGATTTAAATATTTTACATATTAAGTTGTGCGTCTGCGCTACACTTATATTTATATAATATATATTTATTCTAAAATTTAGTCTAAATAATATTTGTACACTAAATTGTAGATAAGTCAGACTCGTGAAATAGTTACTCGGTTAGGAGAGCTTACGAAAATTCGTGAATTCGAAATTGGTGATGAATCCACCGAGCATACAGTATCATTAACACTTTGGGATAGCGAATGGATTAAATTAGCAGATAAATGGGAATCAAAACATACAATTTTATTTTTAGCAGATGTCCAAATTATTTATAATGAAAGAATGAAAAAATCGGTCTTAACAATTGGTATGTAAAAGTATATTATTTTATGATTAAAAAATCTAAATCAAATGTATACATAAGTAAATAAAGTTTTATATTACTATTGACGCTTTTAATTTGCAGCCAGAAAAACAATTCTTACAGAAAATCCAGATATTCCAGAAACTAAAGACATCAGGCATTCATTTCAAAATAAAGCGGATTTAGGATCAATGTCACCATTTGCAATTCCAAATCGTAAATAATTTTTTTAAATATATTTTTATTCTATTCATTAGAATAAGATACAATATAAACATTATTAAATGTATTTACTCACAAAACTAAATTTATTTGCATTTAATTTATACGCGCATTTATATATATATACATATATACCTATACATATATAAATTTGCATTTAATCCTAAATTTTGTTGTTAATTTTTTATTTAAAGACGTAATTTTATCATTGAAAAGCATTATATTATTTTAACTTAATCTGATTATTAATAATTGGATTTTTGTTTGAAAAATTAGTTTCCTTGGAATCGCAATATTTAAACTTTTCGATCTATAATTATATTAACTTGATTATTAAATTAGTATTTACTAATAAAATACATTTGTATAAACGTATCATTTGACACAATATACGTATGCATTTATAGATTTATAACTCAAACAAATTTTAAATTATTATTTAAAATTTTGATAATGAATGTGTATAATTTTATTAATATATATAATGTCTAATATTCTATGATGATGTGTAATTGGTATTTATTTATAATAATGTATAAATTATATTTTAAAATATTGATGAAAATAGTATTAGATAAAACAGATTTTAATTTTACTATTTAATAATATTTTAGTTACTAAATTAAATAGTTAATACTGAAATAAAAGTACTTTTTACGTATTGTAGCTAATTCTATCACGAAGAAGATGACTATACACGAAATAACGAATAAACTAAATTTTATAACTGCAACAAACTCTAACAATAGATTACAGCTTTTGGTGGTTGTTAATGCAGTGATTGATGATATGAATCTAGAATCTAGTGATGTACCTTTAATAAGTGCTAGATGGTATATTAAATTTAATATTTATTCTTTATGATATTGCATTATTATTTATTTAAATTTAAAATAATATTTCATATACAAAACTGTTAATAATATTTTTTTAATTTAAATAAAATTGTCTAATGATTTAATAATTAATTAGATAATTGTTTTAGAAGCTATACAAATTCCTTTATAGAAAAATTGAAACAATTTGGTTATAAAACTTTTAAAAAATCAATTTTTTATACAAATGAATAAAGCTTTTATCAATTTCCTTTAGAATTTTAAGTTGTACAAATCCAGAGTTTTATCAAAATGTAACATGTAACAGCAATCAATGTATTAATATATACTTTCATTGGAGATATTCTATATTGATTCAAATTTTAGTATTGGATATGCAGAAATTTTTACATCTATGGATATATTATTTGCAATGTTTTCATAGAATTTTGTATGCAATAGGATTTTATGATTTTTTGTCGCAATTACTATACGATTTACATATATTTTTTAATCCATGATATGAAATGTTGTAAATGTATAATGTTATTGTACATTACGACGAATGCTATATGCTGTACTTCTATACTATTCTTACATTATTTTTTATAAACCATAAGTTACATTTGAAAATTAAATATTTTCAACTATTATTAGTGTTATTAATTTAGGTTTTTTTAATTTAATTATTTTATTATTAATTAATCTTATGATTATAGAAATTATTGAATTCGGATAATTATAAATATTTTTAAAAAATAATTAAGATTAATTTTCTATTTTTTAAAACGAATTTATAGATTTTCCATATTAAATGCACTTTACTAAAATAAAATTTTCAATAGAAATTAATGTTAGTCAATTAATTATCACATGTTCATTTACATAATTTTAAATTGTCAACATGGAATTAATTTCTAATTATTAGTGCAAAATGTAAAAGAATAATTTTGAATGGAAATGATTCATGTATGAATTTGGAATGTCCATTTGGCTGTGGAATAAAACGACCAATGAACATAATTAGTTTAAACATATTAGTAAATCTAAAAGATGATACAGGATATTTAGTTGGATGTCAGTTAAGAGATTCAGCTGCAGAACAAGCAATAGGGTGCACTGTAGACGCATTAAAGGTATTATTATTATAATACTCAAGTAATATAGTCAATAATTATAAATCATTTAAATAGAATTATTCAAGCCATTTTATTAATTTATAGGAAATGACCAATGAAGAACGAATACAATTAAAAGCAAAATATTATAAAAAATTTTGCAATGTACGAATGCAAATCCTTGGTCCAACCATGATATTTCATAAGCCAATTTACAATATTTTTGAGATAAATAAAATAGATTGCGATGATAATTATTATGAACATTTTAATCTTAGTGATTAAAATCTAAGTTATGTAAATAATTAATCATATTAATATTTATAATTTATAAACGTTTTAAAAAATTTTTTAACTGATATTAAAATACTTAATCTACATTTTAATTTTTTTTAATGTACATTTTCTAAAATACGATATTAATAGTGTTTGAACAATTATTTATTATTATATTATTATTAATAATATCATTAAAATTTTTAAATATAAATATCAAACTTTTTTTCTAAAATTATTAAATGTTTTTATTCTATGAACTAAATTTCTTTTTTTATTTTCCATTAAAGGAAAAATGTTTTATCTCACGTGTATTATAACATTATAAATTTTCGTCAATATCGATAACCTATCGATAGATGTTCGTTAATATTACAAATTACAGATAGAAACAATTTCAAAGTAAAGAAATATAACTTTTTTCCAATAAATAAAAATATGTTCAAATTTTGGAGTCACTAAATAAAATATTCTACTTAAGTAAAAAAATGATTATATATTGTAATTATAGAAATAATGTTAAAGTAAATTAATTTATGAGAAAAATTTTAATTGATAAACTGTTAAAATACAAATGTGTGGCATTGAGTTTAAATACAATTATGCTACTATAATCGATCGGAAATCTCCGAGGCAATTAGGCAAATAAAAATTTTAATTTTTAATATAACTTGCAGTTTTCTGGATACTATTCAGTGATATCTTTGTATCGATGGATTATGTGTACGTTTGTTCATTTTGATAAAAAAATGGACAAGTTTAGTATAATTCAATTGAACTGTTGATGTACATTAAAAAACAATTGACTTATACATAAATAGATGTTTTCAATAATAATAAAATAATTAATATATTATAAATCATTTCAAAAAATTTCGAGTAATTAAAAATATATACATTTTCATGTAAGTTGTATCTTTTAAATTCTGTTTGAATATTATTTGTCTATTCTTCGCTGACTGTATTTTGTCTTTTACTCAATTAAAATTTTATAAATATTCTACAATTGATAACAAAAAAACTTATTGAATCAACGAAAGCAAAAAATTGAGTAATTTTTTAAGAAAAAAAATTGAAATATTAAAATTATTATATTTTGTAAATAAGAAATAAGTGCACTGTACTATTATTTAGCAAAATCCAAAAAACGGTTTGCCTTTGTTGTTTTAGATCGATTGTTTCTTATTTACATATATACTTAATAAAGTAGATTATAAATTTTTAAATTACTGTTAATTCATTAAAAATAAGTTAATATAAATACAAGAATAATTAAATATAGATTTTTCTGATGTTTTCTTACATTAGGAAATTATATATTATTTAGAAAGTTTTTCTTATATCAATGAACTTCATAGAAGTTATATTACTTAAAATAAAAAGGATGAATTTAATTAGTAATATTATTTTAATGCAATTAAATATAGAAATATCAATCATATGCTAACAAAAAATCGTATGTATTAATAAAAAAATGTATTAATATTATTTGGTAAAAGTATTAAAATTCTTTGTAAATATGGATTATTGAATTTATTTATATTTTTCTGTAAAATTTCCTGTTGCACATTTAATTTATTAACCTTAATAGACCTTAAAATTACGAGTTTTTGTGTATTTTTCAGCAAAGAGTTTACCACTTAGTGTGGGAGTGGAAAAAGCAATATCCTCTACTGACATGATATAACCATAATAATAATTTGTCCTAAAATAAAAATTATAATATATTTATTGTTTATTATAAACATTGTACAATCTTTTAATACTAATAGAATATTACCTTAATATATCAATAAGTTTAGTTGCAATGCCTTGTCTTCGATGACTTAATGCTGTCCAAACAACGTTTATACCACATTTTACTTCAGTAGCTTCAGATGTACAACAGTTTAATTCAATTAGTTCTGGTATCATTTTAAATGCATGTTTTATATATTCTGCTACCAATATACCAAGAATAGTTTTATTTCTAATGTACATATAGACCTAAGAATTTTTAAAAATATAAATAAGAAAATCAAAACCTTAAAAAGATTTGAATTATAATTACCTTCTTATCTCTATAAAATGAAAGTTTCATATCAGACAGTCCTAAATCATTATCAACAATTTCTAAAATTTCATTTACTTTCTTCCAATGTAAATTAGAATCCTTGGGTTCTATTAAAATGATATGACTTAGGTTATAAGAGTCTTCATAAATTACCCGCTCATTTTTCCAACCCTAAAATGAAATCATTATGAAGAACTATTGTTTAATATAAAAATAAATTAATTGATTAACTTTGTACTGGGAATTTTAAAATTTTAAAATTATTGTGATGATTTAAATGAGCATTTTCATCATCTGGATCACCAATATGATACAATACTCCACACTCGTTACATTGATTTATACCAAATGTTTTTTGTCCAGCATCTATTTGATACTGATTTTCAACATTACCACTTTTTACTGATAATTGCCAACTTGTAGTTCTCTTACGTTTTTTAGAATTATTTTTTCTGAAAAAAATTTTTATTTTACAAAAAGTTGAAATCAATATATTTTTTTTTAATCAAAATAGAATCTTCCTTACACATTAATAATATTTGATGAATAACCTTTGGAAAATAATGGATACAATTTGGAATTAGATATTTCATTTACTTTCATAATTTCTGTATTTTTTGCTATACTGTCATCTGTACAAATTGTAATATCTTCAATATTCATTACAGATGCCATACTGCTGAGTTCACTAGCTGGAGACATTGTCACATCTTTTAATATAGTATTAGATATTTTTGGTGATATTTTATTCATCTTTAAGCAAACTATCTGTGCTGTTTCCATAGCTTCATCATTATCTTCTGCCCAGTCATTTTCTAAAAGCTTTAAAATATTAACTACTTTATTTTCTTCTAGTAATGGTTCAACAAATGCTTCAGACAGATCAGTAGCATCAAAAAGTTGTTTGTCTAATCTAGTTTTTTTATGAATATGTTTAGTTTTTTGTTTATTAAAAGTAACTTTTAGTTTTATATTATCATTGACTGTTACAATTGCTTTATGACCAAGTTTATATTTAAAAAATTTTTTGCTATGATCAATTTCTTTTGAAAGTGTCTTTTCATTATAATTATTTGATACAGTTACAGTTGGAAAAATTATATTTTCTTTACATAAGCTATCTTTACTGTTTGAATCATTTTGTTTTTTTGCTTTTATCTCATTATTTAAGAAAAATTGGCGTTTTGATTTTGGTCTTCTGATTCCATGACCAACACCACAATTAATTTCTCCATTATGCTTTTTCATCAATCGTCTTTGTATAAAGCTATATGCTGGTAAGTTTCGTCTTTTTTTAAAATCAGATTGCGGTTCTCTCCATTCCATTTCAGCAGACTTAAATGGTTTATCTTTAGAACCATAAAATGATCTTGGATTTAACGTAAATTCTTTTTTATTTTTAGTTATAATTTTATTTTCTTGAAACAATGCTGTTCTAGCTTTAGGTATCAAAGGCAACTCATTATTCTGTGGATACTTATTATTTGACACATATAATAAATTTTCACAATGATTTTTTATAATACATTTTTTTATTTCTGGTGATGTATTTATATCAAATTCACAAGAATTTAAAGGTTTTCGTTTATATATTCTAGGAACTGGAATACTTTTATTTATTGATTCTAAGGGTACACTTAATCTGTAATCTGAATTTCTTTGTTTATGAGGTAATTCTAAATTATATGATTCTTGATCATTAAATTTAAATTCCTTTCTAGGTGTTTCTGGAACTACATCATTTTCCAAATCAGTTTGAATATTTGAATCCGTAGTTATAGTAGTTCCCAATTCAGAATTTATATTAAATCTACATAATTTTGATTCTGCAGAAATTTTACATATTGACTTTTGATATAATCTAGCAGATTTAATAAATTGTCTCACTGAATTGGATGATGATACAAGTTCATCATAGTCATTTCTTATGGATGTTTGTTTTAAATGATCATAATTTGATATTGAAATCATTGATATTTTTTCAGGTGTTGCAAAAGGAGATATAAACTGCCTTCCTGGTGAACTATCGCAACTGCTATGATCTGTAAGAGCCAAAGGGGACATAGGTCCTAAATCAGAATCAGTTTCTGAGATATTTTCGTTTTCTTTTTCCTCTCGAAATAGACTTCTTTTACTAGAACTACTACATGGTATAAATAACCTTTTTTGAACTCGACAAGGTGTAGTCAGAAAATTGTTTTGTAAATTTGATTCACAATCACTTTCAAATAATTTTAATTGCTCCATATTTTATACACTGTCAAGTATTAAGCAAAATAATATAAATTCAATGTATAATTTTTTACATAAATTTTAAATAATAAATAAATTATATTCCAAAAATTGTAATAAGTTTTTTAGCTACATGTACTTCTGTATTACATAATCAATTCATACATATAAATTTATAAAAAATAAATTTCTATTGATTAAAAAAAAAATTACTATATCAATGAAATAAATTTACACAAAATAAGTTATTACTTTTAAACACTTATCATATTATAACTTAAGAACACGACTAGTAGGTTAATGAAAAAGTATCCTTTTCGCGCTCATCTGTTTATGTACCTGTATGAAGTATCACACCATTTTCCCATTGTCTTACTTTATATTTAAACCGGTCATTTTAAAATTCATACTTATATTTTAAATTAGAAAATAATTAAAAATACCTTATATTATAATTCTATGTCTAATATTATAATATGTTATATTTCAAAGAAATATGTTTCAAATATATAAAATATCATTATAGATATTAATTAAATATAATTAATAAATAGATATAAAAAAAATTTTATTTCATAATAATAATTTATTAAAAACATCTATTCTATTAGCTCAATATTTGTATTTAGATACTTCTCAATTTAATTTTATTATTTAAACTTTTATATATAACTATATTTTACAATATTAAAACATTAAGTCAAAGTAATTGTTGTTATCTCGAATGAATTGTCTTATATTTTTATGATTGAAGAAAGTAAAACTATTTGTCTATTTAAAATGCATTTCACTCATGGTTGGTTTATTAAACTCTATCAATGCTATGTAACCATCTTTATTCCAGATGCTGGTTTAAATATATTGGAAATGATTATTACTTATTGTATTTCTTGCTTGAAGAATATATTTAATATGGGCTACTTATTTGACGATAATTATTACAATAACGTATTATTATACTTTTAGAGTTAAAACATTAAAATTAAAGAACATTAATCTATTATATTAATGTATTATATATATTATTTATATTGTAGAATATAGTCTACTATAATTTACTTGCTGTGGGTTAGAAACAAGTGTATTGTGACTGACGCATTACATCGTTTATCTTACATGCAAAAATCATACGTGTATTTTTTTGAAACATTTATTTTACCGATGACATACATTGGATTATTTTCCATTTTAAAAGAAATTATGGCTATTACATAAAGAGATTGACAATGAGAGATCATCAGTCAAGATATTTTATTGATTATGTAGTTGTAATCTATAACACCTGAATTGTTGGTAAAAAAAACTTATAATTTATGTTTTCAAATGGTAATCAACCTTAAAAGTATTCATTGGTGATAAACCACAAAGAAAATATAATAAAATATTGTTTAAAATCAGAATATATACCCGAGTTTACTGGTGGGAAAGAAGTGTGGATAAGTGGAAGGGGCAATAATTCAATTCAGTATTCAACACATCTGCGTTTCATGCTTGTTATTGCATTTTATTTTACAACTACACTATATTGATTCTACGTTGACGATGAGAATTGCTGAGATCTTGCCGTTCCTTGGTTGTTGCCACGTGATGTTAGCATGCACTACATGTAGAGGTAGAAGGTCGTAAATTTCCGGATCCTTTTAACGCGGTGTGCTTGGTGGTGGATTATTACATACAGAAGTGTGAGGTCATAAATCTCTGGACACTTCTTCGCGTAGTGCCACGTCACCTAATTGTGGTCTTCTCCTTGGTGTTCTCCTTGAAGTAGAAGTGGGAAGAAATGGTTACATACCTTGATGTGGCGTCGAGTGGTGTATACTTGCACTGACTCGTGGAAGTAAACACTTGCTGAGAGTGCGCTTTGGCACTGAATAAGAGATCCTTGCCGAGAGTGCGCTTTGGCACCTAATGAGAGAGGTTCTGTCTGGAATTAGACTAACAGCTTCCCTATGATTGTGTGTGGGAGGCTTGCTGGCAAGTGGAATGGACAATACAATAATTCAATACTGCCCTTGTATGAATTTGTTTTCCCTTTATTGAAAATAATAATATAATAAATAATCAGTGGTCCATTGAGGTGAGATTGAATGTATGATACAATGAATATGTGAGTTTCTTCAGGTAATATGAGTGATGATACTCTTATAAGTGTATTCTTGAGTGTGGTGCGTGATTCTCCTACTTGTGGTTAGGACTCGTAGTGGTAGTGGGAAATGCGCTGATAAAGGATGATGATGCCGTGAAGAGTTTCACGGTGTGAAAGGTGAGTATTGACGTCACCGATTGCCGCTACCGATACGCTGGAGAGAGCTGGGTGGTGGCGTTGGTGTGTGACGTCGCTTGTGAGGAGAATTGATACCGCCGTTGCCGCTACCGATGAGCTGGAGAGGCCTGGGTGGGGCGCTAGTGTGTGACGTCACTGATGAATGGCAATGATGCCGTGGTTTAGGTATTGCTGCTTACTTAGTTCATGGAGCCGTGTGTTAGTGATTCGTAAGAACGTATGTAATAGCGTAGCTTACGTGTGTGGAGTCGATCGTTGTGTATTGGAGGTGATCTCTATATAAGTAGTGTTTGACTTGTAGGACGGCGATTTGTGTGAATTGAAGGCGATCTCTGTGTAAATGGCGTTGACTTGTAGAACAGCAATTTGATCTTGATGATTGCTTGATTGAACTAGTAAGAGATCGAGAGCGTCATGTGCAGCTCCTTAAATGTTCTCGTACAAACTAGCTGCGCCGATAGTGCATCGGTGGTATGCCGATATTTTTCGTGACGTCAACAGGGCATAGACTTGTAGAGTTCATTTGTTATTACCTTTGGAATTATAGTAGTACATTCGAGTTTTTGTGTTATAAGCATTCTTTGAGTTCGTTAGTCAGTTTTTACAAAACAAATGCTCGCGCGCTCATACCTCTCCCACTTTTTATTCCGCTTAAAAACTGCTGCAATCCGTAACAGGTTCCTTGCTGAGAGTGCACTTTGACACTGAGTAAGAGAGGTTTCTTGCTGAGAATGCACTTTAGCACTCAGTAAGAGAGGTTTCTTGATGAGAGTCACCTGCAACCACTTCGTGCGCTTTGGCACTATGCGTGAGCTTCAATGTTGAGTAGTTATAGGAAACTGAACGCGTGTGCCTTCCGCCGCGGCTCTGCTGAGATAGCTTCTTTCTTCCTTGGCGTCTCCACTGTGAGAGCGCAGCTGCCCTGTTAAAACAAAGTGTGTTCCTGAGTGACTATCCAATGACTGAGTAGCACCTATCTGGTGGTGCGCTTGTCTTAAATATCCACGCGACAGCTTAGTTATTTGACAACTATGGAGGCGATTGCGATTCTAGAAACATTTGATGTGATTATGCACTTGTTTTTTCGGATTTCCACGGCATTTCCAGATGTTCAACAGCCATTGGAGGTTTTCCCAGAAATTATAACCGTTGGAGGATTAAATAGAAATTATAACCGTTGGGATTTTCTCGAATAAAATATATATATATATATATATATATATACATATCAAGTAAAATACATATCAAATTCCTGAAACTTTTTTAACCTGTTATTTATTTTTAAATATTCCATAAATATCATTACAACATAGTTATGTACTTGTATGCTGAGTATAGGTTTAAAAGAGTACTTTTTATAATCATTGTTCGGATTTAAAGGGTTAGCTTATGGCTCGAACTGCCAATTCAATAGTTCAGTGGATTAGTCTCTCGGCAGGATAATTTTAAAGGAAATGAATAACGGACAAGGCTGAAAAATATAATATATTTATTTAAAAACAAGGTTAATGAGTGTAAACAATTATTATAATATTGCACTGTTGTGTAGAAATAAATAATTCTTTTGGATTATTCAAAAGATGTGTTCTTGTGATTTTTATGCTATAAAGGCTTCTTTGGATATTGCTGTGTTGCTTTGAGGTTATGCTGATGTTGTCAATGTCAGCTGATGTCGTCAGTCAATCATGAATTTATTATGTAATCGATTATGTCTTTGATTATGTACAAGGGACAGCAGTAGAATCTAGTCACAGGTAAAAACAATTA
>NW_011948427.1:131704-174792 GCF_000503995.2 Ceratosolen solmsi marchali | reverse complement strand
GGAGTGAATTTACGAATGAGCTTATGTTGCCGAAAATATGGCCACGCGGCGTCTTTACAGTATACTATGCACTGACTATGCTGAACCTTCCTTGATGTCATTCTGTGGGTGGTGCCATTTTGAGATGGATTGCTGTCGTTGCAGATAGTGAGTCGACCAGAGAGACCAGAACTGTTGTACGCGTTGTTGAATGAATTGCCAGCGTGACAGTCTTGACATGTGTACTTCCTTTAATGACGGTTCAGGAATTGCAGTGAGCGGACCTCCTGTTAAAAAATGTCCAGGTGTGAGTGCGGTCGTGTCTTCTGGATCGTCACTTAATGGTTCCAAGGGTCTGGAATTAAGAATGGCTTCGATTTGTGCTAGCAACATCGTAAGCTCTTCGAATGTAAGCAAAGTTTCTCTTAAGGTGCGTCGCAGATGGTGTTTTACTGATTTATAATATTATGATAATATTTCAAATCGTAAACTTGCTCGGACTTGCCGAGTTTTGTTTGTAAACATCTTTCTCGAGTACCCGCCTCGGTCCACACGTGCGGATCAGGCTAGGCGCACGTGGTGGTCAACCTTGCTGCACGCGCGGTCAGTCTAGGCGCACATGCGGTACGCCGGACTGCGTATATGACCTTTCTTTTGTTTGAAATTCATGGGACTGCTTCAATCCCGAACAATCATCTATACATAACTTTATAACTTTAAATTTCTATCATAAACGATAAAATTAATGAAGTAAAAAAATTCAAAATATTTTATTTATATATTTTATATACATTTTCTATTTTATTTATTTATTTGTCTTTAAACTCCTTCTTTCGTGTGGTTCTTAAGAGTGTTGCTATGATTAGAAATGTCAATGCATAAGGTAATTGTATTGACTATTCTTATATTATATAAATTAATATATATTTATATTATATGAGTTAATACGATGTTTATTTTTATATGTAGTTATGATACTTAATAGATTATACATGACGAAATACATTATACCAATAGTGTTCGAAATTGTAAGAACATTCCCAAGTCATTAGACATCTGGAAAACTAGCTATTAGGGTTCCAAAAAATCAAATCGTTAAGCATCTGGCAAAAACATGTCATACAAAGTTGTGACAAACAAGTCATAAAAATACAAGGAAAAAGACATTGCAACACTGCAACACATACGCCGTTGTCAAACCCAGCTACATGTGGCTCAGATAGTGAAGCATGAACGCACCAAAAAAGTCCCCCTCGAGGTGGGGATGCAAGTAAGAAGCGCTCTGATTGGAGCCGCCAATAATGAAAGAATCAAGTCGATTGGAGAGACCAAGAAAGAGGCGCTCTGATTGGAAACGCCAAGAAGGAGGAAATTCGTAAAGACCACGCGGTGGCCGAGAATGCTTTCAAGAAAGAAGCCGACAAGGCTTCTTCTCCAAAGACTGCCAAGGAACAAGGATGTAGACATACACAATAAAGGCCAATAATTAAGAGGCAAAGGCTAGTTATATTCAACTCATAACAAGTGCGAGATAAGTGCAAATCAAATCATACACTCGCAGCAATGCAAGACAAGGAAAAGGGAACAAGAACACAGTGGTGCACAGAGCACAACATAATCATAATCTATAAGGAGCCGCTCGAGGCAAATTCAGCAAACAATGCGAGGTATAGCCAGCAACACACAAAACATAAACTACAAGCTGCCGCACAAGACAAAACCTGCAGACATCACGTAAAAGTTTCATTCCTTAATAATGATAATAATACACAATATGCCTAACAAGACAAATAACTGTAGAGCAACCAAGCGCACACAATCTGCAAACGCATAAGGGGCATGTTTAGTTCCCACAAGCTAGACTTACGAGGCGCCGCACGCGGCAATATCTGCAGACTAAGATGAAGTGCCACCAAGAGGACACCTGCAGAGCCTATAAGGTAAGCAATAAGACAATAACAAGACAAACTCAAGCTACTGCCACGTGCCACTACACAAGGAAGCGCGGGGGTTTACGACCTTGTTCTTCTACGACTTCTATAACTCCACCACCACGTACATTACATATAGAGGACCAAAAGGTTACGCCCTTCTACCTGTACATACAACGCACATTACCGCTCTGTGGCAATAGCAATACAAAACTCAGGAAACGAAGGCATTCAAACATCAACTAAAAATGATTATAATACAACTAATGCAATTATCGCAATAAACTACAATAAATAACAAAGCTATTTATTATTGAATACATGCACTATCCTATCCACTTGCCCGCAATCCTCCCTTCAACCATCTGGGAGTTTATACCAAGCTTTAGATATTTGGTTCTCCTCACCCGGTACCCTAATTTTAGACAGTATCCTTTTAGATTTTTCTGATGCTTAAATTAGATATTTTTCATAATTATAAAATATTATAAAAAATTTGTAAATACAAAATTTTAATATATAATTGTTATTTTTTTTAATGCATACAAAATGTATCGACGAATCAATTAAAAAATTTAGTTCGGATACATATGTTACTTTTAAAAATATTTCAGAAACGTAATACTCAACTTCTGGCATGCATATTTCAATCATAATTTTTTAATATAATACATATTATTGTTATAAAATTAATAACATCCTTGATAAACATTACAATGCATAAATAATGTTTTATTTATTTAATTCTTAATTTATTAAATGTGCAAATACGTAAAAATATAATACAACTTTAGTAGTTTTATAATAATATCCATTTGTAGCCATTCATTCGTAAAAATATATATACGTTGATAATATATTACAAATTATATGCAGTCTTTAGTGAAATAAATATACCAGTGCATTATTTATTAGAAAACTTTTTATTTGTTGAATACATTGTATAAAATATCGTAAGTAAAAACTCTTTAATGACCAATAAAAATTAAAAAATATTAGGTATATTAATTATTAATTAAAATATACATTATAATAATCACCGTTATTATAAGTTTCTTCCTCTCTGTACATAGATATAATATAAATTTATTAATTATGGTCTGTATTTTGACAAAACTATACCTACATATTATGGTTTAACACTTACATTTTTTTGTTTAAATATAATTCTTAATAATTTATATTTTTAAAGATCTTAAATAAAGTCGCTAAAATGTTAAAATAAGAAAAATAAAATTTTCTTCAGATATACTATTTATGTTTACTTATTGAAACAACTTATGGATCTTTATGTTCAAATTGCTTGCATTTGGAAAAGTAATATATAAAACTCATTCATGTTTTATTTTTATTTATGATCGCTAGTGGCGCTAGTGCATAATGTTTACTTCATAGTTTATCTTAAAATTTTTTTTATTTTTTTATCAGAATTAAAAAAAAAATAAAAATGTTTACCTGTTTGCATTGGAATTCCATAATAAAAATAATACTAACAGATAAATAAATTGTTTTTTAAAATATGTAAATATAATATTAATTTAACGTTAAAATCAGAAGTTTTTCAATCTTACTTTTCGTTCATTCTGAAATTGATAGTAATGAAAAATCAAATTATTTACTTTGCTTTGGCTGGTATTTTAAGAATTTTTTTAATGAATTCAGATTTACATAATATTATTCGTGATCGAATAGAAGTATCAACTGCATTAAACTCTTGGAAGAGAAGTAAGTAAGAAATATGAATTTAAAATAGTTCTATTTAAAAGAATATTTAGTTACAGAAGGTGTGTATCTTTATAATATTGGAGTGGATCCTTACATTGGAGATTTATTCCATGAAACTCCATTAGGATTGATTATTTTTGATTCTATTCAAAAGCATTTTTCTTTTTATGGACTGTGGTTACTGTTTGTTATAATTGATCTTATAACTGCTTATCTACTTGGTATTACTGCTAAATATTATATCAAAGAATTGGTAACTAAATTTATAATTACAATAATATTTGAATAATTATTTAAAAACTAAAAATCTTAGTGTATTAAAATATAATTCAATATAATTGACAACAAATAATTAAAAAATAAATAATATACTTATTGAAATTATTCTCAATATCATAATAGGTTATTTATAAATAATTAAAATATTAATTTTATTAAAACTGTAAATAAATATAATATATAAATAACTATTAAATAAGTAACTTGATTTAATAACTTTATTAAATATTGAATGTATGAAATATAAAAATATTTATATTTACAGATTGCTTATGATGAAAAAAATACTCCATATGTTGATAAAGTTAATATACATCAAGATTTTGCTTCAATAACAGCTACTCATGGTGCATCAACTTTCTATGTTTCAGCAGCTTACTTATACAATCCATATGTTATTTTTAATTGTGTAGGGCTTACAACGACAGTATTTACAAATTTTTTACTATCCTTAACATTATTATCAATGGTAAAACATTCAAAAATAATTTGTTGCTTATGTATAGCATTTTTAACTTTACAAGGATTTTATCCTATATGTTTAATTATACCTGGCGCTATTTGTATAATCCAAAATGTAAAAACAAATGAAAAACCAGAATCACTTCTAAAAATTTTTATATTATTTTCTACAATACTAATAAGTTTATTTTTCACTTCGTATTTTGTAATGGGTAATTGGTCTTTCCTTCAAAACACCATTGGATTCACTTTATTGGTACCTGATTTAAGACCCAATGTTGGATTGTATTGGTATTTTTTTACTGAAATGTTTGAGCATTTTAGATCACTATTCATTGCATCTTTTCAAATTAATGTCAGTATTTTATTTGTTGTACCATTAGCCCTAAGACTTCATAAGAATCCAATGCTTTTAGCTTTCTCATATTTAGCTATAGATACTATTTTCAAGTCATACCCTTGTATTGGAGATGTTGGATTTTATTTAAGTTTGTTACCTTTATGGAGACACTTATTTAGACGTAAGCACTTAACTAAAATTTAATCGATTTATATTTTAATTTAATAATTAGAAGTTTAATATTATTAAATGTATTTAATTAAAGTATTTAAGTTCTGATAAATTATTTAAGTATACTTATATATTTCATTTATATTTGAAAAAGGTACATAAGTAAATTATAAAAGAAACCATTTATATGAACTAATTTATTTAATTAAAGAAAAGTTAATTATTTTAAAATTAATAAAATAATAACATTTAAAAACATTCTTTACATCGTAATATTAAAATACACTGTTAAAAGTGAAATCAGTATTCAGAAAATCACTTACATAGATTAAAATTATTGATTTGTTTTCAGATATGCAACAAGGATTTTTTGTTGGTTGCTTTATTTTGTTTTGTACAATATTTGCACCAACTGTTTGGCATCAATGGATATATTCAAGATCAGCAAATGCAAATTTCTATTTTGGTGTTTCATTAGCTTTTGCTATAGCACAAATTTTTTTATTAACAGATATTCTTTTTGCCAATGTTAAACGCGAATTTGCTGTTCAACATGGCATTATGAATCAAGCAAATGGAAACAAAGCAAAATTATTACTTGAGTAAATAATTTTTAAATTACATTGTTAAATTCTGGATTCTTGATCATATTTGTGCATAAACTGAATATTAGTCTAAAAATTATATAAATTAATTAACTTTTATAATATGAGCACACGAATACATGAAATATTAAAACTAAATATTGTATAATTTTATTAAATTTAAAGTGTAACTTTGATTACAGTTACAATAGAATTAGATGAAAAATGAAAACATATGCTTTGATAACTTAGCAAATACAATCTAAATATAACATTTCTAAAATTAAGATAAAAATAATTTCACGATTATTTTTATATTGCTTAGTAAAGAATTAATATAATTTTAATTTCTGAATTCTTAAAATTATTTTTGAAAGTGAAATGTTATATTGAACAATATCAATTGACTCATATTTTATACTTTATCAAAAAGTAATACCAATAGCATTTAAAAATTTCGTTTGAATATGCAATTTTATTATTATTTATATTCAATATTATTTATATTTATTATTAGTTACTTTTTATAGTATGTTTTTATACAAGAATAGAATTATTTGTTTATTTAGTTGAATTATAAATAAAAGAAAATTAAAACAGAAAAACAAGTAAAATTCATATCTCTGTATAATTTATCTTTTTTTTAATATACATATTAAATGTATTTTTTTCATTCATTATACTTTACTTTATGTAATATAAAATATTTGTTAGGTACTTGTACAATATTCGCATTATGGTCCCGAATATTTTTATTCATATAAAAATGGAAAAATAAAAATTTTTCATATTTCTTCATTTACATCATTTTGTATATTGAAATCAATTCCACGACATGCATTATTGCGTTTACAAAAGTTGAGAAGATAACACCAGTGTTTTTCCGTCATCAGAGGTTTTGGATTTCCTATAATAATTAGAAGAGATTTTGCTCTTGTTAAGGCAACATTTAAACGTTTAGGATTAGATAGAAATCCAATGTGATTTTGTTTGTCATGACAAAATATTTCACTTCTGACTGATGATAGAATAATAATATTCTTTTCTTGTCCCTGAAAGAATTCAACAGTACCCACATCGATATCTCTGTACATTTCTTTTTCAAGAGCATAGTCAATTTTTCGTTTTTGTTCAGTAAATAATGTAATAATACCGATATCATTTTGTGTTACAATTTTTTCTTTTAATGTTTCTCCTATTAAAATATTTACATAATACATAACAATTTTGATTTCTTCCATGTTGTATGGGCTAAAATATTATTAATTTTTGAATATCTTTTATTTAAATATAAAATTAATATATATATCTATTTACCTTGATGATTCAGCATTTTTAATTTCTGTACCTTTAACACCATGAAATATAACAGGAAATTTTGGTTGTGCAAGATGTATCCAATCTTCAGCTCTTCTAATATTTTCGTCCCCACAAACTAATAATTCATCATCATAAAATAATTTATTTGATACATGAATAATCATTGGATGACTTCGATAATTTCTAAGTAGTTTTGTAATATAATTTGGATTATATCTATTATGTTCAGACCTTTTATACGGCTCACAATTCATAAGTCTTACTAGAATTGATTTTCCTATTATAATAATTATAAATATAAAAGTTTGAAAATGTTTTTAAAATAAGTTTATTATATTATCAAAAGTTTAGAAGTTTTTACCAAGTACAGGTTCAGCAATCCTCGAACTAATGAATGGTCCTAACTGTTGAGGATCTCCAGCAATAATAACTTGTCCATGTAAACGACCAATTCGACCTTTTTTAGTGCTGCTTAATAAACCAAAAGGTATCATTGAATCGGGTTCAGTTACTTGTCCTGCTTCATCAATGAATACATAAGAAAAATGTGTTTCACGAAAATTTAAAAATAGTAATCTGAAATAGTTTTATTTTATATATATTAAAAAGTATGTATATAATTAATAAAATTATAATTTAAGTCATATTTTTATTGAAAACAGACTGTAGACTGGCACATAGAGTGCAAATAATTATATTTTTTAACATAATAATTTCTTTTGGTAGCATCATTATTTGTCCTTCAAAGTAATTTGAACATTCTAAAATATCTGTATCAATTTGAGATCTAAAAATAAAAATTTATAAACAAATTTTTATTTTAAGTTGCCTTTTTATATAATATATGCAAACCCGTCTTTTGATGGACTATACATTCGATACATATTATTTTTAGGAATATACTGTAATAATTTTTTTGTTATTACATCAGCTGCTATATTAGATGATGTACATATTAAAATATGCTCTACTGGATTACTATACCATATCTAAAAAAAATTTATTTACTTAATTTATTTAAAAAAATATGTTCAAACTACTTAAAAAGGAATTTAAAGAATTAATGATAAATTATACCTGACAAATAGCTTCTACCAATGTAGAAGTTTTTCCAGTACCTGGTGGTCCATATACTATATATGGTGCAGGAAACGATGATTTACATATGATATTGAGGACTGCTTGTTTTTGTTCTGGATTATTTTCTATATGTTTATTAAACCAATGTTGACTTAAAAATTAATTTTTTAAAAATATTAATTTATATATAACTAATTGGTAAATACAATGATATAAAACTCACTTGTTTATTTGTTTATTATATGTAATTCTTTTAACTGGAAAAAAATGTGGAGTTAATTTATATAAATTTATCAAAGATAAGGCATAATGACAGCATTTCAATGAATAATTTTGAAATTCAAATTGGATATTATATAGTTTATCTGTGATTAATTCATTCCAAACTCTAAAAATACAAATTTTCATTTAATAGTATTTAATAGATAATTTATAAATTTATATATATATATATATATATATATATATATATATATATATATATATGTATGTATGTATAATATATAACAATCAAATTTAAAAGTTAGTTGATTACCTATTTTTGCAAATTGCTATGATATGATCATCCATAATAGTTTTAATTTTGATATAAAATAATTGTTTTTTCTCTAAATCATAAAGTTTCACTCTGTCAGAATTTTTAATTGACAATCCCTCTTGAACTAATTTATTTGCATTTATATGTATTTTAATAGTATGCTTTAATTTTTCAATGGTTTGATATTGATTATATCTTTTCATATTTAAACGATTTTGAATTTCTTCTATATAAAGCATAAGTTCAAAAATTTTTAGATAATTGCCTTCTTTTAACTGCAATTTATTGTTTTTCCTTATTTCTTCTAATATACTCAAAAATTGTTTACTTTCTTGTGACATGTTTGGAAATCTCTTCAAATTTTTTGTGACTACTGGTATTAAATTTTTGGGAATATAAAACTTTGGTAATTTTATTGGTGATGGAGATATAAAATAATCATATCGATTGCTGTAAAAATAAAATGTATAAGCAATTTATATTAGATACATAATAGATTAATAGCATATTTTTTTATAACAAACTTTGATATCTTCTGAATATGCTTATTAAATTTTTTTTTTTGAGCTGTTTGAAATGTGGAATTATAAGATTGTTCAATATAGGATAACATTATTGCTTTGTTAAATGTATAAATACAACTGTAATAAACAAAATTAATGTTAAAATAAATTAGAATAACTCAATATCGAATATTACAATTAGAATAAATAAAATGTACTGTATTAAAAATTTATTTTGAAAAATTATAAACATTTCCTATATATTTTTTATTAAACCAAATTTAAATAAATTATTGAATATATGTTTTAATTTTTAATATAACTTAACAAAATTAAGACAAACCTTATCAATGTTATTGATGAATAGAGTAAAATTGTTAATAAATTTACAGATTTTCGTCTCAATTTTGTTACAGAATTTTTTATTTCTGTATAAATAATAAATTTGAATTAATTAAAATAAAATGGTAATAAGGAACAAATGACTAATTAATAATAAAAATGACGATCGCAGTACCTTAATTTGTCCAATTGAAGTACGTTTTTGATTTAATTTGTTATGTTGCCTGTAAAAAACGAATTGAACATAATTATTGAAAAAAAAACGTTGAATGAATGTAAATTAAAAGCACAGAAGTACAGTAAGCTTAAACATTTATTATAGATTATACAACATCAATTTGGAAAGAAATGAATAAAATATAAGACAATTTACTATAGGAGGTACGTTATATATTTCGTACTATAATTTGATTTAACGTTATAATATAAAAAAGTATTAAAAATAATTATTTAAATTTATTAATTATTTAAATATTGACTATTATATTTAAATTTCAATAATATTTATTATAATAAAAAAATACGAAATTGTGCACATACATAAATGAAACTGACATGACATGACATTTCTAAATTTTAAATAATAAAACAGTTTATAAGGGTCAGTTATCATATACAATTTTTCTAATTTAATAAATAATTCAATAAAAGATGAAATAAATTAAATAATGGGATTATATATTTTTTATATAATTATTGATTAAAATTATATTAAATCATTAAAATAATTTAATTTGCATATTTTTAACCATATGTATATTCATGCGATTGTATAAAAAAATAACTAATAACATGTTATTTGTATTTAATTATTTTAATCAAAATATTTTTATTTACTTAAATAAAAATAAAATTGGTTTTATAAAAATAACATGATAGCTTTTATTTCTTAAATATTCTGTAATTACATTAGCATTGTAATTATATACATTTAATTTAAATGATATACCGCATATATAATTGAAAACTTATAGTTACAAATCTAAAATACTTCCTACAACAACATGCACAATCAACAATTTTATTATTAATATATTAATAATTATAAATGTAAAATAAAAAAAACATGTACGCCTTCAAAAATATAAAAAAATTATTAATAAGAGTTTATTACAAATAAGATTTTTTATTTATTATTATTTATTTACTAATTAATTAGTAGTGAAAAATATTATAAATATAAAGCCATATAATTCTGATCCATACTTGTATATATTAATTCTTCTATGTTTATAGATTACTTACACAGTGTTTTTTTGCTTCTTCACTTGGATGGCAAACATTTTTGTATAACTGTATAATAAATAATTATCAAGTATTGTAAATAAATTATAATACTTTTTTATTGTGCTATCATGAGAAATTTAAGAAAAGAACAAATCCATTTTCATACATGCAATAAAGGCCTTACAATGTTTATGTAATGAAAAAAAAATAGAATAAATTTTTATTGCGAGATCATGAGAAATTTAAGAACAGAATAAACATATTTTTATATATATAAGAAAGGCTATATAATGTATTACATCATCTTAGAATATATTATTTGTACACAGTACAATAAAGTTATATAACAGTAATATTTTTTATTGTGATGAGATATTGAGATAATTTATTTTATCATTTCAATTAATGGAGCATTGACTTATAAGCTCATTTTTATTGATTCAAAAAGATTAGTTTTTTTAATAAGTATAAACACTGTTTGTTAATGTTTAGAAATACATATTTATTATGTGTCAATACCATAGGGAAAAATGATGTCAATAGGTATATAAGTTGTATATAAAAATATAGAATTAATATTGAAATTTTAAATCTTGCTATATAAGTTAAGATTATATAAAATATATAAAAGCTATTTTAATTCTATACAATTGTTTAATTTTTTCTTTTAAATGATAATGAATATGAGTATTTTATATCTATAGAATAAAAGTTATCTTACTTGATTTTTTAATTTTTAATAAAAATTAATGATTCATAAATTCCGTAGTTTAATTTATGAAAAATTAAGACGAAATTTTTAATAAACTATGTATTTTATGCATATATAGTTTACCCTATATAAATATAAATACATTGAATGTGAAAGCAATTGCAAAAATATTGATGCACCTATATTTTTAAAAGAATGATTTTCAATTCAAATTCTAAATATATATTTTAAATTATATATTTTATTATCATTTTATAACATTCCGTACTAGTTATAAATTATTAAGAATTAATTTAAGAATTATTAATATTTTATTAATGTTTTATAATATATTTATTAATATATTTATTAATATATTTATAGATATCTATTTGTACATTTATACGTATAACATTAGAAATTTTATTTCCTTTCAGATTAAACTGAGTACATCTTTCTTTGGATGAAAATTAATCTGAACGTGCTTACGTTAACCAATCAGTATCAAGATGATTTGTAGATCTAAAAACTAACATCGCATTATTGGTTCAATGATGGCGCCGGTGTATGAGGTTGAGATTAATGTGCTGTATTGTAACTGTAAATTACAATTTCTACTATTGTGTTACAAGTTTTATTTTAAATTTTAATAAATCTATAAGGTAATTAATTGATCACAGAGTAACATTTGCTAAAATTTCAGAATTTAAGATAGTGTTTTATGGTCGTGCATAAAAGTTAAGTTCCACCTTAATTATCAAAATGGCTACGTCAGATTCAAAGGCGACATTGCGAACAGTGAAAAGAGTTCAATTCGGTATTTTATCACCAGATGAGATTGTGAGTTTCATGATTTATCATATTTAATATTCATTAATGTCATATAGTTAAAGAATCGTTATTATTCATTAATTTCTTGTCAAATAATTGTCACTACAATTGTAAACTGTCGTATTCAATTACATTTTATTTTATTTTTGAGTCTATATATTATAAATTAATTTTCCTTAATTCATTATGACTGTTTATTTATTTTTTCAAATACTGAATTAGTTTATTTTTAAATCTTATATTAAAATTTTGCATTGAAAATATACTTAAAATATTTGTTTATACATTAAATTTTTAATTGTATATATTTATTTCTATGTTTAAACAATTATGTAATAATGCATACTAGTATACATTTTTAGTAAAATACTTTTATTTTTTATGCTAATACTTATTTGAGTTGTAAAATAAAAAAATATAGGTAAATTTTTATATTTTAATGCATTTTAAATATTAATTACGAATTATGAAATGAATTTAAAAAAAAAATTAAATCCAATTAGTATAAATTTGAAAAAAATATCTCAATATAACTGATTGATTATTGTAGGAACAAAAATTAACTTTTTAAAATGATTTATTTCAATGTTTTATATTTAAAAATATGAAATAACTTAATTTTTACTATATTTTAAAATTCTTTTGTTAATTAATGCTTCTAAATATATTATATTATATTATATATATATATTCTTAAATACTTATTATTAATTTGTACAATTTTTATTCATTTAATATTTCATTAAAAAGTAAATGAAACTGAAGAATTATTTTATAACATATTATATTTGTATGATATATTAATAATTTCTTAATTTTAGTAAATTAAAGTTTAATAGTGTAGTCAATGAAAGCTAGGGTGTAAGTAAATTTAAGCAGATATATAATTTTAATTATTTTATTTTCAGCGCCGTATGTCAGTTACAGAGGGTGGCATACGTTTTGCCGAGACCATGGAAGGTGGCCGTCCCAAGCTTGGTGGTCTTATGGATCCTAGACAGGGTGTAATTGATAGAAACTCTCGATGTCAAACTTGTGCTGGTAACATGACAGAATGTCCTGGCCACTTTGGACATATTGATTTAGCAAAACCAGTTTTTCATTGTGGTTTTATAACAAAAACAATTAAAATTCTTAGATGTGTTTGCTTTTTTTGTTCAAAAATGTTAGTTAGTCCTGTAAGTAAATATTATTTATAATATGTTCGTAAAAGTAAAATTGTAGTTAAATTAAAAATTTTTTTTCAAGGTTCTTAATAATAAATCTATCTTTCTCTATTTTACAATAATTTAAACTAATTATTATATAAGATTTTCTATCTTTTTTTTAAGAAATCTGTATAAAGTAGTATAATGTATAGGTTGGTTGATTCTAGTAATTCATTTTTCTTTATTTATTCAAGTATAATTTTATAATTACAAACTATAGGATAGTTTAAACTGTATATTTAATTAAATCAAATATTGATAAATTTTATATTTTCTTTCATTTTTACGATAGTTTAAATATATATATATATATATATATATATATATTTATGTTTTTTAGTAAAATAAGTTTTTTGAATATTGCTTAAGTTTTCATTAGAATATTCTTGAAAATTTCTAATATTTTATAAATATAATATTTATTATAGCACAATCCAAAAATTAAAGAAATAGTTATGAAAACAAAAGGCCAACCACGTAAGCGCTTAACATTTGTTTATGATCTTTGTAAAAGTAAAAATATTTGTGAGGGTGGTGATGAAATGGATATAACTAAAGATGGTCAGGAGCTAGATCCCAATAAAAAACCAGGTCATGGTGGTTGTGGTCGTTACCAACCAAATTTAAGAAGATCTGGACTTGATGTAACTGCTGAATGGAAGCATGTCAATGAAGATTCTCAGGAAAAAAAAATTGCCTTGACTGCAGAACGTGCATGGGAAATTTTGAAGCATATAACTGATGAAGAATCCTTTATCCTTGGAATGGATCCTAAGTTTGCACGACCTGATTGGATGATTGTAACTGTACTTCCAGTTCCACCGCTAGCAGTAAGACCAGCTGTAGTTATGTATGGTTCAGCAAAGAATCAAGATGATCTAACTCATAAGCTTTCTGATATAATAAAATCTAATAATGAATTATTAAGAAATGAACAAGCAGGAGCAGCAACACATGTTATATCTGAAAATATAAAGATGTTACAGTTTCATGTTGCAACACTTGTTGATAATGATATGCCAGGTATGCCAAAAGCAATGCAAAAATCTGGAAAACCCCTAAAAGCTATTAAAGCTCGATTAAAAGGTAAGGAGGGCCGTATTCGTGGCAACCTTATGGGCAAACGTGTCGATTTTTCGGCGCGCACTGTCATTACACCTGATCCAAATTTGCGAATTGACCAAGTTGGTGTACCTCGTAGTATTGCTCAAAATTTAACTTTTCCTGAAATTGTAACTCCATTTAATATCGATAAAATGCAAGAACTTGTACGAAGAGGAAATACTCGATATCCTGGTGCAAAATATATTGTTCGTGATAATGGTGACCGTATTGATTTGCGATTTCATCCAAAACCTTCAGATCTTCATTTGCAATGTGGTTATAAGGTCGAAAGACATATTAGAGATGGTGATTTGGTCATTTTTAATCGTCAGCCAACTCTTCATAAAATGAGTATGATGGGTCACAGGGTAAAAGTTTTACCTTGGAGTACATTTCGTATGAATTTAAGCTGTACTTCACCTTATAATGCTGACTTTGATGGGGATGAGATGAATTTACATGTTCCTCAGTCTATGGAAACTCGCGCTGAGGTGGAAAATATTCATGTTACTCCAAGACAAATCATCACTCCACAAGCCAATAAGCCAGTCATGGGTTTGTCAATATGCTTTATATAAAAAAAAATATTTATAGTACTAAAATGAATTGATTACTGTTTTAATTGATAAAACATACATAATAATTTAAGTTAATACTTAAAAATATAATTTGACAATTATAAATTACTAATGAAAAAGTTACAATTGACAATATTTCAAAGTATGAGGTAGTTTCACTATTTAAAAATTAATATGTATTTTAGAAATGTTTTGTAGAAAAATAATTATATATCAGTTATGAAACCATGTGTACTTTCATAAAAATTTTAAATAAGATGATCAAAATAGTATTTCTATTATTAAAAATACAATTTTAATAGATTTAAAAATATAATATTAGGAGAAACATTAAAAAATATAAACATACTTATTTAATGAAGTTATCATTAATTTTTGGTTGAGAGTATATTTACATGTATCTTAACTAAAGAATAATTAAAATTTTTTAATTTCATGATAGTCTAACCTTTTAAGTTAAAAAGAAATCAGTTATTTATTATGTTGTTATTAAATATTATTTAATATAAAAATATTAATATATTTTATAGAAATTAAATCATAAAAATCTTTAGTTTAATTTAAATTTAACTTTATATAAGAATTATGTTGGATATATTGATTAAAAATTAAACACAAAAACTACTAAATAATGGCAATTAATTTTCTTAGGAATTGTACAAGATACATTGACAGCTGTTAGAAAAATGACTAAGAGAGATGTTTTTATTGAGAAGGAACAAATGATGAACATTCTTATGTTCTTGCCAAGCTGGGATGGAAAAATGCCCCAGCCTTGTATTTTAAAACCTAAACCTTTATGGACGGGTAAACAAATATTTTCACTTATCATTCCTGGAAATGTAAATATGATACGAACACATAGTACGCACCCGGATGATGAGGATGAAGGTCCTTATAAATGGATATCTCCTGGAGATACAAAAGTTATGGTTGAACACGGAGAATTAATAATGGGAATTTTGTGTAAAAAAACACTTGGTACTTCGGCTGGTTCTCTATTACATATCTGTATGCTGGAGTTAGGTCACGAAGTTTGTGGAAGATTTTATGGTAATATTCAAACAGTAATTAATAATTGGTTATTACTTGAAGGACATTCTATTGGTATTGGGGATACTATAGCTGACCCTCAGACTTACATGGAAATTCAGAAGGCTATTAAAAAAGCTAAAGAAGATGTCATAGAAGTTATTCAAAAGGCTCATAATATGGAATTAGAGCCAACACCTGGTAATACATTGAGGCAGACTTTTGAAAATCAAGTAAATAGAATTCTTAACGATGCTCGTGATAAAACTGGTGGTTCTGCTAAAAAATCTCTTACTGAATACAATAACTTAAAAGCTATGGTAGTTTCAGGTTTGTAATATTCTTAAAATTAATTAAGATTCATTAATTATAATTTATAAAAGACATTTTTAGTAATTTTAAAGTATATGATTTTATCTTATTAAAGACGTAATTTTTTATCATTTCATATTATATTTTTAATTTCATAATTAATAAATATAATAATAATTTAAAACATGTAAACATATGATGACTTATAATTAGTTAGATATTTTAACTACTAATGTAGATATCTATTTTTGTATTGTATAATTATTAATAGTACAAGCATGTATTTCAATAAATATTAGTTTTAGTAGTTATATAAGATTGTAAAAAAATATTTTTTATAAAACTCATCATGTTTATTTGATTGAATAATTATATAATTTAAAAATTATTTAAGATCTAAATAAAAAGCTTTCAATATTGTAATTAATTTTTAATGTATTCAAAGAAAATTGATTTCGGTTTTGTGAAAGACATTAAAAAATTATTTAATTTTCGTAAATAAAATGGAAATTAGTTTTTATTTAATTTACATAATTAACTAAGTCTTAAACTAAAATATAAAAATAAAACTAGAAATAAAAGTAGTTTTTATAGTTTTTTACTTACATAATTAATATACATTTATATTTAACATATCTGAATTCAGATTTATTTTTAAATATATTATAATATTATAATCAATCAAATGATATTTTTTGCATACAAGTATTATCTCATTTTTAAACATTTCAATAATTACTATAATACATGCTTTAAATTTTTTAATTAATAATTATAAAAGAAATAAAAGTAAGATCATAATTTTATAAAATGATACAATTCTCAAAAATAAAGTAAATAATAAAATTGTATTTGTCAATATATTATAGGTATTACGTTAATATTACATTGTAAAATTAGTTTCTCAAATTTTTAAAATAGATATAGCTGTACATAGTAAAATAGTGATAGCTTAATAAGGAATTAAATATCTATTTCTATCCATTATCTAAAAATTTGTTACACAATAAAATAATCGTAATATAAAAATCATATAAATAAATATTTATTCGTATTTTCTGTGAATTTACCTTGAAAATCAAGTACAAAATATCGAATTTATTATTTAATTATAGGTTCTAAAGGATCCAATATTAATATATCCCAGGTTATTGCCTGTGTCGGGCAACAAAACGTCGAAGGGAAGCGCATACCTTTTGGTTTTCGCAAACGTACTCTACCACATTTTATCAAAGATGATTATGGTCCAGAATCTAGAGGCTTTGTTGAGAATTCATATCTTGCGGGTCTGACTCCATCCGAATTTTACTTCCATGCTATGGGAGGTCGCGAGGGTCTCATTGATACTGCTGTAAAAACTGCAGAAACTGGATATATTCAACGTCGTCTCATAAAGGCAATGGAATCAGTTATGGTGCACTATGATGGCACAGTAAGAAACTCAGTGGGCCAACTTATTCAGTTACGTTATGGTGAAGATGGGCTTTGTGGCGAAACTGTTGAATTTCAGAATTTACCAACCATTAAATTAAGCAATAAAGCGTTTGAAAAAAAATTTAAGTTTGATCCAAGCAATGAGAGGTATTTGAGACGCATTTTTAGCGAGGATATCGTGCGTGAAATGATGGGTTCTGGTGAAGTCATATCCGAATTAGGTATAAGAATGATTTTTATTTATATATTTTGATATATAAAACTATTTTAAATTCTATAATTTTGTAAAATTGAAATTTTTTATTATTAATTTTAGAAATCTTATACATTCTTAAATATTTATTTATTGAAAAAAAATTATTTTAGTGTATTTATTTTATTTACATAATAGAATTATTATAAATTAATACCATATAAATTACAAATCAATAAACAACAAATAATTGTATATATATGTACTAAATTTTTAGGAATTTTTATATGACCAGAATTTACTTATAATTATTTTTTAAATAATATATTTTATATGAAATATTTTTTATATTTTATTATATTGTAATCTTTTATTGAATGTTTCTAATGTGAAAATATAGTGGTACAATAATTGAATACCACAAGATATATTTCAAATAAAATTTTAAATATATTATAATGAAAATTATATATATAATATATATTTCATATAATTAACAATTAATTATTAAAAAATTTTTATTGTTCAATTAGAACGTGAGTGGGAACAACTAAATAAGGATAGAGCTGCACTACGAGAAATTTTTCCTAGTGGTGAATCAAAAGTTGTACTACCGTGCAACTTACAACGTATGATTTGGAATGTTCAGAAGATATTTCATATTAATAAACGAGCACCAACGGATTTGAGTCCAATGAGAGTTATTCAAGGTGTAAAAGATCTTCTAGAAAAGTGTATAATCGTAGCAGGTGAGGATCGTTTAAGTAAACAGGCTAATGAAAATGCTACATTGTTATTTCAATGTCTTGTACGTTCTACTCTTTGTACTAAATGCGTTTCTGAAGAATTTCGTTTATCAAGTGAAGCTTTTGAGTGGCTTATAGGAGAAATCGAGACTAGGTTTCAGCAAGCTCAATGTGCTCCAGGAGAAATGGTAGGTGCTTTAGCAGCCCAATCTCTTGGAGAGCCTGCTACTCAAATGACATTAAATACTTTTCATTTTGCTGGCGTATCCTCAAAGAATGTAACTCTGGGAGTACCAAGACTAAAAGAAATAATTAATATTAGCAAAAAGCCAAAGGCTCCTTCTCTAACAGTCTTCTTAACTGGTGCTGCAGCAAGAGATGCCGAAAAAGCTAAAAACGTTTTATGTCGTCTTGAACATACAACTTTGAAAAAAGTGACAGCAAATACTGCAATATATTATGATCCAGATCCACAAAATACTGTGATTTCAGAAGATCAGGAGTTTGTTAATGTTTATTATGAGATGCCAGACTTTGATCCAACTAAGATTTCACCATGGCTTCTTCGCATCGAGCTTGATCGTAAAAGAATGACTGATAAGAAACTCACTATGGAACAAATTGCGGAAAAAATTAATGCAGGCTTTGGAGATGATTTGAATTGTATTTTCAATGATGACAATGCTGAAAAACTTGTACTACGAATTAGAATAATGAATAGTGAAGATAACAAATTTACAGATACAACTGATATAGAGGAGAGTGTTGACAAAATGGAAGACGATATGTTTTTGCGTTGTATTGAATCTAATATGTTAAGTGATATGACTTTACAGGGTATTGAAGCCATTGGAAAGGTGTATATGCATTTACCACAGACAGACTCTAAGAAAAGAATAGTTATTACAGAAACAGGTGAGTTTAAAGCTATTGCTGAGTGGTTGCTAGAAACTGATGGCACAAGTTTAATGAAAGTACTCAGTGAACGAGATGTGGATCCAGTGAGAACCTTTTCTAATGATATTTGTGAAATCTTTCAAGTGTTAGGTATCGAAGCCGTGCGAAAATCTGTAGAAAAAGAAATGAATGCTGTTTTACAATTTTATGGTCTCTACGTGAACTATCGACATTTGGCCTTACTTTGTGATGTTATGACAGCCAAAGGTCATCTTATGGCTATTACACGTCACGGTATTAATAGACAGGATACAGGAGCACTTATGAGATGTTCATTTGAAGAGACAGTAGATGTATTATTAGATGCAGCTTCTCATGCTGAAGTTGATCCTATGAGAGGCGTTTCTGAAAATATTATTATGGGTCAACTACCACGTATCGGAACAGGCTGCTTTGATCTTTTACTCGATGCCGAAAAATGTAAGCAAGGAATTGAGATACCAATGGCTGTAGGAGCAAACATAATGGGTGGTACCGGTATGTTCTTTGGAAATGCTACAACTCCAAGTATGAGTCCTCAAATGACACCTTGGTTGGGCGCAACACCAAGTTATGGAGCGGCAGGTATGTCGCCGAGTATTGGTAGTGGCATGACACCTGGAGGAGCCTGCTTTTCACCTTCTGGCCAATCTGATGCGTCGGGACTGTCACCAGCATATTCTGCTTATTCACCACAACCTGGAAGTCCTGGAAGTCCAGGTCCAAGTATGAGCCCATATCCAATGTCTCCTGCTGGTGGAGCCTCACCGAGCTATTCACCAACTTCTCCAGCTTATTTGCCCACTTCTCCTAGCATGACACCATCAAGTCCAAATTATTCGCCAACAAGTCCAACTTACTCACCAACCAGTCCTAATTATTCACCAACAAGTCCAAGTTATTCACCAACAAGTCCAAGCTATTCTCCAACCAGTCCAAGCTATTCACCCACCAGTCCAAGTTATTCTCCAACTAGTCCGAGTTATTCCCCAACTAGTCCCAGTTATTCACCGACAAGTCCTAGTTATTCCCCTACAAGTCCTAGCTATTCACCAACAAGTCCAAGTTATTCCCCAACTAGTCCAAGTTATTCACCTACCAGTCCCAGTTATTCACCAACAAGTCCAAGTTATTCACCAACAAGTCCAAGCTATTCCCCTACAAGTCCTAGTTACTCACCAACAAGTCCAAGTTATTCTCCAACAAGTCCAAGCTATTCACCAACTAGTCCAAGCTTTACACCAGCCTCACCATCTTATTCACCTACCTCACCTTCTTACTCACCATCATCACCTCAATATTCTCCAGCCTCTCCAAGTTATTCTCCATCTTCACCTAAGTACTCACCAACTAGCCCCAGCTATTCTCCTACTTCACCTTCATTTGCCGGAACATCACCCCAATATACCCCTGCAAGTCCAACATACTCACCTACAAGCCCAACTTATTCACCTACTAGCCCCAGTTATTCACCCAGCTCACCTCAACATAGCGGTGGTAGTACTAAATATTCTCCTAGTAGTCCTAATTATTCACCAACAAGTCCAACTTACTCTCCAACCAGTACCAAGTACTCACCAACTAGCCCAACATATTCACCAACGAGTCATAGTTACTCACCAACAAGTCCAAGTTATTCACCAACAAGTCCAGCTTACTCTCCACAAGTGCCTGGATACTCTCCAACGAGTCCAACTTATTCAGCGGCCTCACCAACTTACGAAACTGATGATAATTAAAGAAATAATAGATTGCTATCAATTCATTAATAAAAAAAATTGACAGAACTATATCAACAATTTATTTAATTTTACAGTTTTCATTATGATGAATTTTTATCTCTAATATTGAAGAAGTTCATGAAATATTACTACGCTAGATTTAAACTCTCTTATGTAAAATTAAAAATGATAGAACTTTGTACATTTTTAATTTTTTCTGAGTTATATCAAATTAGAAAAAATAATACTGTATTTAATAAAGAATAGAACTTATTTAAATATATTTGCTTAATATAAGAAATTATATTTTAATGGTGTTTTTTTTTTAGTTTTTACCAATGTTATACAATTTTAGCCATATTTTTCTTTTTTAGTTGCAAAATATATTTGCAAATATTAATATAATGTTAAAAAGAAAATCAAAATGGATTTTTGAAATAACCATTTAATTTAATTGCATCTCTTTTAACATTTATGTTGAAACTTAAATTATAAATATAAAAACTGTTTTGAATGATATGAAATTAATTTACTTTTTAATAAATTATTACTATTAAGAAGTTAAATTTATATAAAAGCAAATATTATATAATTTAGTTGAAAGTATGCAAGTATAAGCAATTTATTTATATTTATATTTTTTATTTTTCTTCCAAAATTACTATCGTTTATCCTATAAATAAAAGTATAATGTAATAAATAGTTACCATTATAGTGGATTTAAATTTAAAATCATAAATATTATTTTCTAGAAATTTATTATGTGTTTTATTATGTTATAACATGTTTATAGCTATATTATAAATATGATTTATATTTATATCTATTTTAATTTTATATTTTATTTACAGTGGAAAATATTTTGTTACTTTTAAAGTACATTGAAATGAAAAAAAAAAATATACATAAATATATTGATCATATCAAAATGTACTTTATAAATAAACGATAAGAAAATAATATAAAACTTTATACAATGTAAATAAAATGTAAATTTAATAAAATAATACATATATTGAACCAAACTTAATAACTACTGTCAATTTATAAGAAATTCATGTAAAAGAATATATAAAAAATGCGCACTATATTTGAAAGCCAATTGAAAAAAAAGAAAAAGTGACTTTCTAGAATTACGTATTTGCAGGTCTTCATATTAGAACACCTATCGTAATCTTGCCTTTTTTTAACCAACTAGAAACATTATCCATAATATCGCATTACAGAGAAAATAAGCCAGACTTCGAGGTTTCATGATATACTAGTCGTGTGTATTCATAATCGACTTATAATATGAATCGTGACAATATTCCATTGCTGCAGAAAAGCGAATCAGGCCTTTCTTTGTTTTTTGCTACGTTATGCATAGTTGATATCTTCGGAGTATTTCCTATCATTGCTCTTCCTAAAAGTATTGTTCAATGTGGTAAGAAATTTTAATATAGAGAAATGTTACTCTTGTTCAATTACATTTAGAAGATAAAATAGTTTTAGTACAATGAACAGCCTAATTAATTCTGTATGATATTTTAAATTTTATTTTGTATAATTTATTTGAAAAATTGATGTGTATTATTCACCATTAATAGATAATTAATCATTATTAAAAAAAATTTACGTATAAAATTAACATTTAATTCTTTGTAGATGCATGTGAATCAAATATAAATTCTTTTTAAGTTAGACATGTATTACTTTATAATTGTTTCTTTAGGTTGGCTGGGGATTCCATTAGTATTAATTGTTTTCGGATTTCAAATTTATACAGCAGCATTATTGGGAAAATCATGGAATCTAGCTGTAACTCTAGATCCATGTATTTTGAAAAAAAATCGGCAAGTTTTATCAAATCATTTTTAAAAATTTTTATATATATGACATATTAAAAAAATCTTAAAGAGAGGCTCAAATAAAACAATTTTTAATTACATTAAAAAATTAAAAATTGAACAAAAATTTTCAAATTATATCGGATATTTAACAAAATATTTTTACAATATGATAGTCAAAATGCTTCTATAAAATTAATTAATAATATAAATTAATCTTTATATCTAATAAATAATGTTAAATTTTGTATGATTATATCTGTTCATTTTCCTATTCACTTATAAAAATAAAATTTAAAAAATTTTATTTTTTCTTTATTATTTTTAAAATTGTATCCTGGAATATAAGAGTGAAATATCTATATACAATAAAAATTATTTGATTGGAATTAAAACAAAAATAATAATTGAAGATTAAAAATCAATATATTTCTACTAGAAAATAACTGCATAATCAATTTTTTCTGAAAAACATACCTTTAACTATGTTCTCAGATTTTATCAAGTATAGTTATAAACAAATTTATTTATTTTCCTTCTTTTAGCTTAAAAATCAGTCATCGGTACATTACTATGTCTCATATTTTTAGATTTTTAGATTTTATTATCAATTCACTAATAAATATTATTAATAAATAGTAATGCTATTTTATTAATTCAGCGATTATCATTTAGAAAAAGCCTTTTTATACAAAATGTAAAAATTGTATAAATATAAAAATGTAATAATTGTATACAAAATGAAATTAATTAATAAATCGTAAGTTTACTATAATACTACTTGATAATACACTATATTGCATATAATTTAATAGTTCTATATCATTAAATGAAAATTTTTCCAATGAATAGAATAGAACCTTTGTTACATATATTCTATTGATTAAAATATTTAAAATGTTTCTGAAATTATTTCGATATTTAATATATCATGCTATATCATAATAACCGAAGATTATAGATTTATACACGAAATATTTTGTGAATAGTAATTCTTAATCACATTTAATTTTTATTTGAATATTTAATGATAATTTTTATATGTTAGAAAATAAATACATCAAAATTATTTTCTAATAATAAATATATATACTTCTTTTTAAATATGAAACAATATAAATTAATAAATTAATAATAAAAATTAAACATAAATTAATAACATACATTTTTTTATTATTATTGTGCTTTAGACTATCTGATATAATTAAAAAAATGAAATAATACATTCAATGTTTGAATTGATTTCATAATTATTTATAAATTAACAAATGATAAATAATAAATAGTAGCATGTGAGTATTATTTGATGACGCTATTAACATTATTATTTTTATATTATTAATCAGAGAGTGGACTGTATATAATTCGTTTAACCAAGTATACTTTTTTATATACTTGACCTCTTCAGTTTGGCTATTTTATTGTAGAATTTTCATTAATAAATATATGTATTAAAATTTCATTAACAAAATATAAAATGATAAAATTGAAACTTTACATATTTATATTTCATATATACAAAAAATATCTATGATAATTTATTATTTGTACATAGATACCCATTATCAGCTTTAACTGAATTAACATTAGGTCGATGGACAAGTTTATTTGTTTCTATATTGTTAGATTTAACTGTTTTTGGAGGTGGTATACCTAATTTATTAGTAGGTATGTAAGTTAATACTTTTTATAAATATGTAGTATTCTTTATTTAACTTTATTTGTTATTATATTATATAATTCATTGATTCATTTTTAATTCAAATATTAAACGCTTATATAAGCAGACCTCTAGTCCTTTCAATTTAGTCTATATAAATTAAGGTTATAAAATACATTTATAAATTTATTAAAATAACAATGAAAATTGAAAAAGTGCTTCACTTTCAGTGTTACGAACCAAAATTCGATCGTACTAATTATCGCTTTCTTTGCAGTATTTAGTTTCGATCAGAAAATATTTTTGTAGCAGTGTATTTTAATTCGTTCAATTATTTTTTTTTTATTAAAAATTTTTTTAATTTAAGTTTAACATGATTAATTATAATTAAAAATACGATTAAACGTATAACATAATATTTTATTAACAAAAACATTTATATTCTAACAATCATTCATTAATAAATAAATAATGAGTTTATATTAAAATATACGAAAAAATTTATAAAAATAATATATAATTATTTTGTTTATCCATTTAAAATTAACTAATTAAAAAACTCGTATATAAAAAAGTGGAAGTAATAAAATTTATCAATATTAATTTTTGTCATAATTGTTGAAGCAGTAATCTTTTTAAAATGTTAAAATAAATTATTTGAGAAATCTTACCATATTACTCAACATTTTGATTAATTATATCATTTGTCGTGTACGTGTGCATATATAAATGCAGTAAAATATTTTTAGTTTAAATTTCCATTTTTACATTTAAAGATATCGAGAGTATGTTTTGCTATCTTACAGATATTATTCCATTAACCCTACTTTAGTTTGAGTTTCCGTTATTTTTTTTTTTTTTTTTAATTCAATAAAAAGAAATTGCTATCGGATTTTAAGCGCTGAATTTTTTCGAACACATAATACTAATCATTTACATAATAAATATATTTTAGACCTCTTTTTTAACAGATGTACGATATTCAATATATTTGTATAAATGAATTTGTTATTATTATTTATTCTATTTAATAAAAATTATTAGAAATAGTAAGTAGTAATTACAATTAATTTATTGTTATTTATTTATTTATTTCATATTATCTGGTTAGCATCGCAAAATATACAACTTTTTGGATTAAAAATGTCACATAATGAATTCAATTTATCTTTCTGTTACTGGCTTTTTATTATTGGTTTATTGTTATGTCCAGTAATGTGGCTTGGAAGTCCGCGAAATATGAAGTAAGTATTTTTTTCTATTTTTAAATCCAGATGATTTTGTACTGTATATATATTATTGTTATATATGTTTTAACATATAATTAGTATTAATAAAGAATTATTCAAAGACTAATAATATTTAATATATCGAAATAAAAGGTGGGTACCCTTCTACACACATACGTATAAGCCCAAGAAAATAAAAGTATGCAATTTCGTAATGAGTATATAAAAATATATCTTTAAAATGTTTTTTTTCTAAATAAACTTTTTTACGAATATTATTATACGTTGTATTTATAGATGCCATTATATTGTTTTGCATTTTATTAAATATTTAAAAAAATTTTTTTACTATTAAATTATTAATTAAATTATAATAAATTTAACACAAGTTAGTAAACAAACTAATCGTAATAAATACATAAATTAAATCCGATCCAATTTATTACGAGTGTTTTTGTAGAAATGTAAATAAAATACAAAGTGTTAATATTTATCTTTTTTCGAGTGACCTGTATATAGATTTAAAAATTGAAATTATTTTTTATTTAGATTTAGTTAACTGCATTTTCAATAGGTTCAATTTAATATTCCTATTTAGTCAGATTATCTTGTGCCTATCTTCATTGTTAACATAGAATATGGGTTGTATCGATCAATAAAATTATTTAGTTATCTAATAAAATTATCTTAGAAAATTGTATATCGCCGTAACTATGATTCCTGTTCGTGTTATACATTTTTTATAAACTAATATTATAATAAGATAGTATGACAGATAACCTGGTATTATTGTTATTGTTTTTTTTTTAATTATAAATTTTTAACTATTATATTATATTATGAAATTAAGTATTTTAATAACTGTTTTTCAGAAAGGATAATTCCATAAAAGTTAAGATCGTGTTTCTAGTGTGCCAATTCATATTTTCAATACTACGTATATTTATTACTATAGGGTCACCTTTTATTCTACGATACTATTAGTACATGCAAAAATGCAATACTCGGCATTGCAAATGTTGGTTTATTCACTTAATTTTATATAATATTTAGTCTTTCTATTTTATAGTTATTAATTATATTTAAAGTTTATTATATAGTAAATATCTGTATTGTAAACTAGAATAAATAATTAAATCTTACATTTCATTATGATATATTTGCCAAACCATTAACAATTAAGTCAATTTTTATAAATGGAGGATAAATAATTATTAAATATTCATGTTATATTTACATGTAGATATATGTTATATTGTAAAGTTGAGTATTACTATCTGATCATTTTACAAGTAGAAGTTTTACAACAAATTATTATTATACTGTATGTAATATAGGTACAAGTTTTACAATAAAAATAGTTGATTGCTATGTTATTTCCTTGATAATTGGAAGGAACTGAATGCTGGATTTACAATTATGAAATAAGTAGTGACAATTCAAAATTTATACCGAAAAGGTAGAATGTTTTATTGTTTTTAATTTTACAAAATATCCATGTTTTTTCTCATTTGTAATAAAACTAAAAAACGAAACATTTATTCATTTACATATACAAAATTAGTTTAAATAAATAAATTATATATAAATCAATAATAAAATACCATTATGTAAAAATCCAGTTTTTAATGAATCTATTGATTATCATAATGTTAATACACTAAAATACCTCAGAATTGGTTTATATGATGAGAATTTTCATATTATCGAATTCCTGTTAGCATTATTATAATTCTTTTGTATACATAAACTGTATTTTGTATTCACAGATGGGTGTTTCTCAGTTTAGATCTATATTTAACCCATCTTCTAAATCCATGAAACAATAAATTAATTTTTACAATATAAATTACAATGAATTAATTTTTTAATAGAAATTAGATTTAATAGAATTTTAATCTAAGATTAAAAAACTATTCTAATGTAAGCAGAATCCATTAAATAACCTGAAAAATTTAAATAAATTCTATATTTCAACAATAAGTAGATATTGTATTTAATTTGTTTTATAATTATGATGTTCTTATTTTATTCTTTTAAGAATAAAAATTTAATCATAATTAGTAATAAAGTTAAATAACTAAGACGCCAATATAGAAGATAGACTGATTACAATGGTTTTTACAAAAAATGGTTTTAATGATCCTCCTGAATCGTTTATTTAATACTTACGGTAAATGCAGTTGGAGATGGACAATAACTGATTTATTTATAGTAATGTTAGAATAAAGAAAATAAAACAAATTAGTGTTTATTTAATAAAACCTTCAATGCATATATTTTAATATATGTAATATTTATATCGTTTATATTATATTTTTGCCTATATTACTTTGGCTCTGTATTATTGAAATTCTCAACGACTAGGTAACGTGATATAATTTGACTAATATAAATCAAGATGCTTAATTTATTGTTTCACTGTACATTAATAACATTAAGTAAAAACAACTCTATATATTAATTAATTGATTTTTACAAAACTTATTCTGCAAATATTTTGAATTTTTTCCTATGAAAATTTGTAATAGCAATGAATTAAGATTTTATAATGACAATTAGTATAATTATAACCAATATTATTAACATTATTTTAGAAAAACATTTGCTTACTAGGTTAGTTGTTATATTGTCAACATTAGCTATCTCAATCACAGCTCTACTTATTTGGTGGTGTATAATAGCTGATGAAAGATATATAAATATTTTACCCATACCTACAACTCCTTCATGGGAAAAATTCATCTCTGGGTATGGAAACATAATTTATATAATAAAGTATTTTTTAAAGTAAATAAAATTCAATTTTTATTAATTGTAACGATTTATATAATATACCAAATCGTTTTATATTAAGTTTTATTAAAAACTATTTACATGCATAAAACAAAATAATGCTTTGTTAATTAAATTAAAAACTATGAATATTCTGAACATAACTTTATGGAATGCTTGCTGATATTTATTACTTATAATAACAATATTAACATTAATTGTATTACATTTCATTTGTATTTATTTATACATTTATAATAATTGTTGAAGTAATATTTAAACAATTATTTAAGATATGGCATGCTGGCATTTCAATTTGATGTTCACCCAACACTGATGACAGTTCAAGTGGATATGAATAATATTAAGGACATTAATAAAGCAGTAATATTTTCATTTATAAGTAGGTTCCATTTTACTTATTATATTATTAATTACTTATCAATTAATAATTTATTATGTGTTGATAATTAAGATTATTCATCCAATCATATATTCATTGGAGAAAATATTTGAATCAAAATGTATTATTTTAAAACAAATATTGTATTTGTGAATATCTTTTACTAATGAAGAATCATTATTAAGAATAAATTAAATTTGGTGTTTTGTAATTTAATACAATCCTTTGCTTTTATTTATTTTTATTTTAAGTGAGCGGTTCGTTATTTATGATAACAGCAGGATTAAGCGTTTGGCGATATGGTGGTAGTATAACTGCAAATTTATTTCAATTATTGCCTCCAGGAGAAATAATACATGCTGCTATTTTACTAGCTTCTTTACAACTTTGTCTGTCAAGTGTTATTGGTCATTCTGCGCTTTTCCAACATCTTGAGGATCAATTACACATTAAAAGAAGTATGTAGAAATTTAAAAATAATGAAAATAATATAATTAGTTTGAAATATAACATTAATCTCAAAATATTTAAAGAAACAATAAAATATAAGTACATGCATTTTCGATGAAACATAAATCAATTTTATATGAATTTGCTTCAAGTTTATAATTGCGTATAGTCAAATATTGTCTTATATTTTTTTTATTTAGGAAATATAACTGGTCAAATAATTTAATTAAATAAAGTAAGTTATATGAAGATGTTTTATATTTAAATGTTGTGTATTTTGACAAGGGTAGCTGAAATAATATTATATTTAATAAATTTAAGTGAACATTATTTTATTTTATTTCGCAGATGTTAACGAAGATTTGTTACATATTTGTGACACATTATTAAATATATATGCTTCTATGTGTTTAATGTAAAAAACATATTTTACTTATATGTATCAACTTCAAATTTCTCTTTATCCTAGTGAAATGCTTCTAACCAGAATATATACTGGTAGATATTAGCTTAATTATATTGATAAAATCCAATTGACAAGATTTTTATTGGGTATAATCGATTTTTGCTTATTCAGGTTTATTATGTTTAATGTGAACATACACTTATGAGTGAAAGTAAATTCTAGAGAAATCATTGTCTAAGTAAATTATTTAGTAAATAGAAATGAACAAATTTTTTTTTAACCAATTATCAATTACACAAATATGTAAATATACAGTTAAATTGAAAAGTTCAAGATTTATTCAAATTAAAAAATGATTCCTTTTTTCTGATGAAGGTACAGTTATATACTGTTGGAGAAATAAATATTGAATAAATAATATATTAGTATTGAGTAATGCGGCTAAATATCTTTTTTTCTCTTGCAATTGCATATCTTATTACTTTATATTTAAGTGATACACATGCACATATAAGTTTTCATTTTTATGTTAATGATTTTTTAATTTTTCATTATGGGCTTACCATTTCTTACAATTATATATAATTAAAGATAAATATTCATGATATATTTAAATGATGAAAGAAAAATATTCAATAAAGAATAACATATCTTATGAAAGTTATAATGAATAGTCAGTATTAAAAGATTGAGTAAAAAGCGAATGACTAAAATACTTAGTTCAATAATAGTTGTGTTACTTATAACAATATGTATAAATAAATTAAATACTTAGAAGCAGTATATCTAAGTTTAAATAGAATAAACATTAATTTTATTGTTTATTTTAAAGTTCATTTTACTTACAATTCTAATTAATATAAATAAACTTTTAATTATACTTAACTATATAAATAGCATATTGCACATTGTTCGTAATTGCGAGAATCCTTCCCAAGTCTTTAATCATCTGGAAAACCCAGGTCATTAGATATCTGGAAATAGTCAAGTCTAGTTATACTGTCGCTTGCCCATCCAAGCGAGGGCGCTTTAATCAAAGTTCTCTCTTGGCGGGAACGCCATGAGTAGACTACTCTCTCTAATTAAAGACGCAGCCGCTAGGGACGCTCCAAGTAGAGATGCCGAAGCTAGAGGTGCTCTGATTGAAGACGCCAAGGAAATAGGCGTTCCTTAAATGGACGCCATGGTTAGCGGAATGCATTTAAGGGAGACGGCCACAAGACTCACTACTCACTACTCACTAGTGGGTCATCCAGGAAAGAAGAAGTTCTCTTACAAGGGACGTCGTGGAGGATAAACGTACTCACTCAAGCTGAAGTCAAGGAAAGCTCCCTCGGGAGAGTCGACAGTCAAGTTTTTTGTGCCACCGTATAGCAGCTCAAGGTGCCATAGCCACCTTTTTTTGGGAAGACTTCAAGGATTTAGTGCCAACTCGTACTTGTTATACTAAGAGCCATAGCCATCGTATCACTGTCCATAGTTGACTTCAAGAATCAAGCCTCAATGCGCATTTTCTCAAGGTGGAGAGCATAATTAAGTTACCACCACGTGGCACTACACGAAGAAGTATCAAGAGATTTACGACCTCCTACCTCTGCATGTAGTGTATGCTAATACTACGTGGCAACCACCACGGAACTACAAGATCTCGACGATTCTCATCACCAACCTAGAATAATTATTGTGTAGTTTGTAAAGTAAAACAATAAACAGCACGAAAAGCAGATATGTTAAATATTAAATTAATACGCTACCCCTCCCACTTATCTACACTTTTCTCCCACCAGTAAACTGGGAGAATAAGTTCATATTTATTTTGAATTAATTAAATTCAGCTAAAATATTAGTTGAGTATTACAAAAATATAAAATTTTGAATTACTTATATTAAAATAGCATTTGGATGGAAACGATGTGCGATACGTTCAGCGGTGGTGATCTTTGGTGTGGCATTGGGTGAATCAGTGCCACGATTTGATATCGTGATGTCATTAATTGGAGGTACTCTTACTGGTCCACTGATCTTCGTTCTACCACCACTTATATATTTAAAGCTTAAAGCACTGTGCATAAGAAGATTGGTATGTTTGCCTGTACCTGAATTGCAACTTTCAAAATGGGAAAAATGTCCAATCAGTGCAAAGGAAATTGCTATTAATCCATTTGTATATTCTAGGTAATATATTTTCACTTTATTTCTTTTTGTTTGCATATTTCAACTTGTTTAGTATAAGAATTGATTTATATTAAGTATATTTGATTTTTTAATTTAAATTATTTATAAATAAAATTAAATATTATTTATGTATTTTAACAAGCATGTTTTCAAACATGTTTATATGTATGTATTGTAAATTAAAAATTAATACTAAATTAAACGCTAAATTTTATAACCTGTTTGTAGCAGAATTAGAATTTGGTTGGTACTACATTGGTTTACTACGCTACAAGTATAAAATTAATTAATTATTATATTATGATATATTATAATAATCATTATATTAATCATCTATTTCAAGATTGACATTATTTGCCAATATATTAAAAATTATGTTTTAATCCTCTGTTTTTATTTTTTCAAGTTTATATCCTAAAAATGCATCAACTTTTGTAGTACACATGTAGGAATATACTTTTTGTACTAAGATTTTCAATTAAAAAGCTTATTTTTCTGAACTTCTAAATAAGCAAAAATATATTATCAATTAAAAATTGCTATTAATCAAGAACTTGTTCGTTAAAAAAAATTATTTTTATTTAGGTCCACCCATTTTTCTTTTTGTGATACTGAAGAAAATAGTTATAAAAAATATTCTTTTCCTTATTCTGGAGGCATTGATAATACAAGGATGAATCCATATGATAATCAAGAAAACTCATTAAATGTAGATACTTATTTACAAAGGTTTTCAATTGAGAATTTCAAACCTGTTAGAAGTAAAGGACTGTCCATTTTGATAGATCAGAACCAATCATTATTTAATAGATTAAGGTGATATTTGAATATAATAACAATAACATGTTAATATACCAATATGAATATTAATATAATTATTTTAACTATGGATAAAAGTATTTATTTTTTAATATTCTTTATTGTATCAATACATGCACTTTTTACAGAAAAGAGAATGTAATATCAAATATAAAAATAACTAAATTGGGAAAATCTTGTACTCTTCAGAAGTTAATTGACTCATTTGGCTATAGCATAATAGTATCAGGAATACTGATTACTATTTCATCAACTTATATCAATGTAAAAAATACTATACAATTTGTTAAATTCATACCACCCTGCATTATTAATGCAAGTTCTTATTTACCGATTTCAGATTAAAATAGGAAAACGTTAGTATTATTATTTATAATAATTTTTTTATATTAATTATAAAAACTTTGTACTTAAATAATATATATATAAATATATCTATTTTTTTTATTTATTGTAATAAAATAGAATTAGATATAATTCGTAAACAATAGTTTTAAGACAAATAAGTAAATAAAAAATAAATGAAACTTGAATATTTTGTTCTTAATTTTTAAAAATAAATTGTATACTTTGTTAATTATATAAGGATATTAGTGAATTCAAATCAAAATATGCCAGTGATAATAAATGGAATAGCAGTTTATCATAGTAGTATTAGATACTTTATAATAGTAGAACATTAGCTAGTACTACTAAATATTATCTTGATGCATCAAGTCTACTTAATATGTGTGATCACATTATTGAAAGAAATTAATATACAATACCTGTGAATTATGAATTATTAAAATGTAATATACAAATAAAAATTAAAATAAAATGAATTAAAGTAATAAAATACAATGCTGGAATAAGTCTTATTGTAACTATAATATGTACATTTTAAATTACAAAACATTAAAAGGAAAATTATTGATTTTATACAAAAAGAAATGATTATCATACATTTAATAAATATTATATATAGCTACAATTTATACTATTTCCTATGAAAAAAAAAACAATTTTATGAAACTATTATAAGTACAAATTATATTGTTCATGCAGTTGTGAAGGAGACATATATCTATATTGAAATATTTGATAAAAATACTGATTATGTATTGATGCACACCAAATTTTTAATCACTTATGAAAAAAGAATTAAAAAAATATTATTTTCAAAACTAATATCACAGATAGAATCTTTTCATAAAAAGGTATAATATATTTCGAGTAATTTTTATATAAAAATTATATCAAATGAAATTTTAATTGTAATATATAGTATAAAAAAATGATAAATTAATTGTATTTTAAATCATATTGCAATTTAATTTACAACATGATTCATTAAGCAAAGACATTTAAATATTCAATTGACAAAATTTCTCCATGAAGTAAAAGGAATTAATTGTAAGGAAAATGAATATTTATAAAATATTTAAATTTAAAAAACTTTTTCTCGTGTTTTTACATTTACTTTTTTTGTTTTTTTTTTTATATTTTTTTAAACTAGTACGTTTCTATTGTATATAAAAATAATATAACCAGTATAATATAAAAAATATTATACTTGTAGCGTATATAATACATATATATATATGCATGGACAGCATTATTTTATTTACAATTAAATATCTATATATTCTACTGTCAGCAATGATATACTATTATTACCATGTCTTCGTCTAAAAAAATAATTCTCTAAATCGTCTAAAAAGGAATAGTCTTTATTTTGAGTAATTTTAAGCAATTTTCTATATTCCTGAGACTTTTTAGCATCCATACACAATTGTTGGCTAGTGTCAATTTATTTAATTTAGAAAATGTTGCATGTGGTAAATGATATTTCACAATATTACCCCAAAGTGCTTATCATACTATTAGCATTTAATATCTGAGATGTGCTGTAACGATATAATATTGGTAATTGTTAATGATGCTTACATGATTCCTTGATCTTGGAAATCTATAATATACAATATTTAATGTTTAAAAAAAAAAATTTATTATTCATGACTTAGATTGTGTTATTTATTATTTGAAAGTTATTTAGATATATATTTAATTATAAGTTAAAAGGTTGACTAGTTTATTATTAATAATGTATTCAATTTTCAGACAAGCTATATAAAATATTTCTTTAAAAGTTACATAAAACTTTATTAAACATTAATTTTTTATTATTTTGTAAATTTCATTAATTCATATTTGAAGCTTATTTGAAAATTAAATGACTATAAAATTGGTAAATTATTTAAAAATATTCAATAAAACATTGTTCATACCTTAACATTAAAAAATGAGAATACGAAATATAAAAATGATTAAATTACTCTTTTATGTATGTATGTTAAATATTTAAATTTTATTATTAAAATATATATTTAACAATATTCTTAAGACAATGAATAAAATATTTACTAAAAAATAATAATGATTACATTTAAGATATACTATGGCATTTCGCCACATATTTACGTTAGTGGGCTTGAAATATTCTCGGAATTTGTGATATTTAGTAATACATAAGGTATATGTAAATTATGTATACATGTTATATACAAATGAAGAATCTCTTTATTATTTATTATTTTGTTTGTAAATTATTTTGGTATTTAATAAAAAATTGTGAAAGTACATGAAACTTTGCCACTGAGTCCTATTTTTAATATTGATAACAATTTTCCTGTATTTTTATTTATATTGATTTAATTCTCGAATCTTAAATTTTCGTATTTTTTTTTAATTTAAAAATTATATTGTGAAAATTTGATCATCAATACTACTAATATTAGATATTAATATAAGAATTTGATAATTAATACACATTCTCACAAAAATATAAAATTATTAGCATTAAGATTATTTCATAGAAAATAGATTAAGATTTATATGTAATTGTGTTTGAAAGTTTGTGTACTTGATCCGGTAATATTAATGTATTTAATTTTCTGGCTCGAACTGCCAAGTTCAATCATTTATTTATTTATTTCCCGCCTTAGCGATGCTTAGGAAAGGACATAGGTGGAAGAGTTTTAAAATATGTACAGTTTGTGTAAAGTGCGTTAAAACGCTATTTATTTGGTTTTATTGACAATTACACTATTGTCTTCTCGTGATAGAGAGTGAATTATGTTCTATCACAATTATGTAGTTGCTACTTAGTGATGGTGACCATTGTCGTCGATCACGTTATGGGGATCACCAATGGATTTTGTATATTCGGTGAAGGGGAATATGGTTTGTTTTGTAGTCTGTGCTAACGTTGTAAAGGTTAGCAAGAGCCGACCATACTCATAAAGGGAGTATGAGAATGTTTATGTGGTAGCTATTCTCATTAAAGACTGATTGTATACCTTCGAGTATAGAAGGGTTCGATACTATGCTATGTGTAGTCAACCATTTTCTAGAACTGCAGACAGCCCTTGATTGGTTGTTAACCATTGTGCACTGGAGAATTGAACGTATGTTCCTTGCAATGGCTGCACTGAGAAACGTGGGCTGCGTGACTTTCTCTCTGTTGTAGACTCCTTTTAATGGCGTGGCTAGGACAAGTGACTAACTCTGAAGAATAACTGGCACTATGTACTGAGTGATAACTACCTGGAGTTTTTATGCGTGCTTCCTTAAGTATCAGCGCGGTAGCTAAAAACTGCCAACAATGCTATTCGAAAATTCGGCGAAAGTAAAGTCTTGGAAGATTTGAGAATTAAATTGGCCCTGCTATGTGAAAGCGAAGCAGCCTTGTAGGAGATTCGAGAATCTAAGCTTTGGCCTAGTCGAGAATTCGGCGAAAGCAAATGTAATCATTCGAGGGCTAGAAGGCCTGGTGGAAAGGTCCGAGAACCGAAGGCTTCGAAAAAAATGCTCCAATTCCGAACAATATTCAACTTTTGTATAAAGTTTTCGTTATTTTTACCAAAATGTCAATCTTAAAATTATTATAGAAATTAACAAATTTGTTACTGAAGTCCAAAAATATGTGTTTACTTCTTACTATTTATTTATCTGTATTTAAATTAAAAAAAAAACAAACACTGAAAATTTTTAGAAAATGTATTTTTTAAAAATATTTAATTTTATTTAATACAACCAACAATAATTTAGATTAGAAATGTATTTGATAATAGACAATGTTTGCAGCAAAAAAGTAATAGCCATTCATTGACATTATGATTTTAAAGTTTCTAGAAATTTTCTATTGTATTAAAGATTTAAATATTTAAAATACATTTTATTTTATTTTTAAAAAAATTAAAAAAAATACTTTTCTTAATTCTATAATGAAAGTGCTAATTAAAATGTAATTACAAATTTTCTTACAAAGAACTGACATGATATAAATTCAAATATTAATTAAAAAATTTCTTGTACATAATTATAGTTACGATTACAAAAGAATATATTTATAATCAAATACAAAATACCTGTTTTTTAAATATGAAATGTATATATTTTGTTTATAATTAAAAATGAGTAATTGTTTTAATCCAATGTTTATATATTGATTAATTTTTGATTAATTATGATTTTTATCGTTTTTGATAATTTTGTATTTCTTAAGAGTGTCTTACAAGTCCTTCAAACTTAAATTATATAAATATTTTATAATATAGCTATGTTTATGCAATAGTTACTGAAAAAGTTATTTGCTGTATGATTTTGTTTAAATTTGGTTTGAAACTTCTAACAAAAATATACATATTATTATCCGTAATATTATATTAAATTGAAGTTTATTAATAATGCCTTGTAAAATGTGTACATATTATGTGCTATTAGATGATTCTCTATTTACATTATAGTTTTAGTTATAACTTAATTATTTATTTGACAAGCATTATAAGAAATTTTGAAATTTATTAAATATCCTTATAATACTTTATTTTATATAGTACAAAATAGTTCTAATATTAATTAATAAATTATATTAGAAAATATTACGTAAATATATTTTATTATAAATTCTATCTTATTATAGCATATCTTTGAAATTCATTTGTAAGAAAATGTCCAGGAATTAACTGGGAGTGTGGTCCAAGAATATCTTCAGCTGGACTATGTACTTTTATTTGTCTCATATGAGTATCTCGTCCATTTTGATGATTACTAATGACTGCAACTTGAATCATAAATGTTCTAATTGGTCTTTCACTATCATCTCTTATTGGTATTACTACCCAACCACTCGGTTCACTTAGATCCATGACTTCAACCTCCTGTAAATCATTAAAATTTGTTCCAGCTCTAACGCTAATTCTGAAAAAAATTATATTAAAGATGTAATTATAAAGATTAAAAAATATAATTATTTAACAGAATAAAAATTTTAAGTTAAATTACATATAAAGGCATTTACCTACTTGGGGTATAACTTTCATCAAGCTTATAATCTGTATAAATGCAAATATCACGAATTGTTGTTTTTCTACGAAATTGAATATTTACAAGATGAGGTAATTGTCCATCAGATTGCCAATATGTTTCTGTAATATCATCTCTAAGTTGGTCAACACCAAAACCTGGTTTACAACTTGATAAACTCCAAATTGCATGATTTCCTACTTCCCGTACTCTACCTGCTAATTCTTCCTGTACTGGATCAACAACACCTTAAAAAATTGAAATTACCATTTAATGTTATTTAATTCTTACATACACAATACTTTCTTATACCTGATGTATGTGTTTTTCCACTCATTTTCTATTTATATTTTCAGTTTTGTAATGTGTACAAAATATTGAATTTTTTCTTTTATTGAAACTAACATAGAATTGTAAATCGTTTAACGTTGAAAAATAATTTTGTAAGCATTTTAATTAAAATCATGCTACAATTACTTAATATTGATATGTAATTTAACTATTTATATATTTTTAAATCACGTGTACGGCTATTCATCTTATCCAATATTTAGAATAATTTAATTTGCTTAATATAAAACATAATATAGAAACTAATGAAAGCCCGCGAATTATAATACGCTTTAAATAAAAATATACATACTTTTATGTCAAAACACTTATATTAAATTTTACAATTAGCATTATTAATAAAATCAATTATTATATATAAACATGCATAATATGTAAATATAGTTGTAAAACAAAACACAATGTCTATTTCAGTCTGTTTTCCATTAAAGAATCAATAATTTCTTAAAAATATGTTTCGAAAATACATTTTATTTATGCGTAACGATAAAATAATTTAATTAATTATAATATAACAAATATAATAAATATGAATAAAAAATAGTAATTAATTAAAAATTTAGTAAATATAAATAAATTTGATAACAAATTCTTTTAATAAAAGTAAAGTATTTTAATATTAATATAATGTATATAATATATGTATTTCTAATATCAATTATCAATTATAAATTATTAAGCTTTAAAGCAAATAAGTAAGAGTGCTTTGATGTAATAATAATAATTGTTATACATATAATCGTGAATATTTACTGTTTAAGAGTTGTAAAAAAATAAATATATTTTATTTAAAAATAATTTTAATAAGTTGTAAATACTAAGTGAGCTTTGTTATTTATTTTAAATGATTACTATCCATTGATTGGCATTAGAAAAATTTGTTATTTTACATGTATAATAAGGAATTAGATTTAGACTCCCATAATCAGCTCATTGAATTATTTTATTGTAGTAGAAAAATAGATATTTTATCTATAGATTCCGATTACTTTGAATAGAAGTTTATTTCTTTTTATTATAATTTGAATTTTTTCTTGGTTAAAGTTACAAAACTAAAATTACTTATATTTTTGACACTATAAAAAATCTATAATTATATTTAGATGTATCTTTAAAAGAGCAGCATCAACCACTTATAAATATTTTATGTATAACTTATAAATATGTGGTTTTGTACTGAATTTATTTTTATGTTTATTATGATACGAATAAGTTTATCTAGAAGTTGGCTTTTATGTACAAAACAGTCTTCTCATTTCTTAAATATAACAAAATATATTATTTATATATTTTAATTCGTATAAATAATAATTAGCAAGTGTAATATATATATATATATATATATATATATACATTAATGTTAAGAACTACCAAAATCATATATATTAACAATGTTAAATATTGTATTGATTTTATGAATTTTTATATATATTAATTATTTTTAGCTCGGATTTATTCTGCAGTTGATATAGATTTGAGTTCTATCCAGATAGAAGAAGGTTTTTTTTAAGAAAATATGTTTATAGATCGAAAATTAAAACAATATCAATCTTAACTCTCCAAATGAAAGTATGAAATTTTCAATTCGGTGCATTTTTATCGAAAGTATTTTCGGATATAAATTTATGGGGGATGATACTTATAATTTTTGGAAAATGTAATAATGAAATCCTCGGAAATACAGGAAAAAAGTATTTTATTTTTATAACTGTAGTAAACACGCTTTAAAAATGTAGAGGTTAATGATATGATGCTCTTTTCGATAATTATATCTAGGAGTTTGCTTAGTATCAGCAAAATTAAGTCTATTTTGATTTTTAACAGGTTATAGTTGTGACTATAGGTTATATTTTGATCATGGTGTATTTTTCGTTAGTAAAATTTATATTATCATTACTTGTTATTAGCCGTATGATATTCTAGGTCTAAAAACACTATCTCCGTTTAATTCTATTTTAATTTCCTTATGAATTTGTTTATTCAAGAAACTTGTATCTTTTTTTGTATATTTGTTAACGTGACATTTAGATCTTGATACAGCTGATACCATTGGTTTTTGATAAAATTAAATAATTAATGATTTCTTCTATATCCCCTACATATGAAATCATTTTTTTCAAAAATGGATTGTCATGGTTGATTTTAATACCTATATGATGACCAATGCTGACATTGTTCACGATGGAGATGTTTTAACGAAGATGTTGTGACTAGCTGTAGTAATTAATTAGAAAAAGTCAATATTTTAAAACTTCATAGGCTTATCATAAATAACGCTTATTTTTTAAAATATATAGATTAATATTTTAGAATTAAATGTATCAAGTAAAAAATTCAGTTGCATTAATAAAAATGGTTGAATACGATTAGAATGAATATTTAAAAATAAATATATACATCTTAAAAATAAATGTGTTCATTGGAAATAATTATAAATATTTTACAATTGTATTTATTTATATCTGGGATTAAGACTAAAAACCTCCATTTATATTATACCTATTATATTATTATACCTCCAATAATATATTAGAATTTATTAAAATACGCGAAAGTGAATAAATAATTATGTTATTTATATGTATGTTATTTGTATAAATATATTTGTATGAATTATAATTATAATGACTTTGCCTAAATTAAATGTGTTAAATATACAAATATATTGTATTATATTTGTATAATACAATAAAACATATTGTATATACATAAAAAACGTTTTAAAAAAGTATATAAGTACAATTTTTTTAAATATAATGACTTTATCATTTTTGTAAATATTTCAGTAACTTTCATGCCTTATATGCAGAAATGTATGTGTGTACAAAGTGTGTTAGATGATCCGGCTTGTTTACCAAATCCAGCTCGAAGGACGAAAATGTTTAGAATAACTTAGAGACCTCGAAATGTTATGTAGTAAAAGTGTTTGGGTAAGTGGAAGGAATAGCGTATTAAATTCAATATTAACACATCTGTTTGTTATGCTGTTTATTCCGTTAATTTCCAGATATAGAAATGATTCTTGTTGCTGATATCAATCGATGAATTCTTCGTTCTGGTGCTATCCCTGGGAAGTGCGAGGTGCTGTTTCGATGTTTCTGTAAGATGAGTGATGAATAACGCGAAGATTGGCTAGCCGATTCGTGCTTCGTGCATGTGGGACACGTGCTTGGTTAGAGGTTAGGATCGGCAAGGTGGACGCAAGTGGCGCGAAGATTGGCCTCGTGAACGTAGGACCTGAACCAGGAGAGAGATACGATCGGCAAGGTGGGCGCTGAGTGGCGCAAAGATTGGCTTGCCGGCGGGTGCTTCGTGCGTGTGGGGCACTAGCGAGATTCTCCTTAATTACAGGCAATATAATTTTGCGTGTACCTTTGAAGCGATCTTAATCCTTTAAGTAGATAAGACTACAAGCGAAGACTTGTTTTGGACACAGTTGAGGGAACTTTACCACTTCTTTCTTCTATGAGGACTTCAATGTGAGTGATTAAATCTTATGGTTGTCCCTCATAAATACAGTTCACTGATCATGGTGTCCACTTGGGATCCCTTCCCTTTTTTTATGTCCAATAGAAGAGCTTATGGTTTATCAACCGAGGGCAGTGTCTATCGCGGCATCGCCTTCAATCACGAAACTCAGTTTTCTCTTGGCCTTCGCGCTATGAAGAGCTCTCAATTTCAATGCCCTCAACGCGCCTCTGGCGGTCGCACGACAGTACCGGTACGAGGAGGGCCAAGTAACTAAGATTAAATGTGAGCTCCCGATGTTGATAGGAGGATTGCAGGCTAGTGGACAAGATAGTACATGTATTCAATAAAGATTAGTTTTGTTATTTAGTTTGTTTTATTTATGATTGCACCAGTTGAATTATAATTAGTTTTATTTTTATAATTGATTTTTCTACTTTTCTTGATTTGTATGTTTATTGTCACTGAGCTATCACGTAAGTCGCATACACAGGAAGAAGTTGATGACTTGCTGGTCCTCTATATGTAACACACGTGTAGATGAAATAATACATACAGAAGAGCGAGGTCGTAAACCCCCGCGCTTCCTTGTATATGAGCACGTGGCGTCGCTTGAATTGCTTGTATTATGTTTTGCAGATAGTTTTACGTATCTGCAGATTGGCGTATATAGCTTGATATAGTTATGTATTAATTTGGAATGGAACGTTACCTCGTGAGTCTGCACGTTGTGTATAGCTATGTTTTATCTTGTTCTTTGAGTTGCCTCGTATGGCTCCTTGCAGTTTGATAGTGTATACTGTGCGGACTAATATTCGTAGTTCTCGATTCCCCTTTTTTTTTGTATTGCACTGCTGCGAGTGTATGATTTGATTATCTAGTACTTGTGTTGAATAGATTAATCTTG
>NW_011948427.1:0-131569 GCF_000503995.2 Ceratosolen solmsi marchali | reverse complement strand
GCCAATCAGAGCTGTCTTGTCGATCATGGCGTTGCCAATGAGATTTAGTCTTATTAGTGTGCCCAATCAGAATTCTTCTTTAGTTTATGGTAATTCTAATCACGGCGCCTTTCGAGTGGTGGGGTCTTCCACCAGTGAGTCTTTCCAAGATGGAGGCTCCAATGAGCGGGTCTCAACTCCTTTCCATGATGGGGGGTCTTGATGCCGCGTTTTTCCCTCTCCATCCTAGCATTGTTGCATGCATTTCTTATAATCATGCGCGTTGCGATCGGTCAGTGTTGTGAAGGTTAGGTGTAGCATTGTTTTTGAGTGTATCATCTGGCTTGTGTTTTTCAGGCTAATTTTATGATTTGTGTACGCCAGATGTTTTATGATTTGTCGTCGATAGATGCTTTATGGCGAGGCCGTATCAAATGTCTTGTAGCATTAGTTTTATGACTTGTTTTGCTGGGCACTTGGAGCCTTGTTCTCGCCAGATGTGTTTATGACGTTTATTTTCTTAAGATATTCGAAAACTTCTCTTCTTTGGAAAAATTCTGCGTTGATAGGGCAATACTTTTTACGCGGTTATAACTACTGCTTGAATCAACATTCATAAAAGTAAATAACTGTGATTGCTCAGACATACTTCTCATTTTTCTTATCATCATTTGTTACTTGTTGCAATTGCTTTGATCAATTATAATTCCTTTGATAATTATATTTTTCATTAATAGGAAATATAAAATATAAATTAAAAAATGTATAATTATATGTCTGAGATCAGACTAAAACGTTTCCCTGAGATGGTGAAGGGAGGCTTGCTGGCAAGTGGAATTGACAATGCAATAATTCAATACTGCCTTTGTATGAGTTGATTTTCCCTTTATTGAATATAATGATATAATTAATAATCAGTCGTCTATTAAGGTGAGATTGAATGAAAGATACAATGAATGGGTGATAGTTTCTTCAGGTGATGTGAGTGATGATAATCTTATAAGTGTATTCTTGAGTGTGGTGCGTGATTGACGCCACCGATTGCCGCTACCGATACGCTGAAGAGGCCTGGGTGGTGGCGTTGGTGTGTGACGTCACTGGTGAGGAGCATTGATGCCGCTGTCGTCGCTACTGATGCGCTGGAGAGGCCTGGGTGGTGGCGTTGATGTGTGACGTCACTGATGAATGGCAAAGATGCCGTGGCTTGGGTATTGCTGCTTACTTAGTTCACGGAGCCGTGTGTTAGTGATTCGTAAGAACGTGTGTAATAGCGTAGCTTACGTGTGTGGAGATAGATCGTTGTGTATTGGATGTGACCTCTATGTAAGTGGTGTTTGACTTGTAGGACGGCGATTTGTGTGAATTGAAGGCAATCTCTGTGTAAATGGCGTTGACTTGTAGAAAAATAATTTGATCTTGATGATTGCTTGATTGAACTAGTAAGAGGACGAGAGCGTCATGTGCAGCTCCTTAAATATTCTCGTATAAACAAGCTGCGTCGAAAGTGCATCGGTGGCTGTTGCTATGCCGATATTTGTCGTGACGTCAACAGGGCATAGCCTTGTAGAGTTCATTTGTTATTACTTTTGGAATTATAGTAGTATATTTGAGTTTTTTTTTGTTATAAGCATTCTTTGAGTTCGTTAGTCAGTTTTTACAAAACAAATGCTCGCGCACTCATGCCTCTCCCACTTTTTATTCCGCTTAGAAACTACTGCAATCCGTAATATTATAACAATACAATTAATTATAATTAATTGTAAAAAAAACAATACAAATAATTATAACAAAACAATACATAAATAGTATACGACTATCTTATCAGCGACGTAAAAAATTAATATTACAAAATAATATTAGTTTTCTTAAAATTTTTACATAAAATAGTAATTTCTTTTTCTTAGTTTAGTTTTGAGTAAAATTTAAATCAGTATATAATTTAAAATTAAAAATTTATTATTTCATTTTAGATTGTGTAAGTATAGTTTTTTAATTATTTATTTTCATTTTATTAAATTTATAGCAGATTTATTATTTTTTATTTTTGATATTCTAGTTTTTTATTATGTAAAATTTTTTGTTTAAGTTGGAAATAAAATTTATAAATTTATCTTAATATGTTTGTACAAAATGCAACTCGTCATTCCGACTTGTTTTATCAAGGCCGGTTCGACAGATAAAATTTGATGCCGTTGACAACTCAGAGACCACGGGTGTTGTGTGGTAGCGATGATAGGTCACAAGTGGAACGGATATTATAATAATACAATAAAGATATGGCTGAAGTATATGCTATTTATTCTGTTAATTATTAATTGCAAGGTTGACTAGTATTACTATTATTACTTGTAGAACTAAATTCTTAGATTGAAGTGATGTGTTGCGGAGACAATTGTACAATAATCTATGCAGCTTGATTGTTGAATACGAATGGCGAATGGCGCGAAGTTTTGTTCGTCGACACTAGCGCCTTTTGAACGAGCATCTGTGTGATTGAGGTTATGAATGCAGCTTTATGATTGAAAGATATTGTAAAGTGGCGCGAAACTGGATTTGTCGACATTTGCGCTGGGTTTTGCTTACTTTCGTAAGCTTCCGAACTTGAACTAAGGTGAGGGTTACTAAAATGAGACGCCCCTGGCGGGCGCAAAATTTGACGACGCGTACTGGAATTTATTCCGCGCTGTCGTTTTAAGAGTAGATTCCTCGCCCTTAGTGCTTGTCGATGTAATTCTTTGAATCTCAGTATATATGTATTATTGTAGTAGATACTACTTACAAAGACTAATCGTTGACTCGTCTATGGACTCTGATAGGTGGATTGTAGTAGCTCCCTTGGAACAAGTAACTACGGTTTCTTGAACTGCGTTAGTGCACATACGGGTTTATGTCGTAGTTCTTCCGGGGCAGTAACTACTGTTCCAGTAACAGTGTTAATGGACAAACCGAAGAAGTGTAAGTCGTTCCAGAAATAGCGCTAAATGGACTTTCACTAAACTTAACTGAGTATGAAATGTCTCAAGGGTTTAATATATTGAGACAGTATTACTAAAAGAGAGATATCAAAAAAAGACAGACACTTAAAAAAAAGTAATATCACGAAAATACTACTAAAGAAAAACTATCAAGAGTAAATATCAAGACAGTTAAATATCACAAGTGATAAGTATTAAGAAAGTTAAGTATCGAGAGTAAATAAGTATTGAAAATTGCGCCCCTTAAATACATTTGCTGACCATGAATTTGACGTGAACCCCTTCCCTTATTTTCTGTCCAATCAGAGACTCCTCCCTTATAGTGTGAGGTCAGCGCCTCTTTTAGCTTCGGAGTTAATTAAGGGCCTAGTCGTCTCTGGGTCTTCATGATGAGCAGATCTCTCGTTGCTGCTGCTGCATGCGACAGCATGTTGGCAGCGGAAAGGGGGGGCATCGCTGACACATCTGGGGACAGCATTGCAACTTGTTGACAGCGGGAAGGGGAAGGAAGGTCCGCTTGCAGTAATGCTTGATGTAGTTATCGAGCGGAACGAAAATGCAGATGTCTAAACTATAGGTTTTCCCGTGTTTATGGTATTGTTTTTCCAGATTTTTTATGACACTAGTGCTTGATAATTTGGAGCAAGCGAAGTTTTGAAATCCAATTACAAATTTTACGATGTTTTATTGCACTGACAAAAAAGGGAAAAATGTTCTCGCATTCTCGAACAATGTTAATTTAAAATAACGATACTAAGTGATTAATATTTGTTATGAATAATGAAATTCGAATAGTACTTGTAATCAATTATAAATAATAGAAATCATTTTCAATTTAATTTCTGCATATATTGGTTATAAATTAAAAAATTTGCAATAATGAAAGACTTCCTAATATTTAACAAGGAAGAGATGAAGTGATAGTTTACGTTTATACAATGACAAAAAATGTAGCACTGGCAAATTTTTTCAAACATATCATTTGAATGTTCCATTAACGCTATTGTTCGATTTTAAGGGTTTAGTTTATGGCTCGAACTGCCAATTCAATAGTTCAATGGATTAGTCTCTCGTCAGGATAACATTAAAGGAAATAATAAGTGAAAGGGCTGAAAAATATTATGTATTTTAGTAAAATAATGTTTATTATTTGGTAAATTATTATAATGATATTGCATATATTGTGGAGAGAAAAGATTATTATATTGCAGTAATGAGGGTGTGTCCTTGTATTCTTGATTATCGTAGATTCTATGGATATGACTGTGTATCTTGAAGTTGAGGTTATGCTGATGTTGTAAATATCAGCAGGTGTAGTCAATCATGCTCATGCGGTAGCATGATAAGATGGTGATTGAATAAAAAATGTTTTATATATAGAATAACTATACTTGATATGGTGTAAGATGTTTAATGGAACTGGGTAAGTAATCAATTATGTTTTAATTATTTATGGAGGCAGTAAAAAGACTAGTCACACACAACAGTAATTAATGATAAGTGTTCGTGCTGTTGATGGACTTAATGAAATGTATTTGTAGTCGATTATTCAATATATTGTTGTCTGGTCTTGACAATGTGCTTGACGAATTGCGTCGCCTGAGTCGACTCTTATGGGGTCTTCTCCTACGCCTGTACGGGGTCGAAATGTTAGTTCGAGAGAGAGACCGTAAGTTTGCCGGATCGACTGATGTGGGCCTGTACGGGGTCGAAGCGTTGGTTCGAGAGAGAGATCGTAAGTTTACCCGATCGATTCTTGTGCGAAGTGTGACTAGATTATTTATTAATATAAAAAATGTACCTTGTGAGCTGCAGACAAGGTGTGTTAGTTGCTGCGTAATTGATGTCCCCTTTGATTATTACTCCAACTTGCTTCACTGTAAATCACTACTAAATCTGTCAATTTCCTTTTAATAATGCATACGTATATTATTTAATGGGCTGTAAAATTTATAGCCACGTGTCGTCGTCACAGTATATACTAAAACACTGAGCTGTATTTACAGTTAAGTTGGCGCGAGATAGAATAACAATGAGCGTATGAGCCTTTGAATACGCGTACGAACCGAATGTTTGATCGTTCCTTGGCGGCTTAGCTGAAAATACCGACCGTTCCATGGCGGTCCTACTGAGGGCAGATCGAGACCCGTGTGCCATGGCTTCTACTGGTAGATGGTTAGATCGGTTCACTATGGTCGGTCACTGCGGTCAGGTCACGGCAATTTGTTAGCCGCAAGCGCAGTTCAGCGAGGGTGGTTCGGCAAGAGATGTTTAGCAAGAGAGCGAGGCACACTGCGTGCTTACCTTATATATCCACACGGCGGCTCGGTTAGCTGGCAACAAAGCATCGTCGTTGCTGCATTGGAATCTTACACGAGGCGTAGAAAGAAAAATCTAGAACTTTCGAGAATTCGACGAAAGAAAAGTAGGGCGTAATACCGATAGAAAACTTCCGGTCGATGTTATTACCCGAAGACCATACGGGCCACTTGAAACCAAACCATAAAAAGTAGACGAAAAATTCTCGTTCAAGTGTTTACAGAAATCTGAGATCTGAAAAGGCCGGCGATGCCGACAATCGACGGTCTTGGAACTGGTTTCAATCTCGAACAGCTGTGAAAAATGAAAGAAAATATTAAGATATCTTGATGATTGAATTTTATATGTTGAATAGGCGACAAGTTAGTTAGAAATCATTGACATTGATTCTGTTGATAAGCAATGAATTGTATCTTACTATGAGGAACTACAGCATCCATAATTACTGTAAATAGCTATTTTAATTAATTGTGTTCTTCATCCATTTGTGGTTTTGATACAGCTGTTGGCGAGTTAGAGTTTTTGCGTCTATAGAAGTGAATGTAAAGAAATAATATTTTAAAGCATAATTAAATAATATTTCAATATATCGATATATAATTTATCTATATATATATATATAAATTCATCAAATATAATATAATATATAATAATATTATATATATATATATATATATATATATATATAATAATAATAATAATAATAATATAATATATTATATGTATAGTATGTAATATAGTACTTAAATATAATTATTAGATTATACAAATAAAATGTAAATTTATACTGAGGTTCAAATGCAGTATAAACATTGTTACATTTTAATTATTTATGTTCTATATATAATTTCTATTTATTTCAAATTTTTGATAAACCAAATTGTTGCATAAGGATTTGCAGTGCGTACAAAAAGTTAAAATAACCAGTTTAATTAATGTTGGCATCTAGGAAGAAAGCCAAGAAGAATCTAATCAATATTCGGAATTCGGAAAATATATAGAATGAGTTTGTTTAATACTCACTACCTAGAGAAAAAGAAAGAAAGAAGCATATTGTTGGGGATCATTAACCCCAGATATCCCTATTGTATTTCTTTTATAGACTTACTTCAATAGTTATCATAAGATAATTGCACAGTATGGTAACGCGTATAGTATTACGTAGAAAGAGAGAGAAAGAAAGAGAGAGAAACCTCAATACAGTGAGGAGGGTGTGCTCGCGATATTGGCAAGCACGTTGGAAGAGCTATCACCCATTTATATTTGTTTAGATACTATCGTATACTCGTTCATGCACTTATTCGTTAGTTTGCACGTATACTCAGGAATCTGCTTACAAAATTACTTGATTGCATATTTATACGTATTTTTCTATTTTTAACGTAAATTTTTATTAATTATTTTAAATTAAAGAAAATATCAATAAAATTGTTGTATATAGATCTAATTAGAAAAAACGAGTTTCTAAAAAGCAAAACATGTTTAATTTTAACAAGATTCAATTTTTGAAACTTCGTTAATGGAATATTGAAAGAAGTATAATTAAATCATTAAGTTTCTGAAGAATGTAAATTTTAGGTATCCATAAATAAAATAAATATAGTACATAATCTAATAGAAATAAGAGACAAATAATGATGTATAATTTGAAAAGGATATTCAACTATTAGAAGCACATTTATTATATGAATAAATTAATTTCTAGTAATTTTGTATTATTTATTGTAATTAGAGAATTTTGTTGCTCGAAGTTCTTGTATTAAGTAGTTTATGCTATGGATCAGTGTGCGTATATACATTGCGTGTGTACATATGCACACACGGGTATCTGAACGATACGTTTTTCTTTTGTTATTCCTAGTATTTAATTAAAATTATTTTATAGAATTATTGCTATAGTTTGAAAGGACGTATATGAAAAATGTAAATTAAGAAACAAATATACATTAATAATTTATGAATAAATCATTCAAAGAATAAACAATGTTACTATCATACATTAATTACTTTTTATACCATCCCAATATCATAAAAATAAAAGAATCTGTACTGTAGAAGACAAAAGAAAATTTCTTTTGGGTTCTCGTACCCAACTATCTACTTGTCTTGTAATAAATTTATTTATGCCTTTATTACCCTTCAGTTGGTTTAACAAATTTCTTTTATGTAAAAGATTTTGTTATTTCTCTCATTATATTACAACCGAATAAAGTTTAGCACCGTCAACACATACTGCCATTTTAATTAGAATTATGATAGTAACATTGTTTATTCTTTGAATGATTTATTCATAAATTATTAATGTATATTTGTTTCTTAATTTACATTTTTCATATACGTCCTTTCAAACTTTATAGCAATAATTCTATAAAATAATTTTAATTAAATTATTTTTACGAATTATTTATTTGTCATATATAATTAATTTTTATAATATAATTAAAGAATTATAATAATTAACATATCGTGAAAAATATAATCTTAATTATTTTAATATTCTTTATTAGTTAAAAATAATTCATGATATATACATTAAATATTCGAGTAAAAATAATTTTTAATATTTTCCTGAATTTATACATATAAAACACGATATCAATATGATGAAAATTATATTATATAAAAAAATATTTTTTCATATAAAATTGTTGGCTAATCCTTTGAAATTGAATATTAATAAAATAAATAAAATCGAATTATTAAGAATTATTTAACTTATATGTACTGAATAATTACTTTATAATGTATTCATTAATTTTATTACAAATCAATATATTTAGTGAATTTTTTTTTACGCAATAATTTAAACCGAGCAGACATATTACTACCAATCAATATAAATTATTGTGCAAAATTTAGAAATTTGTGAACGTAGCTCTTACGATTTCTTTATACAAAATAAATAATATAATAAAATCTATTATCTATATTAATTCTGTAAAAGTTAAACGCCTCCTATTTGTTTATGGTTATATTTTTATTTGAGTAATTGAATCTGTATTTCACATCGTTTAAATTTAGTGCGTTTTGAATTCTTTTATACAAAGATAAACATTAAGATATTTAAAATTTATATAAATGTTTTAAAATATGTTTTATGTTATTTTTTAATCGATGGCAAAAATAAAACATTTTTTATGTACTTTTATTGAATGAAAGGTAAGTAGCAATAGGTTATAATACAAATATGTTGATGATTAATTTTTTATTTTTATTTTATATTTTATATATTATTATTTTTATATATTATTTTATAATGATTTTTATTTTATTTTATAATTATTAATTTTAACATTATTAAACTGAATCCTAAAATATCAATATTTATATTACTGTAAATAATAATATTATTGAATTAATGGTTATAGATTTTATAAAATGACAACAGTAAAGTTTCAAGATGGTATTGATATTTTACGTCTTCCTGTATGTGAGCAAGAATATATTTATCAAGCTTGGTATATGAAATATACACAATCGCACATACTTCATTCAAAGTGTTCGAAAACTGGACTAAATATTAGTAATTGTACAGATAATAAAAATGCTTGTCAATATTGTTTGTATGTAATATCTTGAATATTTAATAATATTTTCAATTATTTTAATTTATAAATAATAATTTTAGATATAATCGAGTTCTTGAAATGCCACACATGCCAGATATGGTTTTCCCAAATAATATACTTTATTTAAAACATAAACATGGAGCAATTTTAGAATTTTATGCTTTGGATGCCTTAAAAAGAGTGTCAAATGGTAAAATTAATATACAATTAGCTTGTGCTGAAGCTTGGAGAGAATCCAGGTAAAAATTAGTTACATATATTTCTAATAAAATTAGTGATATATTTATAAAAATGTATAATAAATAATTTTGTATACCTATAATTCAATAGTATATATTAACTTTTAATTATTATAGATTGGATAGTAAAGAATACATGAAAGAATCAATAAAACCTTTTGACTGGACATTTACCACAGATTACATGGGTACAATGTCAGGAATTCAAGTTGAAGATACCGACGAATGTATTGATATAGAAAAATTAAAACGTAAAGATAAAATTTTGTTCTATGTCGATCTTACCCTTTTTGAAGATGAGTTGCACGATAATGGAATAGCATCTTTATCAGTGAAAATGGTTAAAGATACAATTATTTAAATTACACGTATTGCATGAATATATTGCTTATATATTACTTATATTTAAATAATTATTAAAATATCTTCTTTTTCAGCGAGTGATGCCTGGAACTTACTTTATTCTGCTTCGATATTTTTTGAGAATTGATAAAGTAATGTTGAGAATTAATGATACTCGCATTTATCATGAATTTGGCAAAGATTATTTATTACGTGAATATACATCAAGAGAAGCAAGGGTCGAGGAGATAACTGTATGTATTATTATTATCAAATTATAAATATTATTAAGATGATATTAAGTTTCTTGTTAATTAAATTAAAAATAAAAACAATTCTGTACGTATTTAATTTTGCTATAGTTTCAGAGATTAATTTTGACATTAAAAATACATTAAAATGTTGTAAAACACTCTTAGAACTGTAATAGAATTGTTGTATAATATTCTATCATAAAATATTTTAATTGCTTTAAATTAAAATTTGCCAATTCTCATAGTTGCACCTTAGAAAATTATTTAATTCTTTGTATTTCGACAGTTAAGATGTAATTAAAATGTTCAGTTTTATATTTAATTTTTGAAATAATACAAAACATAAAATATATGAATATTCTAATTTCAATTATAGATTAGTATATCTTTGGATTTCCTATATAATTTTCATTGATCCTTTTTCAAAACTTTTATAAAATCTAATTAATGGTATTCAATACAAATAAATTGTAACAAATAATAAATAGGAACTATTTGTAACCTAGTTTTATAAATTAATGTATTAAAGCCATGTGACAAATGTATTAATTACACAAGTTATGACATTTTCTGATTCAAAATATTAAGCCTTTATATTTTTTAATAATAATCACTTATATTTTCATACTATTTGTTAATTATTTAAATAAATGCCTTTATTTATAATAATTATACAATTAAATAATTTATACAGATATTTGTACATGTACGTTAAGTTAGAATTATATTTAACAAATTTAGTTTCTAATCATGTATTTGATTATTTATTTATTCCAATTATGTTATGATTTAACTTAATATTCTTAATCATTTATAACTTAATCTTTTTTAGGTTTCTCCATCACTTTTTGTACAACCGAATGAAATTGCACCTTATTTGCCATTAGTTTGTAAATACAATCATAAATTAATTATATCACAGAATTCAGAACATCCTTCAATTAATACAAATTTATCCAATTCGACTTGCAAGTGATTCAGATTTTATAATAAGAATAAATAATAAAGTTAATGTAGATTCATTAAAATCAGTATATATAATATCAAATTAATATCAAATCCAAATTTATCCTCGTTTTATTTTATTTTACAATTTATCTAATGATATGAAGTTGATGAAATACGCTTATACAAAAAAATTAGTAACTTTATTATTTAAAATTTTGAGAAAAAATGATTTCATATTTAATTTATTAAATAGTAAATATGTAATAATTAATTTTTTATATTTATAAATTGTAACGAATTATGAGTCTTAGAGATGTATATCTACGATATCAATACGTGTCGAAAAAAAGGCATAGGATAGAAGTATCGTAAAGATAAAGTGAGAACATTTTTCGAAAATGAATTATTGATAACAAAGAAAAGTGAAAGAGTACTGTCAAAAGCGAGTTAAAAGAAAGATAGAAAAATAAAATATAAAAAGAAAAGGCTAAAGAAAATTGGTGTAAAAAAGATAAACTATTATCGGTGCATACTTGTAATCTTATAAATCTATCCTTGTAAATTCATTATTCTAAATGTATTACGAAAAATAAACATTGTTAATTTTTGAGTTGGTTTTTTATTTATTGTAAAAAATTACCCTTGATTATCTTATACATGGTCTTCTTGCTATACATCCATTTAGCTACTGGAGTCGAGTGCATTACAAGATACGTTAGTACATAATGGAAATGAATGAAGTTTGATTGTCTAACTCACGACGAAATGCAGTTAGATATGACACCAAATTTTCGTGGTTGTAATAAGGTTCACTGAATCTGAAACATAACAAAAGTAATAAAATTGAATATCAGACATATATATAAATCTACAGCAGGAGAAACATTTATTAGTATAATATAATTTTTTTATTTCCATATGAATATCGTAATAATATCAGAATGTTGCCGAGATATAGTATTATATTGGACGATCATAATAATAGTTTTATAAGGAGTTGAGTTATATAAAATTTAACTAATTCTAGGTAAAGTAAATGTATATGGTTGTCTCAACTTTACTTATAAAATAACATAAATAAGTTTATACATTTTAGCACCAACATAGTAATATCAGAATGTCACATCTAGTCAAACTATCATCATTAGTTGTTTCAGAAAGTATATTAACACGAAGTTTTTCTTTGGTATAGATTTTGTAATTCTTTTTCAGTAAAATTTAAAATTTAAGAACAAAGTTAAAAGTGTATTTTTACAGAAAAAAAGAACATAATACTATAATATTTTCTCCTATGCATAGGTAATTTAATAATGTACATAATCTTAGGAAGAATACTTACCAGATCCGATTTGTATGTAAAATAAAATTTTATTTTATTTAACTAAATTATCTTAGTTCATTTCAATGATTTTTTTCAGGTATAGGACAATATATATATATATATGCTTTTCTTCTGGTAGGAATGCGTAAACAGACTTTAGGATAAAGTATTTATATGATTATCTAAATGATGTAAGACAAGCTTATTACAATGACACTTGTTCATGGTTCAAGAGGTACTTGATTTTTTATATAAACTAATTCCTAAACATTCATAATAGAAAGTATAGCAATGAAGTGAATTTAAAAATTTAAAAATTTTTGTTTGGATTGAACATTTGATTTAAGAAACATGTTACATTAATGTGGTTGCAGCTTTGATATAGATTTAACAAGGTACTGCAAGGCCTAGTTAGGAGATTAGATGGCTTCCTCATCATTTAGGTAAATTGATCTTTGAAGGAAAAGTTATGTATTTTTAAAAGTTTTCAAAGGACCATATACAAGTATTAATATTTGTTCCACTGCAAATACAGAAAAGACAAGGAAAAACATTGGATAAAAGTAGGAGGAAAGCGTAACAATAAAGATAAAAAAAAAAAAAATAAATGAAACTTACATTATAAATACAATGACAGCAATAATGTAAAATATAAACTTTTTTGGTCATTTTTGTCAAAAAATATATCATTGCCCTTCAATCACGTAGCTCATAATCATCTTACTTTTTTAATTTATAGTTTATTTTTAATTTAGTTTACTATTAGTATATATATCTTTGAACATACAAATATATTTTTAATTTTGGTTATTGTTTTTTAAAATGTTACTTTACGAAAACTATATTTGCATTAATATTGAGATATTTCTTACTAATAGAATATGTCAAATGTATTTTATTTGTGATGAATTAATAAATGCATGTTTATAAGGTAAACAAATTAAAAAAAATCATTTAAAATTTTAGTTAATTTAACGATAATATAAATATTTAATCTCGAGTTTTATTTTCAGTGGATTTGTTGTATTTATATGAAGAACTTTCATATTTTCGTTGATCCTTAATACGAATGAAGCTTTCTCCCTCTTTTTTATCATGTTTTACTCTTTTTCTTTGATGTCTTTGTTCTTGAAAATTACATTGTGATTTTTTATTGTGTTTATTTTCATTAGATTTACTCCTATGATGCTTATAATGGTGTGTGTCCATCGAATTGTAATTTTTATTATAGAAGTCTTTTTTTTTCTGTTTACGATATTGAATTTCTGATTCAAAATCTTCAATATTACAATCCTCATATTTATCAATATTATTACTATGATTATGTCTCATTGAAGAATTCTGAGAGTCTCGATCTTTTAATGAACTCCTATAATTATAGTTTTTGTAATAACTAGAATATTTATAAATACTATTGTGATCTTTGTTAAGTCTAACATTCTTTTTAAATTTGGTATTAAGATTTTTTAAATCAAATTCATTTTTATAATAATTTAATTTACTATTTTCAATAAAATCTTTTTCACTTTGATTTGAAATAGAATATTCAGAAACTTTTTCATTTGTAATTTTATTTTTTTTCTCTTTGTTTTCGACTTCATCGTCATTAGAATAAAAATTACTTTTTTCAGTATTTTCACAACTAGAATTTCCAAATTGTTTGGAAACATGCTCTTTGAACATCTCCATTTGTTGTTGAACAAGTTCTCTTAAAATTTCAGTATGGGACTTTTTATTTGTATGAACTCCTCTATGTTTAGCTCTACGCCGTTTTAAATTTCTTTCTTGTGCTAAAAGTTCTATTATAGGTATACATTGTTTATTGGTTTTTCTAAAATCAAATATAAATATTTTTTATATTAAGCAATTTATAAAAACGATTTTCAAACATACTAAGACTTACTCTGGTTTATTAATATTTGTAATATCTTGACCAATATTAGGTGCAATAGTATTGGAAACTACATATTCATATAATATCTTACGTTCATCAGTAGTAAAATCACTCATAAATCTATCTGATGTTTGAGGAATTAATTTTTCATCTATACCTATTACCATTAGAAGAAAAATATAACTTCAAGATAACATTAGGATTTTAATAAAACAAATAAGTAAATGAATGATTAATATAATTGTTTGAAATAATAAAAAAATATTATTTATTTTAGTAAAGGATATGAAAAAGGATATGATTCCATGATGTAAATAATATTCATAATATTCTGGAAAAAATTATAGCTGTTCAATTATGAAAAATAGAATAAAAATATTTTCGATATCAACAATATTTATAAGATTTTAGATAAAGAATGACTAACCTATGTTTAATTCTGGATCTTTTTGTTTTGCTGTCTGTAATATTTTATGTTGTAGTTGAATATCTATAATATACCAATATAAATTAAATTAAGTAAATTTTAAATTTATTAAAATAATATTTGTAAATACAATATTAATTATTATAAATAAAAATGTAAAATTTTAAAAACAATTCTTACCAAATTTTATAGATGATGGATCATCTGATAACAGTGATGATTCAGAAAATGGAATACAGTCCCTAGTGTACCCAAGAGTATTCCATTCGCATTTCTCAAGATGATTTTCAATCGTTTTTTCAGGAACTCTGTGAGCTTTATTAAATGGACAAGTAATATGCGAATAATCCTGAATATTTAAAAATATAATTTATTAATTTAAAAATGTCATAATTAATAAAAGCTGATTTTAGGTTATTAATTAATTTACATTTTTATTGATATTTTGAAAATTCCAATTTAACTGTACACAAGTTTCTTTTAAATATTTTTCTGTATAATTTATAAAGTCTTCTAACTCTTTACAATATTTTTCTTTTGCGAATTTTTCCATATTTTATTATTTTAAAATTAATTTTTAATGTACTAAATTAGAATCATATTCCATATATCGGTATGGAGTGTAGATAGTACGTCTTTAGGCATGCGCAATGCAAGTTAATTTTTAACGCATACGGTGCTTGAAATATATTTATATATTGTAAAGTCAAATATACAATTGTTACAATCTCATTGTTTAATATACAAGAATAATTTAAATCAGGATTGAATGCTATTATCTATAGTCTTGGTGATATTAAACTTTACGTACGCCTAATGTATTCCACTTTGATTATCATTTGATTTTTCTTTAGAAAAATACAGATGAGATACATAATTTAATACTTATACTTGTCTTATAATAAAATAATATCTATAAATATCATTTGTATTTGTAAATCTACATAAATCACCACTATTTGGATACATTTACTCATTTCATATATATATTACTAAAAATAATATATAATTTCTTTTTTCATTATTAATTAGCCCAGCAATATATGAATATAATTTTTTCAAAAAACAGTACTGTTATATTGTGACTTTTTACTATACTAAATCAGCTTCATTATTAATATAGACATACGTTTCAAATTTCATATTTCGTATGACATTGTGAGCCAATAAACGTTTTTTGTGCATGGTTTAAATGAATTTTTGCTTATTTTTGTAAAAAATGAGGTGGAAAAGATTATTGTATAAATATACTTCTAATTTGTATATATCTTTATTTTCTAGATCAATGAAGTACTACCTGCTTGATTAGATCAATTATCTATAAAATTTTACATAAACATATTATTTTTAATTATAGGTTTACATAAAAATTAAATCACTTAATAATTGAAAATAATAAGCAAAATAAAATTAAAAAAAGTACAGTATTAAATACATTTATATTAATAGATATATATAAATTTATAGATATAAATTGACATTTTAATAGTTAAAACTAAAAAATAGAATAATAGTAAAAAAATGAACATAAATCATGGAACATTCGATGTAGTGATTTATATTTTTTAAATAGTTGTAATAAAATAAAAATGTAATATTGTTATATTTATTCGTATTAAATAAATCACATAAAAATTTAGTCAGATAAAAAATTATCATATAAAATTTTTCCATAATATAAATTAAAAATTTTCAATATATTTTGATTTAATTTAATTTATGTTTTATTAATATAATGATCTCAGATCATTAATTTAAATATCTATAAATCATTTTATATTATTTATTAGTAAAGGAATATATAATATAATATATTGTGTGCATAAGTTTATTAGGTAATGAAAGAATGAGAATAATTCTCAATTATTAGTGATTCTGAATTATATTTTCCTTAAATATAAATCTACAATAAATTATAAATAAAGAATATAAAAAAATTTTACTTTTACTTTGTATTTATAAACAATATTATAGTTGCATATGAATCTATGATATATTATACTTTATTTATTATTTTACATAACCTATTATATTATGCATATAGTGACAGTTGATTATAAACTATTCTATATTTTGGATTTATTAAATGTTTTGAATACATTTAGTAAATATGTAATGCCAAATAATATAAAAAATTGTATATTGATGGATATAAAATGATAACTTATCAATTAATCAATTTGTCTCAATACAAATTAATTGCAATTATTGAAATACCTGTAGCAAATGTTCTATATCACTTTATATACGACTAAATATTTATCTAATATGTTCACTAAAAGAGTTAAATTTTTTTAGTTAAACTATTTTTGTATATTTATTTAATAAATGTATTGTATCATTTTAAACTAATTCCTATCAAATAGATCTACTAAAAATGCAATTTTGATAAAAATTCGTTACTTAGTGGGTTAATATTATCTATTTTATTTAATAATGGAATTATATATATATAGAAACATATGAAATAGATAAAAAAGCAATAATTAATACCATGAATTATAAATCTACTGATAATTATTAGTAAAGATTTAGTTAATAATAAGTATTGAGACTGCATTTCAATAAAAACGGTTATTAGTTGATCGTATTTTAAAAATGGATTGATAATTATATACTTGGAAATATTTTTATAAAGTGGATTTGATGTTTAACTGAAATACTATATTCTTTATTTATTTCAAGAATCCATTGTAGTTGATTCTAAGCTTAATCCAGACTTATGCATAGGAAATGTTGAATGAAATACTGTGTAATAAATTAAGAAATTTAGAAAATGTTATATATTATGTTATACATGAAAACTATTTCATGTATAATATAATAAAATAAAATTTATTTAAATTTATAAACAGCTCAATAATTTGTCATAGAAAAGTTTCTGTCTTAAATTTCTTCAGACTGTAATTGTAGTTGCTAAGTTGTTAATTATTATTTTATTTTCATCAGGATTAAAAGAATCTTAAGATAGAAAAATATATTTCGAACAAATCTAACAAAACTTATTTGAAGCTGTATAATCTTTGTTATAAATTATAGAAATAAACAGTTGCCTTATATTATTATATTCAGTTTCAGGTTAAATATAAAAGCTACTTTTAAAAATATTGGTTTTATGATTTTGTATAAACAAAAAATATATAAAATGAATATCTTAAAATATATCGAACAATTAATGTCTAAAGGCTTTCAAAATAAATCATAATATAATAATACAAGTTTAACAAATGTATTCACTTTACAAGAGAAATACTAAACTATAAGATGGTTAAGAAATAAATATGTGAAAAAAATTTATAGTTAATTAACGGTTAATAAACATACACAATTTAGTAAACAAATTAATTAACTAATGGGATTTCTTATAAAAATATAAATTAAATTAATATTTGATTCATAAAATAAATTAATAAAACACTTTTTAAAGAATTTCTACATAAAAACATGTATAAAATTGATATTTAGTAATTAATTAAAAAGTCCAAAGGATTCTAATAAATATTGAAAAGTATATTATTATGTTAAAATAAATAGAATCTGACTGTAATTTTGTTAGAAGTGCAGAAATACAATTATGACTACAAAAGTTAGATATTAGAAGTGTAATAATTGTAGCTTAGCTACAAAGTTATTTATATTCCATAATTAATATCTTCATATTTAATTTGACTTTAGAAAATACGATTAATTTAAGTATTATTTTTTAATTTTTATAATCCAATTAATTAGATTTTGATTGAGTATTGTAAAAATTATAATTATAATAATAATAAGAAAAGAAGTGAAATTAAATTCTATTGTTAGTTTAGTAGTAAAAAAATAATAACAATTGGAATATATTAACTAAAAAAAGTACAATTTATAATTTTAGGTAAAGTTTTTTATAAATAAATTTAGAGAGGATTCTAAAGTTGAGTGTAAAATAGAACTTTTATTGATGTTATAATACCAAAGTTGATCACCAAAGATAATGAAAAAAAGCAAATGGACACAATCTTGAATTTCAATCTCACCAATATCGAATAATTTGAATAAAATATTATTATTTTTAAAATAAATCTCTTTTACTTTTCTCTATAAAATGATATTTTTTCACACATTTTTGGTAACTACTTTCAGCAGTCAGAAGTAGAATGAAGAATTTACATATTAAAAACAATAAATATTTTTCAAGCTTTTAAAACTTATTTGGCAAATATAAATAAACTCGAAAAGCACATAAGCATTATTCTTAGCTATTTGGTTACTGATGATATATATTGAAGTAAGATAGAACGTATGGTAAAGCAGATTGAAGCATTTTCAGCAGTGCTTAGTTGTTATGATGTTATTTCCAATAATAAATGTGTAGTATACATATGAACAGATTTTATCGAATATGTTATATCTCGAATATTGAATTATAATAATGTAATTATTCATTAATATCAAAAGTAACTACCAATGATATTATTTTTATAATACAAATTTTTAATTTGCTTTATTAAATTTAACATTATTTAACAAAATATATCCTTAAAATTATAGAATTTTATTTGTGCATGAAAGGGAATTGTTATATCTAACTTGACAATGAATATAGTATAGACATTAAATTACTATAACTTAATATTATTTATTACGGAAATTTCTTATATTCGATAGGTTAATACTATAATGGGTACTGTTTGGAATTGGAGCATTTTTCAAGAATTTAGGTTCTCGGAAATGTATAAGCCTTCTAGCTCTCTAATTTTGTAAACATTTAACTTCGAGAATTCTCGAATATTCCAAAGCTTTACCTTCGAGCGTCCTATGATGTTTATCTAGTCTCCGCATAATAACGTCGGTTGGAATTCTTTCATTTTCTAAAGCATTAGACTCCAATATTATGCAATTTTTTCCGCATAGCAACACGTATGCATTGTTGCCAGCTATTTAAGCTACCGCGTGGATATTTAAAGCAAGCACACCACGAGACAGCGCTTATAGTTACTCAGCCAGGAAGCCAGTCAGTCATGTTAGTCAGCTAGCTAGCTATTCGCCATACACTTTGAAGCTAAGGCCACTGAGGAAGGAAGATGCTGTGCTGCAAGATAAAGGAGTTGACACTGTCCCTTTCAACTCAATAAAGTGCTAGACTAAAACCACAGTTAATTCATACATACGGAGCATCCGAAATAGTGAAACTAATCAGCAATATGAAACATCCCGGATGGTGGAGGTTCAACACAGAACAGGTCCAGACTACTGTTTCTTTGTGAGTAAACCAAGTTTAAGACATAAATCATTGCTAACCCTTACAAGATTAGTATGATACTATTATTAATATAGTACAACTATACTAAAAGTGTGCATAATCAGTTACTGATTCTTACAAAATCAACAGCATCACAAAATATCTTGTGTAGATAGACTATTCATTACAGAATCAGTTTAAACAACTGAACAACGTGATTGCACATAGTATATACCCTTCCATCATATAATTCCAACACAACAATAATGTAATTGTGAATAAGCTTTAATAAACCATATTAAACGAAGTGGTTGACACTGTATTAATGTAAACCCCTTCTACTTGACTCATTCCCAAGCATCCGCAAGGGCAGGCGGCAAATCATAATATGCTATCGAACTTGGCAGTTCGAGCCAGAAAATCACACGCTTTTGAACATTTGGTTTTTCGAGCCGGACCAGTTCAACGGATCAGTGTAATTTTCAAACAGGTACATAAATATATTTATATTCTCTATTAATATATAAGTCAAGATCGGCTTTTAAAATGATTATGTGTTAAAATTATCCAAGAAATATTTTACAATTACACACAAATGATAAAATAATTATTTTTAAAAAGCTTTCCTTCATCGTTTAAATTTTCTAAGATGTATTGGAATATTAAATAAAATTATATAAGATAATGAATACGAGTGTATTTTCTATATATATATTTAATGAAATAGTATGTTATATTCGTGCTCTCTTTATTATCGTGTATTTTTTAATTTGTAAGTGAATACTATAGTACGTCACGACAATTTATAGGTATTATCGGGTATTAATTTCAATTGCACCTGTAGCGTATATTCAGTTAAAACAACCGAACGTCTATGTAGAATTGGTCAGACCAAAATAGGAATAGTAAATAAAATAGAGAAAACTAATAAAATGAAGGGAACGAAACAAGCATAAGCGAATGAAAAAGAAAAGTGAATTGAGGGAAAGAAAAGGAAAAACGAGTTCACATCTTATGAAGCTAATTTACAAATGAACTATTTTAATAAATTATGGATCATATATTAGTAGAATCAATTTGATATATGCATGTAAATCTTTAAAATGAGAAATAAGCTCCGTAGTCGTAATTTCCGTTTTCATATGTCCAGTAACATAATTAATATGTAGTAACTGCATCATTATAGAATATACATGATTATAAAATTTTCAGATGAAATTATAATCGATAATATTTATATAAATAGTAAAAAAAAAATAATGCAACACTTATTTGTGTATATTACTTGTAATTAAACAAAATCTATGTATAGTATTTTAGTATTTATAAAAGATTTTTGCATAAAATGTAGAAAAAATGTATATACACATTTACACACACGCGCGCGCGCGCGCACACACACACACACATATGTATAATCTACAAAATAAAAACTTTTAAAATTATGTCCTGTATAAGTCTTATAGATATGAGTTAATATCGTTTAATGACCACAAATAATTGTTGATTCGTTTAAGCATAGGCAAAAAAGGAATAAATAAATGTATATATATATATATAAAAGAGATATGTAGATAAATAAGGAAATATATAAGAACATACATATATTGGATGTATACATAAGAGAATTGATGGATAGATACATTTTTTCGGAATTAAATATTAAGAATACATTGTAAAAAAGAGGGATAAATATCATACTCTGACACAATGAAATTGGTTATACTTCTGATTAACTCTGTTTTGTGTTCTCTATTTCTTGATCTCTTTTTTACAAGTTGTTCAGGATTGAAGGAATTTCCAAGACCGTCGATTACCGTCATCGCCAGTCTCTCTAGCTCTCAGGTTTCTGTAAACACTTTGGACGAGAAGTTTCGTGTCCTTGTTATGCTTTGGTTTCACATGGCCTACAATTTTTATGGTTTTCGAGTAGTAACGTCGCTTGGAATTCTCCAAGTTTTCTCCAACTTTCTTGTTTTTGCTTAGAATTCTCGAAACTTCTGGATTTTTCTTTCTATGCCTCATGTAAGATTCCATTGCAACAACAACGATACTTTGTTGCCAGATAAGTAAGTTGCCGCGTGGATATATAAGGCAAGCACGCGGCGAGGCTCACTCTCTTGCTGAACTTCTCTTGCTGTGAACCTCTTGCAGTGACCCGACCACAGTGAACCGATCTTACAGTGAACCCTCTAAGTGAAGAAGCCATGGTACGGAGCTCAGTCACGGTATGTTTCAGCAGAGCTGCACGGAATGATCAAGCCTTCGGTTTTCGTGCGCGTATTCAACAGGCTTATAGTTTTATTGTGTATCAGTCAGTCTACAGTTATAAGTTATTACGTTATTCAGCTAGTATTTTTTGCCACACAGCAGTCGCTCAGTTATATCACACAATGAAGCCATCAAAAGGGACACAAGTCTAATTGTCAAGCGTGCCACACATATACAAGCAGTCGAGCAACTTTGAGATTGAGACAAGACAGTGTTTAACTCTTTTCTATAAGAAGTGTCTTTCGAATTAACTAAAAGAGACCACTAGATGTTATGTGGGGAAATGCGTAGGCAAGTGGAATGGTTAGTGCATTGTTTCAATAGTTAACACATATGTTTCTTATTGCTGTTTATTCCGTCTATTTTCCAAATACAGGGATGATTATTGTTAATGAAGTTAAAGATGAACTTTTGTTACTCTTTGGCGATTGGAAAGTGGCGTTAATGTGCACTTTTGTTGGAGATAGGAGGTTGCAAAGTTCCTGATCCTCGTGACGTGGTGCCTTTGATGGTAGGTTACCCTTGATTCTGGGAATTGGCTTTGAGTTTAAAGTATGTTGTGGAGCCTGGCACTGGAGATACCGTGCGAGATTGAAGGCGAAGCACCTTGATTGAGAAGCTTATTAGCGAAGCTTGGAACTATGAGTGGTGCGCTTGGACGCGAGTTATAAATTCCTCTAAATAAGTGAGTCGTACGTGGGGGCACGAGCCTTGAAATGAAGAAAGGATCCACACGGAAAATATACTAAATGATGCAAAGTAGGCTTCATGCATGATGAGCATGGGCGAAAATCTCCTTGGGCACAAGCTGGCGACTGGAAAGACCGTGTGGGATTGGTGGTGCGAAACATCGTTAATTGAGAATACTAGTAATGAAACTTTACTTCAGACTTAGCTTTTTTCTCCTTGAGCACGAGATTATTTTAGTTGGATCGGCAAGGTGGGCACTGAACGGCGCGATGATAGGCTTCCTGCGCGTGGGACAAGAGCGAGTTCTTCTTTTGGGCACACGCATTGAAATTAGTTAGGATAATGTTGCGTTTACCTTTGAAACGGTTTTGGCCCTGGAGTATGTTCGGTGAACTGGCTTCTGGAGACACCTTGGGCGGAAGATGGTGGTTATGGCACAGTGAATTGACGAGATTACAAACAAAGACATGGCTTCGGACTCAACTGTGGGGACTACCCCTTTCTTGGTGACTTCAACATGAGTGACTGAATGTGTTTGAGAATGAGAGACTCCTTTTCTTAAGGCAATAAAACATCTGGCAAGTAATATCTTGAAAATTGTATTTAAGATTTCAAAACTTTCCTGCTCATAATTATTTTGCACTAGTGTCATAAAACATCTGGAAAACTTTAGCGAAACGTGCTCATACTCCCAGTGCAGTAGAACTTAATGGGTTTACTGGCGCGAGAACCCCAAAGTAGATTTAGAACGAATATCAGATATGCGTGAAGCATTGAGTACAAATATTTACTGCAACCGAAAACCCGTACGTACTACGCATGCAATGACCATACGTGCGCACTCGGCCTTTAAGACAATGCTTGCATTGTTCTTGGCTATGCCACATCTGGTCGATCGTATTGGAAAATTGACCACGCCCAAGCGGACCCTTCTTCTAGCCAAGTCCCAGAGAGGGATGAGGCAACCAAGGAGAGGTGACCAATGGAAAAGGCTTGCCACCTTTCGACACTTTCCCGATTAGCAAATTCGGAACTGAGCCCGGAAGGAAGTGGAAATGAAGGCGTGCATAATCTATTGTACGGTCCAAGATCAACCTCTGATTGGTTAATTAATAAAAGAAGAAGGGATCCCAAGTGGAGCGGGATCAGTGAACCATTTAAGAAGGGACTACGTAATGTACCTTCACTTACTCTTTCCAAATACTTCTTACAGTTGAAGGATAAGTCACGACCTACTCTCACGGAGGAGGACCGGAGAGTCCAGCCGTTTAGCTAGCTGAGGTTAATAAGAAGTTCTTTCTACGATTGTGAATTAGTGTACAGTTGAATTGATCTCATCAAGACTGGATTGCATAGGACCAGACCACTTGTAATCTCACTTAGAGACAAAGAAGGAACTTAAGAGCTGCAATTGTTGAAAGGGAACTTCACATCAAGCCAACGAAGAGAGACTGGAAAATTCACGATACACTGCAAGTAAGTCCTTACAGCTAGTACTGATTCTTGATTTCTCGGCTTACGTAGAAAATGTACGGATTAAGGTCTGTTACTTTCGTGGCCACATTTTCGGCAACATAGGCTCATTTGTAAATTCACTTCGCTCTCCATCAAGCGTAACTGCCGGTCAGTGCATAGTATACTGTAAAGACGCCGCGTGGCCACATTTTCGGCAACATAGGCTCATTTGTAAATTCACTTCGCTCTCCATCAAGCGTAACTGCCGGTCAGTGCATAGTATACTGTAAAGACGCCGCGTGGCCACATTTTCGGCAACATAGGCTCATTTGTAAATTCACTTCGCTCTCCATCAAGCGTAACTGCCGGTCAGTGCATAGTATACTGTAAAGACGCCGCGTGGCCACATTTTCGGCAACATAGGCTCATTTGTAAATTCACTTCGCTCTCCATCAAGCGTAACTGCCGGTCAGTGCATAGTATACTGTAAAGGCGCCGCGTGGCCATATTTTCGGCAGCATAGTAAAGAGTATTCGCGTGCATAGAAAAGATAATCGGCAGTTCTTTAATAAGTGATTACAGTGAAGCCAATGGAATTGTAATCAAAGGGAACATTACATACACAGCCTCGAATATATCCAACCTGCAGTTCACCAGGTACATATTTATATTAATAAATAAACAAGTCACATCTCGCGCTATTGTCGATCGGGCACACTTACGCTCTCTCGGACTGATCCCTCGACATCGTACAGGCCCGCTAGCAGAACCAGGGCACACTTACGCTCTCTCGAACTAACCGCTCGACATCGTACAGGCCCGCTAGCAGAACCAGGGCACACTTACGCTCTCTCGAACTAACCGCTCGACATCGTACAGGCCCGCTAGCAGAACCAGGGCACACTTACGCTCTCTCGAACTAACCGCTCGACATCGTACAGGCCCGCTAGCAGAACCAGGGCACACTTACGCTCTCTCGAACTAACCGCTCGATATCGTACAGGCCCGCTAGCACAAACAGGGCACACTTTCGCTCTCTCGAACTAACCGCTCGATATCGTACAGGCCCGCTAGCACAAACAGGGCACTAAGACACGTTCTCCCGAAGACCGCTCGATATCGTACAGGCCCGCTAGCACAAACAGGGCACACTTTCGCTCTCTCGAACTAACCGCTCGATATCGTACAGGCCCGCTAGCACAAACAGGGCACACTTTCGCTCTCTCGAACTAACCGCTCGATATCGTACAGGCCCGCTAGCACAAACAGGGCACACTTTCGCTCTCTCGAACTAAAACACAGATCGACTAATAGACTCTATAAATACAGATTATTAAATCCTTCACGAATTAGAAATCTCACCTTTAATTGTTTTTACCTGTGACTAGATTCTACTGCTGTCCCTTTACATAATTAAAGACTTAATTGATTACATAATAAATTCCATTTAAGATTTGACACCACATCAAGTATAGCTATTCATCAATCAATCATACTTGATTCAACTACGATCTTCTCATGCTGCCTCAGAAGCATGATTGACTGACGACATCAGCTGACATTGACAACATCAGCATAACTTCAAAGCAACACAGCAATATCCATAGAAGCCTTCATAGCATAAGAATCACAAGAACACATCTTTTGAATAATCCAACAGAATTATTTATTTCTACACAACAGTGCAATATTATAATAATTGTTTTACGATCATTAACCTTGTTTGAATAAATATATTATATTTTACAGCCTTGTCTGTTATTGATTTCCTTTAAAATTATCCTGCCGAGAGACTAATCCACTGAACTATTGAATTGGTAGTTCGAGCCATAAGCTAACCCTGTAAAATCGAACAAGGTCCGACTACGGAAGCTTCCTGGACCTACTCTTGAACAAGATCAGCTACAAAAGCCACATTGGCCTCTCAATCCCTCCAACTGAAAGTTGTTCCCGCCACAGATGGCGCACAGCTTCGCATAACCTCTATTTAGGCTCTTATACGACCCATATTTAGAGGCAACTGCACATGTGTTGAGTTGAAACACAATAATATTGTAGTATTCGATTAGAGCACTACAATAACCATAACCTCAAAGTGATAATATTCAATAGATTATAACCTACTTCTTTTTACAGTAAATCATAATCTCACCAGTTATATACCGAGAATAAGAAATCGATCATCCTCTTGTTCTCCAATAAACAGATATATATGAACACCGCAAGAATATTAAGAAATATAAAGGTCATTTGTAAGTTAACCAAGGTTAATAATTCCCATTGAAAATAAAGTAAAATAAATGAATCAAACAGCAATAATACAGACCTGTGTTAATTATTGAATCGATGCATTAACCCTTTACTTGCCCAGCAATCCCACACAACATCTAGTGGGTTTTTTATTCTAAGTTGATTTTTGCACGTTTGGCTGACGAGTCAGATTTGTGGAATTATTTTTTGAACATTATCTTTGTAATAATAAGATCTTTTTGAAATCGAAAACTACTGACTATTAACGTGTAAAAATTATATTCTGAAACTTTTTAAAAATAGTTTACTCATTTGATAACATATAGCACTTTATTGATAATCAAATTTTATATAAAAATTCTATCATTATCATTATTTTATAATTATATTATTTTACCGGATTTCTATTTTATTTTTTAATATTATATTGTAATGGTATTTGTATTTCTTTTCTAAAATATATAAAAAACATCAGTTATATTAAAACCAATGTATGAAATAATAATTGTATATTTTACATCAATGTATGAAATAATTTTATTTATAAAATTTAGAAAAAATATGTTTCTCAAATATTGAATTAAATTGAATACGTAATTAATATCATAATAGATTTTATTTTTATTATTTCAAATGCATTTATTGCAAAAATAAGTTTTTAATGTTGTTTTTTTCTATTCTAGATCTTTTATTATAGATAGTTCATGGAATAATGTTGAAGTATTTCATATGATAGTAACCAGAAAATGAGTTACAAATGAAGAACAAAAACGAATCTGATTAAAAATAACTCGATTTATAACGATATATACAACCGAGATTATAGCAATGGGTTATTAAAATACATCATTGTTTTCTTTTATCTTATATATAGTAGGATCATCCTACTATAATGCAAGATATCGAAAAAAGAAAAGTTGCTGTTATTAGCATTCTTCATAAAGGGACATTAGAAATTCAAACGTGATTTTAAGTTTAAATAATAAGTATGAATTATTGTGCTTTAATGCTAAAAACTATATGCTATAGTTTAAAGCAAAAAATATGCGCTATAGTTTAAAGCTAAAAAAATACGCTATAGTTTAAAGCCAAAAACTATACTACTATTTATAGTTTTAAAAAATGATTATAACATATCCATCATGTAACTTTATATGTAATATTATTGATAATTGTAACGAGAAGAAGTATTATTATTTATTATACATTTATTATACATGTATTATACATTTATTCTAATTTTTTTAGTTTTTACAAGTAAAGATTATAATTTTTATTATGATAAAGTTAATCACTTAAATGAGATATTTGTAAAACAAAATATTATCAATGTTATGATACTTGTGATTGAAATTTATAATATTAAATTATTATCTTATACAAACAATATTCATTGCTGCTGGAGATATGTAACATGTGATCTAATTTGAATCACAAGGATTTTTAAAATATTTAAAATACTTAAAATACTTAAAACACTAAAATACCCTATGAGTTAACTTAATAGATCTATTTCATGTCCCATTAATAACTCAATTTACGTTAATTTATGTTTTCTATATGCTGATCATAACTTTTCATAGCGCTTGTTCATGAGCGATGGAATAACTTATACTATTTATGTGTCTGTGGTGAAATGAATGTTTTAATTCTCGTCCATAAACCCTAACACAAATCACATACGTTGGACATGATTAAATGCCCTATGGATAGAAATATCGGTATCAGTGCTGCGTATAAATGTATAAATTATGATACATGAGTGATGTTCTTTTCTATAGCTTCTAAATTTTAATAATTCTTTTCGGCTTTCCACTTATTCTGCCTTCATTTATCGCTATTTTATATACATACATTTTTACTATTTTCAACAATTAGTTACATATTGCCTTACAAAGTGATACATCTATTATAATATTATAAATTATACATACTCATAAAATTCCATGTTCCTATGAAATTTTATGTGAATTCAAATTATTTAATATCAAGTTTATGAATTATAACGAATACTAACTAAAATTTATTTTTACTAGATTATCGGAATACGAATAATTTATTTATATTTTATATATTTAAATTGAAGAACGTTATAAATCATTTTAAATTTTGAGTTCATTTTGTAATTTGTATAAATAGTTTATTTAAACATTATATGTTATATCGTAACTAAATATCTATAAAAATAATATTAATGAACGAGAAATTTAGATATTCTATCATGCTAATACCTAAACATTAATTTAGTAATAGATTATATTAAGAAATCGTTCTTTAAGAGTGTAAAAAAATCAAATATTACGTGACTAGAAAGAAGTATATTCATATTTTAAAAATTTTTGTTTATAAAAATTGTGGAATAATAGAAGCAATGCAGTATAATAGGTATAATATATATTATATATTATATATTTTATATATTATCTATAATAGGTATCATTGGTAAAAATATTTAATTTTATATATGTTATAAAACCGAACATAGGTAAAACAGTGATGAATAATTTGTATTAAAAAATATAAATTTAATTAACGCTGAAATAATACAACTTTTTTTTAATTAAAAAAAATTATAATAATTATTCAAAGTACAAAAGTCTTCATGGTTGCATTGATTTATGCAAGTCAAATCATATATCATCTTTGAATATTTTAATTATTAATTAATTACAATAATACATAGACTAATAATAATTTTCTAGATCATTATGTAAATAAAATAAATTTTTGATTGTATAAATTAATATTATATTGTTAAAAAAATTATTTAATATAATTTGGAACGTAATAAAATTAACTATATAGTCATGCTTATATTTATAAGATGTTTTGTGAATATATGTTAGTAGAACAAAATTATAAAATAGAACCAAACAATTTTTACTATTCTAAGTTTCATTTTTGATTTATTACTTTTTAAAGTGGAAAAATTATGAAAAGTCTTAATGAAAATAACACTTATTTTGAAACTTGGATAAAACTCTCTGAGTATTATAGATAATTCCTGTAATAAGCTTGAAAGATAACAATTAATATATAAGAACAATGCTTTCATATTTTTATAGTATATAATCTATAAGTAATGTACAGTAGCTTTATAGATGAATACATGAATATTATTTATAATAGTCGCATTTTTTAGTTTATTTGCATTATTTTAATATTCAATTACAAGATTAACGTTACTCTTATTATGCAAATTCAAATAACTACTCAAAATGTTATTATCTACAGTTTGACAATTGCAGGCAATGCATCCAAATTGATTAGGAAGGGTTTGTAGTATATCTTATGCGATTCAAAAAGTTCTCTTATTAACTCATCTTAGTTGGCACTATATTTTTTCTATTATTTCATTATATATTCTATTTAATTATAATCTATTTTAATCATATATTTAATAAATCTATTTTAACGATCATTTTCAATTTTTTAATAAATATTGTCCTAAATATATCAATCATTAGTAAATCTATTATATACTTTTCTTTCATTGTCCCCTCCCCCTCTTGTTATATTTCCTACTGTAAAATATTATGAATTTGTGTTATGAGATTTAAATGTTTCAAAATATTTCTTTTTGTTTTCCTATTTGTTATTATATGTATATCCTTCTCTCAGTTTATCATTGTAATCTATTCTTTTTACGGTTTTTTTTAGCGTCCACATGTTCAATAAATATCATTGATATCATTATATCTGTGGTTTGTATATTTTACGTTTTTATATAGTTTTCTATTTTATAAAAATATATCTATTGGCGTTTGGACTATTTTTTGTGATCATGTGTGAAACAAAGACATTTAATGTCCATTGTTTTATTTATTTTGATTTTTACTTGAGATCCATATATTGGAGATTTTTCATACTATTTATGGTATAATTTATATTTATGGTAATTTATAATATATACATTATTTTAGAAGATACTTAAGAAAGTTTTATTTTTTTCTAAATAATTATAGGCATATATTAAAATTAAACAGTAATATTTTTCTTTGAATTTGTGCAAATTTTGTCAGGCATAAAAATTCTTTACAAAATTACTACTAATGGTGGAATATTCATTTCTTGCATTAGCTAGAAACTACACAAAGCTTTATTTATGTAGCAGTTGAAGTCGTTAAAGTTACAGTATTTTATATTTCTGTATTAAAATAAACAGATATAACATATATAATTTATATTAATATATAATTTATACTATTATATAATTCATAATATATAGTAATTCATAATATGTATAGTTTATACTAATATAATATATAATATATTATGTATATACATATTTTTGGATTATATATATTTAAGTTTAAATGGTGTAACATATGCAAAATTTTGATAAATTTTGATAGTAAATAAGGACAAATTTTGTATATATACATAAAGCGTCTTAAGTGCGTAAGCTGTTATTGCTAATGAGCAGTGATATTAACATTTAATGTAATAAAAGGTTGGCTAATCGTAGATTTCCAATAATACTGACATACTATAAAAAGTATAATTAAAATGCAAAAATAAAATCAGGGTTAAACAATGTAATTGGTAAAAAAATTCCACGTACACTAGAACTGTAAAAATCAATAGACCATAAAACAAATTGAAAGTATTTGAATTGATAGACAAAAACAATTGAATGACAATATGAGGCTATAATTAAGTAATAGAAATATTCGAAAATTTTATTCTCCAAAGATTCTCGCTCTCTCTCTCTAAGTATATAATATATTGCATTATGGATATTGACTATACTTTAGTATTTTTATTTCCTAAAGTTTGGTTTGTTAGACCTACTATATTTATATACATCATTTACTTTCTTAAACATAATACAATGTTTATATTATGATAATAAAGTATTTATTTGAAAAAATTTTTTACAGTAAAATAAATTTTTATTTTGAGTTTTATCTTTAAAATTTCTTTATATCTTTAAAAATTCAAGCTTAACATCTATTTAAAGTAATAAAGTTTTCCAATATTTAGCCACTCTTTTCATTTTTTCAAATTTGGCAAACAGATGAAAACAAACAGTTTTATTATATAAAAAAATATAATAATATAAAATTTTATTCAATTATATGTTGCATTTAGTTTAGTAATTTATATCGTATCGTGATATTATATATTTTTATTTTGTAACTATCTTGTAAGAGGACATATAAAATTATATTTTATATTCACAACTTTGTTTTGAAGTGTACATCGATTTTATCCTTATTTAGTTTTTTCTGATATTTTATCTGATCTTAGGTGGCATTCAGGATTCAGTTTTTGTATTTACTGTTAATTAATGTTTATTTTTTTAATTACTTTAATACTTAATTACATGATCATGCACCATTCTTGAAAAAAGACATTTGGAATATGATATTTGTTTTTAATTATTTTTCAGAAAATTTTTTTTTTTAATATTCACTTCACTTCATTTCACTATAATATTCACTTTTTTTTAATTTTGAATTTCTGTTACTAACTTAATTGATAATATTACATTCTTTTCATTTATTTTTTTTTAAATAGCTCCATGTGTTTTTTATTAATTTTCAATGTAATATATTATTTTTAGTTATTAAATAATAAGCATAAAAATAAATGGTAATATTTCCAAGATTGTATCACGTTTATTAGGAGCCTTTCATAAAATTTGAGTTTTATAACTTATTTATTTACTGTAATTGGTGTTATAACCTTATTTGGTCTATAAGTAATTCTGTTTTTTGAGTATATTATATGTACGTATCTTCTATTGAAGATTCTATATCGTTATACATTAGTTCATACAGATTTAAAAATAAATTTGTAATTAACATATGTAATGTCATGTCTCTGCATTAATTTGATCGGAAACTTGTATTTTTTTGTTTAATGGAACTTTATAAATAATAAAATTTTTACTGAATACGTTTTGAAATGTTAATGCTACAATCATGCCAATAAAACAAACATATATATCATATATGTTATATAATATATTTCTGGTCTTTTTATTATACTCCATTTATGGAATTACTGATTTTGAAGTGGATTTTATTCACAATTATTTGTACAATTATTAATTCGGGTAGTTGATTGAACGTCAGATACATATTAAGATTAAATAAATATTTTATATTGAAGACTTTTATTAAAGTTTGAAAATAAAAATTTGTGCAGGATGACTTCAAAAGTAAGAAAGATAAATAGAGAGTTGATTTAATAAATAATATATGGTACAATAATACACAATACTACAATAATACGAAATATTAAATTTTACGAATTTTGAGATCAGATTGCAGTTTGGTGTATCGTTCTGCAATATACATCAGGGAATGGACAAAATTCTTAGTGACAAGTGCTTTACCTGAGAGATATAAGGAAATATATGACTGATAAGGTAATAATACTGGACAGTATCCTTTTTCTTTATTAAATTCATTTATGAAGTAAATTTGAGCTTAGCTATAATATTTATAACAAATTCTATATCGGGGTAGAGGATAATAAACAAACTACTGAATAAAATAGATATGTTGAAAATTTGAAGACCTGAAAATCTTATTAGTATATAATAATTGTTGGAGACTTATTGTCAATAATTGGTAGACCTTCGAAAGACTAGATTTAGAAATTATATATTTTCAGCTGTTATAAATTTTAATGTAAGTTAAATTCAATTCAATCTTGTCATGATATTTGCTAAGAAAAAAATATATTTTATTACAGTTTTTTATATATATTTTTTATATTATCATTAAGAACTTTCTAAATTATTTATATATAAATGTAATTTCTAATAGAAATTTGTTTATATTATATTATACAATAAATAATAATTCAAAAAGTTAAGCTTCAAAATATGAGAAAGTAGTTCAGTAAGTATATATATGTTTTATCTATTTTATCTAATTTATTTAGCATTTTTGTACAATTATATATCACCTTTCAAATAGATTATTTCAAATTGTTGTTGCGTTGCTATTGATTTGGTAACATAGGATATTTTGCTTATTCTCATAATAATAAAGTAAAAAATTACAAAATTTTAATAAATATCAAACCTTAAATTGTTTACTTTATTATTACTAACAAATGGAAATACTAAATTTTTTAAAAACTTCATAAATAAAAATAACAGAGAGAGAGAGAGAGAGAGAGAAAGAGAGAAAAAGAAAGAGAGAGAGAGAGAAGTTAGAATGTAAATGTAAAAATATTAAATATTTGATACATTCAAGTGGGGTAGAATATCCTGTCTTTCTCTTTAAATCCCATGGGTCCATACAAAGGCCTAATTAGCCATAAATTTGCTGATTTACGACCGGTTCAGAAATGTAAATATGAAATATGAAAATGAGGACGCTGTGTAATAAAAGTGATGTACGGGGCTCCGTAGGGTCGTTCATGAAAGCGTCCATCATTGGGGTGACGGGTCTCCTCTTTGTCTGGTGTCGACGCGGCAGCGACCGAGATATATTTTGGCTTCCAGACTTTCCCCTACACATGCACTCTTACGCATTACATACACCCGCGCTCTCGCATCACTGTATATTCCCCATTGTCGAGTACGTGTATTTCTCTAATGTCTGTATTTTTGATGATCCTGTGAGAGATTCATATCATAGGTTTCTTCTGTAAAACCTGTCAGTTCTTTGTTTTGAATTTTCAGCTTATACGAAAGAAATATACTAACTTCAGATTCCGATATTAGTGTAAATGAAACTCGGATTAAAATAAGTAAATATATTTCAAGATTTACTAAAAATTTACTAAAGTTTTTGTACATATACTTTATTATTAAAATGTTTATTTTCAAAATAAAATAACATATTTATATTATTTATTTTTTACAAACTTTGAAGTAAGAGTGTGCTAAAATTATAGTTAATAAAATTATAATTTGTTTAATGAATGTTTTATATTTTAGAACAAATAAAGATGCCTTCATAAAAAGAGTTTTTTTAAGGTATATAAATTTTTTTTTAGTAAAGGTATTGGTTATAATATTTGAAATTGATTTTATATAGAGATTTATATATTATATAGATTTTATATTGATTTATATAAATCAGTTAGTTCTAAATTATACTTAATTTTTAAAATATCTAAGATATATCCGAGGTCAACACAATAATTAAATTGTTTATGTGAGTAAAAGGAGAATTAACATTTTGGATCTTTAATGAAATTGCTACATTGAGAAATTTAAGTATTTAAACCTAATCTAAATATATGTCAAATATCTGAGGCGAAGAGATTTTTCAATCGTATTAGTAATTGTTTTAATTATTGTTTCTTACATATATATATATATAGTAATAAAATGTAGATAAAATAACACAATTTAAATAAGATCTGATTAGCTTTATAGTTAAAATAATAGTTTTATCCTCGAAAATATTTCGACTAATAATCGAATTATTAACTTATTTGTACCAATAACAAATTGAAATTGAATGAAGGTTTTAAAAAATGGTATATATATTGGTATATATATGTTTAAAACTTAATATTTAAAATTCATTTAAAGATAATGTCGAACCTAATAAAAGTAAGTATGTACAATAGACTATTTTTATGTACATTTTACTATGTTCATACATAGTTAAAGCTAATAAAAGTAAGTATGATACAAATGCTGTATATTTTATATTTATATAATAATAAATTCTTTGAAATATATATGAAGTAATTTTAAATCAATACTGAAAATAACATATTCAGTACACAATATATTCAAATATATTTATTAAAAGATATTAAATTTAATATCTACTTATAGCATTGTATATAACAATAACAATATTCTATGTATATAACAATACATAGAATTAGTAAAATAAATTTAAAATCATACATTTCTACGTCCTAAAAATATTTTTACTTATTTATTAGTATTGAAGTAGTTTAAGAAATGAATATATTAATACATTTAAGTTTATTTCATACGTTAGTTTATTAATTTCATGCTTATTTATCAGTTAATTCTATTTTGTGAAATTTCCATAATTTTTCGAGAAATTATTATGCCAAGTAATAGATAACTATTTTAATCATTAAGAGAACTTAAGTATTAAAAATATCACAAGAATCTTAGAAGTAATTCAAAGGAAAGCAATGAATATAATGTTTTAAGAGTTTGTGATTGAATGGATTCGAAGAAAGCATAAAGTATTATAAGAGAATGAAGTTAGCCTGAAATAACAGAAAATAATATAACAATCAGAAAATTATAATGTTTAATTCAAATGAACAATTGATGGTAATCAGTATAAATCGCCTAAATATGTACAATAAATGAAAAGTTTTTTCATTTTGAAATTTTGTTTAGTATTGAACAAATTTTATATTACCAGTAACTACGGAACACATACTTCATCATTTTCTTTTGTATATTTGTAATGTTTTTTTTATTCAATAAAAAAAATTTATCTTAATTATTAAATTTCTTTTATTTAAAATTTTAAATTACATATTTTAATGTAAATTTTTCATAAAATATATAATATATCATTTTGTTATAAAATATAATAATAAAATAGTCTTTTATTATAATGGATAACAATAAATTTTAAAAATTAGAATTTTTTAATATTATTGAAATAGAGAATCTCGAACAAAAATTAGTAAACAAAAATTATTGATTTTAATAAATAAAAGTATTTATCATAACTCAAATATTAGGCAAATTAGTTTGCAATTAGATACTCAATTAGATACCAATTATTTTAAACAAAGGGGTATACAAATTTTTTTTTAAATCGTTTAACTAATTATTTATAAAAAAATTTCGTAAACTTATGTTTGAAAGATAAATAACAGAATCTTTTTGAATTCCAATAATTATTATTTGTACATAACAAGTATTATATTTTCAAGAAAGCAAAGTTTTCGCTATATTTGAATCTTAAATACAGTATTTTTAATTTATGATTCCATGCAAAAAATGTCTTATGATGATTATACGTACACATAATTAGAAATACAAATGAAATTAATAGCTATTAAATAAATAAGTTGCTAAATCTGAAATGATCATTCGCCATGTACTAGGCAGTGTTGACAATGAATTTATGCTGTTTCTTCAGATCAAGATTCGGTTTAAAGAAAAAGAAAAATTGATTTAATACAATTACTTATTAATAAAATAAAATACAAAAATTTTCTGAATATTATTTTTATTAAATTTATAATATCTACGTAGATATATATACTTCTACAACTTGATTGAAAAGAAAATAGTTTTAAATACTTAATACCGATTAGCAATTATGTAAATAAAAAATAACTGTCGCAGTTACAGTTAAATTTATTTAAAATAAGATAATCGTTGAAGCATTTGTTTATGTGTATTCGACATGTATGCAGCTTTTTTAAAATCTAGATAGTCATTTTAACTCTTTTGTACGAATATAGTAAGATAATTCATCCTAGAATTCTCATGTCTACAATCATTAGAATTTTGTAGAATTTTAACCGGCAAATAAATAAATAGTAAAGTATGTTTTTGCAATCTAGATTAAATCATATGCTACCTTGATATAATTGAAATATAGATTAGAATTTGTAGTATAAATTAATATGCAATGTATATTAATTTTTGTTATCGATATAAGCAAACAATAAATAAAGGCAATACTTTATAAATAAGTATAACTTACATAGTAGTATATAATATGTAGAATGTAGTAATCAATTAATTTTCAATAATATAATTTCTTTGATACAAATATAATTATTTTATGCATAAATTATATTTTATTAATAAAAAATTACATGAAGAAAATTCTTTTCTTGTTCACTTTTATATATTTAAATCGATCTGTTTATAAAATAGTTTTAAGTTACGTTGAATGTATTCTCTTAAAATATTTCAATTAATAATATTATAATAGACATTAAAAATATTTAAATTTATTATAGATTTACATTATAATTATAAAATATATATAGTATTTCAGTTTTATTAAAATATACTATTAAGGTTATATCGAATAATATGATATTACAAAGTATATACATTTAGTATATACCTATGCAAAGCAGTTTTTTAAAATGTATTATTTACTGATAGAACAATAAGAAAAGTAATAAAAGAAAAAGAAAAAATGAATATTGTTATTGGAAAAATTACTTTATTAAGTAATGGAGAGGGTACATAATAACATATGAGTTGAAAAATATAAAACATGTAATTTTTTATGAAATTTCAAACGTAATAAAATGAATGAATGTAGACATTTTTTTCAGAATTTCTTCAATAAAATTATATTTTATTTAGAAATGCATGAGAGTAAATACAATTTCGATATATGTTGACTCTATAACTAGTTTCAAAATTTGCTATTAATTAAGGAGGAGACAATAAATAAATACTTACTATCAAAGTAGTCTAATAATATACATTTTCTTAATTTTAACTTTTCTTTATGGTTACTTTTAATACAGAAAAGCTCTACTAGATTCTTACTTGACAGTAAATGATATTATTCACTACATAGTAATAAATTAATATATTAGTAAAATAATTACCATATATATATATATATATATATATATATACATTGTTTAGGATTGGTGCACCTAACATTAAAATTTCAATTCTACAAATTTGTAATCGTTATACCTCATAATGTCGAGAACTCTTAACCATTTGAGAACCCCCTCCCAAGAAATTATCCAAGTCTAAAAAGAATTATGAATTCATTTTTTGGCATACGACTAAAGGTACACGTCAACTCTGTCGCAACAATAAGTAACAAATCTTTTAATAGGTTACACTCAACTCACCCTGGGATATAAACGACAGCAGTATCGGATCTTGGCGGACGACCTTCAATATAGTCTCACACTCTACGATGAATTACATGTGCATGACAGAAAGGGAATCCATGCTCATCATGTAACGGGCAAACTACCGCTGTCTCGAGTAAACCGTCAAACCGTTATTCAACACGGGTGTTGACTACGCCAGTCGTTTTAACCATAAAAAATCTTGACAGAGAGAGGTGAAGAAATCCGAAATACGGATTTATCGCGGCATTCCGACGTTTCTCAGAAGCATCCCACACACTGTATTCTGATTGTACCACAGCATTCATCAGGGCGAGAACTGCGCACAAAAAACTATTCACACAAGGTTCCCAAGAATATCAATAGATAGCTAAGATCCTCTTGAACGATTGAACTCAATGGGAGTTCAATCCACCCGCTACGCCATACATGGTAGGAAAATAAGAAGCGGTGGTGACATCCATGAAATTCCATCTAAGGCGTACAATTGAAGAAACACTTGCTGGCAACAACTGCTGGCCCTTGAAGAAACCACTACACTGTTTGCTCAAATTGAAGCAATTCTCATCAGAAGACCGGTAGAACTAATGAGCGACAATTTCGAAGACCATTCAGCACTCACCAGGACATTTCGTAATAGGGAGCTCGCTTATTACCATCCCAGAGCCATCTCTTAAAGAATAATCAATTTTAGGACTATCTCGATGGAATTTACACAACAATGTGTACAAGCAATTCTGGTCACATTGGTCTACGCATTACCCGCATCGACAATTATCGATTCAAAATGGTACAATCCACGGAATGACATACAAGTTGGCTCACTGGTACTTATCACCGACGAACGATTATCCCCTGCAAATGGCCACTCTCCAGTGTAGTCGAAACCCACCCTGGCGGAGAAGGCCTAACCAAAGTCGTCACATTAAAACCTGCGTCAACCTCCATGGTCCGAGAAATTCACAAACTTGCAGTACTACCAATATAAGAGAGAAAAAAAGAATCATTAACTGCATTGCTGATGGCGGGCTGAATGCTTGGGATTTGAGCACCTAACATTAAATTTCAATTCTATAAATTTGTAATCGTTATAGCTTACAATGTCGTAAACGTTGATTACGAAAATTCTCGATAAATTTCAAATGTTTGCTTGAGAACGTCCTGCAATGTTCACCGATTATCCGCATAGCAATTACAGTAGAAGTCTCCAACCGGCAAAGGCTATCTTCCGATAACTCAAAAGAAATTTCTGGACCTGAAACTTCTAACGTAATTTCTAACGAAACTTCGGTATATCAACACTAAGGCATTATTGCCAGACTAACGACAACGCGCTCGCATATTTAAAGGACGTACGCGACAAGCTCACTCTCTTAGTGAAATTCTCTCAGTGAAGACGCTATGGCACAGATCCCGGTCTGCCTTGGCAGGATCACCATAGAATATTCGATATATCTCACAGAGCCGCCATGGAACGACTAAGCCTTTAGCTTCGTGCGCGTATTCAACAGGCTTGTAGGCTTACTGTGAGTTTTTTGATCAATCTGTTATCAATCATTACTCTACACAATAAGCCAACTATACTAATAAGCCAATAATCAAGCCACAATCACTTATAATCATTTGGGAGCGCCGTCGTTAAGTAGCCAAGAGAGCTGAGTGCATTACAGGGGTGGGTATTAATTGGAAAGCGCACCACCAACGCACTTATCACAGAATTGGGTAAGCCAATGTATTTCTGTGAATGTAATTGAGGGAGAACCAAAAGGTAGCACGCGTCGAAGACTAGTTCGTTCAGTCTTGTTGAGTGAGTCGAGAAGAAATTGTGCAAGTCATATCTGGTGAAGTTCTACGCTTTCTACACGCCTCCGTCAAAAGGATCTGTGCAAAATACATTGCTAATAACTAATTCTCATTTATTGCCACCGGGCGCGAATCCCCTTGTTCGGATATTCATCCCCACTTTTTCACCAGTAAAATGGTGGTATGGTCTAATCCAATCACCTTGGTCTCTCAAACGCCGGATGAATGGTGAATGGAATTTCGAATATATACATATGTATATATATATATATATATATATGTTATATATAAATAAAAATATTAATCGATAATGTTAATTTTTTATAAAACCAGGAATATAAAACTAACATGGAATTATTATCTACTAATCAATATATTACTAGAAATAGAACTGATACAGTCATTTTTTATATTAATATTATAAATAATAAAATTGATATACAAATAAGTAAGAGAATAAATAAGAATTTCACTAACATTTTTTGATTTGTCAATAAAGAAATATTTAAATGAATATAAATTGATTATGGATTATTTTATCAGAAAAAATGTACGTGATTTGCTTTAAAAACTAAATCAATTACAAATATATTACAAATGTATGAAATATTATATGAAATATTTTGAATATTAATTTAGTTTTAAATAACATTGATTTTTTCCGTATAATTATAAAATTAATATTCAAACAATGGAAATATTTATGAAATTATATTCTTTGCTAAATGTGTACTATAAAATAATTGTTTACTTTATGTATATGTATTTATTTATTTATTTGTGTATTTATTTGTTTGTTTAGCTTTAAATAAAACGAATATACTATACAGAAATAATGATTGTTATAATGTTCCAATTGCTATTTCCATAAAATTTACAACATTATACATGGATATTTTACGATAAAAAATGAAAATAAACTACATATAAAATAATTATTAAATTATTATTGGTCGGAATTTATAATTTTAAAAAGTAAGAGATGATTTTCTTAATGTATACAAGAAATGAGAGCAAATGGAAATAAAAGACCATTAAAAATTCTATATCGTTAGCTAATAGAGAAAATTTTAACAAAACAAATAGAAGAGAAAAAGAATAAAAAAAGATAAAAACTCAAAAATTCATAAATTTCATGTTTGAATAAATTGGTATAATAGATGTTAGTAGCTAGAAATATCACTCTGAACAGTTTTATAATAACTCTTGATCGCCTTACCAACAATTTATTGAGAACCTTTACTTTTACCTTCCCTTTGTATACCAATTGAGTCCTAACATCTCTTATTCTTAAGTATGTAATTTATCTAGTATGCTACAAATATCTTTTTTGTATCTGCAACAGTTCCACTTTTCTTTCTCTTTCATCTGACCCTTACAATGTTTGATTTCCTTGCCAATACTTTTGAACTATAATTTGATTTTCCATACCTTTTGTTTTTTTGACATTTTTTTTAAATTTGCAATTCTATGTAGTGTATATAATAGTCTATATATTTTTTATAATTTTTACTTTTGTTATTAATATATTCAGTCTATTAATTTTTATATTGATCGAACAATTCTTTATATATGTATACAAATTATCTATTAAGTAATATAAAAAAAGTTAATAAAAGTAATAAATAATTAACCATTATTTTATTAAATTATTAATTACTAATATATTAAATTATTAAGTTTTGTTAAAATTAATTTTTTTAAATAATTATTATGAAAATGCTTCTATGGCGATTAGTTAAAGTATAAAGTTCAATAAATTATAAGATTAAATTGATCGTATTAGATGATTTTATTTTTTTTCGCATCACTTTTTTATTTTAATCTTTAACTTATCTCTTTTAATATATATTACAAAGTAATTAATATTTAAAAATCTTATTATTTTCTTTTTAATTCTAATTTTTCTACACTTGTTTTCGTTAAAATATTTATTTAATAATTAATACAACTTTTAAAACAATATTTTAATATATATTATATATGATAATATGAAATAAAAATTTAAAATGACGATAATTTAAATTAAAATAAAAGTTTATAATAAGTAAGAACAATCACTTTTTGTATTTATAATATGCAGATCATTGATAAAAAAACATTGGTTGCAAAGATTAAAAATTAAATAATTTAATATATACTTATTTAACTTTGTTTATAAACGTAAAATATACAAATACATAATTTTTAATTTATTCTATATTTTGTAAGAATTATAATTTTTAATATTTTTGATACAAATATTGGATTATTCACATTCTGATTTCAGGTAGTAATTAATTAAATTTTTTTTATATCATAAAGAACATTGAAATTCTCTTATATAATTTTTAAATAAATAAAAATTTTATTATTTAGCGTGCTAATCATTATTCATATATTCTAAATAACTGATATTTTCGTCATATTTATTATATAAAGTAAGTTTCTTTGTATCCTAAGTTGTATTATATAATTTAATTTATTATATATTATTTCATTGCATATAATTTATTCATTGTATTATATAAAATATCTCCATTACTATCACTTAAAGTACTGAAATAAATAATTTAATTGATATATTTATATGTTTACAATTTTTGTACGGAAACGATGTACGAAAAGAAAAATATAAACGATAAACAATATTAGTATTTAAATGTAGTTTAGAAAAATCGACGCTTTATTTATAGAATTGAATTATTGTGATTACCACGTAACTCTGTGGATGGAGCTAATCAAGAAAATTCAACGTCAGCACATTTATTCCGAATCGCTAGTTGTATAGTTCCTCTTCTTCTACATTTGTACTCATTGTTTTACACTATTTGCTTTCTTCTTTCCTATGTTTATGTTGTTCTTTTGTTCAACTGTCTTCTTCTTTCCATTAACTTCCTAGAAGTTGGAATATCTTTATATTCGTAATTTATTTTCTTTTGACTTTATTGTAAGATCTTATTTACACATATTAAAATTAAAGATAAAGGAATTATGAGCATAATAAAAATAACATTTTTGTTCAATTATTAAATCGTATAGCAATCAAATATCAATATTTTTTAAATTTATTAAAACGTCGTTAAAAAATAAAATAATTAAGTAAAATAATGCAATAGTTTTTACTAGTATAGCCATTGATATCAATATCATGATTTATATAAGCGATTTAAAATTAATTTTTTTACAATACGTAATCATGAATCATTAATGATAAATATTATAAAACAATGTTCATATATTTAATAACTTTACTAGTAATCTGATCTATTGTAAAAATTTACTGAATTCTTTTTTTATTAAAAAACACAATGTAGAAAAACAACATAGGAAAAAATAATTTCATTTGTATCCGATTTGTATATTATACATATATTTTATATATATTACAAAAAATAATAATTGGAATATTTTTTATCGGATACAAACGAAATTATTTTTTCCTATGTTTATATATATATATATATATAAACATATATATATATATATATATATATATATAAACATAGGGGAAAAAAAAATATATATATATATATATTGTTTTAATACATGAAGTACAAATACTTATTTTTAAAACACAATTAATAATTGATACTATCAAATTTTATACGGATAGATATATTTTATAGTATTTGAAATTCTATTTCTAGAAAATAATTTATGTGACAAGTATTGTTAAATTAACTAAAATTATTATTTAAAATATTTATATATTTAAATAATATATGGTAATATATTTATAATTTAATTCTAATTTATACATATTCAAAATGCTGGAAAAAGTAAAGCTATATTACTTATTTCGGGCAAAAAATAGATCTTTTTTGATAGGATAAAGAAATTAAAAATTGTATTTTCATAAAAATTCAATTATTCGTTAATATTAAAATAGTTTCAAATTATTAAAAAATTGTTTTTGATTTTTGTTTGTTGAAGAATTGTTGAAGATGGAATGATATTTGCAAGAATAATTTGATTGATATTTTGAAGACATTTGACGAAGTAAATGAACATAATAAAAAAGGGTAATGTTAGAAACAAATGGCGGTATATAACAGTAAATAAATAAAAATAAATAGAGGAAAATATGAGTAGTTTAAAGTAAGAGTATGAGAAAAAAAGGGAGGAAAAGAATAAGAGATAGATAGATAGATAGATAGATAGATAGATAGAGAGAGAGAGAGAGGGAGGGAGAGAGAGAGAGGGAGAGAGAGAGAGAGAGAGAGTGAAACAACAAGGAGAACGGGCAGAAGAGATGGTTAGAACGATAAGGGATCTAGCACAGAACTTGATGGAATTCCATAGATCTACGTCGGGCACTGCTGTCGAGACAGAGTTGGATAAGCAGCCATTTAAATGCAACCAATGTGTCTCAGGGAGCTATTACATCTGATGGACGGTTATTGACGCGCACGCGTTAGCTTATAGCGTCTCGCATTACGAGAAAACTCACGCCCGCTATTGCTTCTATCGCAATAGCAACTTACGAACCCCTCGGGGGCTGAGTTCAGCCTTTCTCGGAGTAAACGAAGACAAAAATGAAGATAGAGGATTGTGGTGGACCGATGGGGGTTAGAAACGAAGATCATTGCTCACGTCGTCGCAATAGGCAATCGAAAATTTTGTCTTTTGAAAAACTGGCAAATGTGCAAGTTGCACATTAATGAAAAATCTCATAGAAAGGAATTATAATTTAACCATATTTTGGTGATTTATTTATTATAATAATTACGCTAAAATATTGAACAAGAAATCGCCCAATTTTAAATAAACTTATTTAGATTTTTTAACTTATATTTATTTTGTCGGCTAAAGTGAGTATGAATAGAATATATATAAATATAATAAGTAGAATTGTACTAAATTGAAAATATGAAAATTTTTAAAAGTATATAATTAAATATTGATTTTTGTTTAAATATATACTTTTTTATAAAACAGATTATTCATCCATGTTTAGTTTAATTGGAATCGTTCGTTAGGCATTTTGATTTTTATTTTCAAATCGAGCTATTCATACATTGGTATGATTATACACTTTATTTTATTCCCCGTATCATGGTCAGACTATTTAATTACAATTTTCTATTAAATTGATGATAAATAAATTGATATAGTTACAACATTTGTAATGATTATTTATATATCGTAGTACATTTCTTGTTAAACATTTATATTTATAGTTTAATAAGTATATAAAAGATACTGATATTATAAACACTTGCGTAAATAAAAGTCATCAATTTGATTGATCATTCCATTAAGTGATATTTTATTTTTAATGTTCCAATAAACATTATAAAACTATACTTCATAAAAATGTGTACATAAAAACTCTTTTGATTAAGATACTGTGAGATTTTTATAAATTTATCAATAATATTTTTAATAATACAAAAATGACGCTTATCTTAAAATTTTCTTTATTTTCTTTTGTAAATATAAATGACGCGGGGAATTGAAAATAAGAAAAACTAAAATTTTATCAGATCATGCAGTGAACACTTGACGTCTGAAATACACAGAGTATAAATTGATGTACGGAAAATTACAATGGGCTATGTAAGCTATTGATTGTGTATCCCTAACTTTTGGATATATACTAATGATTGTAAATGTTCGAATCTATCGTATATCTACTGGTTAATCGTAACATTTTATAATTTAATTGATACACAATTAACAAGGGTGCATTTTATGCAATTTTCTTGATTTAATATTATGAATAATCAGAAAACTTTTAAGCATTTATATGTTTTATATATCATTTTGTTTAGTTGCACTGTTGGAAAACATATTTAATAATTGATTATAATGCTATACTTAAATAGATGCAAATATCCAATTACTTAAATAGAAATTATTAATATTTTTTGTATAATTACTTTAATTTAATATCTATTAGTCAAGATATAAAATAGCGAAAACCAAAAAAAGTAAATTAAATACTTCTTCTTGTCTGATTCCTTCACACAAGAATTGAGTTTCCGAAATTTTAGGGTTAAAAATATAATTTTGCTATTTCATTTGTAATATCATTCTTTAGATTGATTTTGAAATATAAATAAAAAAGAAACGCATAAATTTCGGTGAAAATAACTAGTAAAATGGTCCTATTACTTATAGTTCTGTTTACTTCTTTTAAGCTAAAATTTATATCTCAGAACAAAAGTGTCATTCGACTAGTTGAGGAAGTGACATAAACTTACTGCTAGCTGATTTTGTGGATTGCTAATATCAACTCTTCTTATTATGAAAGTTTCTTACAAATTTAAAAAATATACAGTGAATAAGAAAATATGGAGGCAAATAAAAACTGCCGAAATATTAATAGTATTTGAAGTTTTTGCAAATGCATATATAAAATTTTTATATATATGTAAATTTTTGACTAAAATGTAAATAATATTTATTATTTATATATATAAATTTTTATTATATTAAATATATATGTTTAAGAATAATTGTTAATGCAAATGTGTTAAATATATTTTGATTATAGTATTTATAAATTTGTAGAAAAAAATGTCTCATTTAAAACAAATATTTTTACAAAAAAACAAGTCGAATTTGATAAAAGCTATAATTAGCATAAACATTTTATGTTAATTTTTATATTCGAATAGAAATTAATAAATAAAAAAAACTATAATGCTTATGTAATACATACCTTATTGTTATTATTTACTATTAGCTATTGTCTATATAAATTTTAAATTAAATAACTCCTTCCCTAAATATTTGTATCATGATTTTTTTTTTAATTAACAATTTATCATATTATAATTTTTTAATAATTAATATCGAATTATTTTTAATTTATTATTTGATTTACTCAGAACTATTTGGTAAAATTTAATTTTGATTTCTATTCGTTGGTCTGTTTTCTAATCTTTAAATCGGTATGTACTGATAATAACTAACATAGCTATTATATTTGTTATTGATGAAAAAGAGTAAAACAACATAAGATATAGGAAGATGGAAAAAGATGGAGATATACAATCAAAGTGAGAGTCGTGTTTAGAAGCTAAATATTATTATTGTTGGAAAATATATTTATCCACTTCTGTGTTAGAAAAGATCACACATATCAGATATTAGTGTACATACATGCACAATGAACTTTCATAAGCTTTTGCAATTGTGGGATCGCGAAATATGGAGATCTAGACTGTACACACAAGCTTGCTTATGAATTGTACACGGTTTGGAGACGCAAAAACCTGGTTGCGTCAGTAACTCAGTCTATAAATCACTAGCAATCTTGATTTACTTTTGTTGCTCATCGGCTTAGTATGGTCTATACGATTTCAGAACATAATATGAACCTATAACAGAAAATCTAGAAGGAGAGAGAGACAGAGAGAAAGAGAGCGAAAAAGAGTGAGAGAGAGAAAAGTTCTATATGTTACATTGTAACTTTAGACCTATTAACAATGATAATTTTGTTAGTCTTCATTTTTAATTTTTAAATTTTAAATTTTAGAATGATTTCAAATTACGAACAATGTAATTATTAAAGTGTCATGTAAACAAGTATTTTTCATTTGATTCTATTAAATTTTTTATCACGCTTACACTTGATGAATCTTAAATTTATATATAATTTCACTATTTTCTCAAATTTTTGATTTTTGCTTTTTTTGTTGATAGTTTTGTATGAGCAATTGAAAATTGGATTTGATGAAATATGATATTTATTCAACATTAGAAAAAAACTAATTTTTAAACTAAAAAAATTAGGGTATGAAGGAATTTTTACTTTCACAATAATTATTATACACAATTAAAAGCTATTAAGAAATATAATTCAGTCATATAATTTCATAAATTACTGCAAATAATTATATTTTTTATTGTAGGCATAAATATAAACTAGTTTAAGCAAAAACATTCTAATTATATAAAATTTATATGAAAGATTATTTAAAAGCGATAACAATTTTTTTACGAGATTACAGAGAAAGGAAACATTTGTAGCTAAAACTCTAAATAATTAATTAATAATAAAGCCTTGATGTTTCATAGAATGTTATTATTAATAAAATTTTATGATAAGTATGAATTAATAGGATATTAGGAATAAATATTTGTTTTAGTAAATTGCATTATTCATTTTTTTATAAATTATTGATAAATAATAATATTAAAAAAATTGCATAATTTGTTTAAATCTTTAAATAATTAAAATAATCACATGCTCAATAATATTTAATTCTTATTACTTCTAACATATTTAAATAAATATATTAAATAGAAATGTGATATAAATATATTGTGTATATTTATATAATTCATTTTGTAGATTTGACAATCTTTTAAAAATCTAGTATGCTGTGAAGTTTTTGTATATTTGTGATTGCATATATTGATTTGTATGCAAATATGCACATGTACAAAGTAGCTGAGACAGGCACAGCTCACGTCAAACGTAGAATGCAACAGGTGGTCCATAAAGCCTTTGCACGCCCGTTTATCTAGAATGGACAAGTGTATTTCCGATTGACTGATGGCTGGAAAGGTGAATCGTTGCACGGGTGCTCGATGCTATTTCCGTGTTTCCGTGAGCCAACGCGTCCGATCACACAGTTGTCAACTTTGAGCCACTATACTTCCAATGTATATGTGTAAAAAGTCATGTCAAATTTAAAATTCGTGCAAACATTTTTGATGATTTTTCAAAAATACTATAAGTTTATGTTTTAACGAATTTTCTTCGAATTTTAACAATAAATTAAATCGTTTTATATTAAACGTATAAATTTTATCTTGATTGATACTTAACGTATTGACTGTAAGTTCATTTATACTAAGAATACCATTGCGTAAATGTTTTATTTTGTATGTACTATTCTATTATATTATTTTATATATAGTATTTTATTATATTATTTTGTATGAACTGTTCTTTTATATTATTGTGTATGTATTATTTTCTATATCTATTCTTTTTAATTAACTTTAATATACTTGTAAATTTTATCTTTATATAATCTATCGAATTGTATATAAATAATTTTTATGAAATAATGTAAAAAATAGTTAAACTATTTAATTGTATAATTTATCATGAATATAGACAAATCATTTTTAAATAAAATTATTTGTAAAATTTATTAAACTTATTAGTTATTTTTAGTGAATGATAATGCATTCATTTTTACAATTCTAATTATTACAAAATAATGATATAAATATTTGTTAATATAAAAATTATTTTGAAATTAATTTTACGAAAGTAAGAATTATAAGTTATTACTCGATATATGTGCAAAATGATTTACATTGATAGTTTGAACATTAAATGATGCAGGTAACGGCATGTCCGACGCTTAAGGTATTCAATGCATGTGGATAATTACGGATTTTTAATGTTATCGTATAAAAGAAAGCAAGGCAGTAATAGTTACTTGATATATCAAACTGAAATAATAAGTTATTTATACTTTACATATAACTAATAATGTATATACACATAATAATCTATATTAACATTCTTTTTCTTTTTTCCTGTCTTTCATTTCTAAATTTTTAGTAAAATAATATTAGTACATTATTGATAAAAATGAAAAAATTGTATTTTTATTTAAAAAATTTTGAATAAACAAAATATTAACATTTATTTATCTAGAAAACCTTTTGTGATAGTTTCTTTAAATGTATATATTCTTGTTTATCAATATTAACGCTAATAAATCATTTTCTATGGAATCTAAAACATTAGTACTTAAGTATGTTTTTTGAACTTAGTATATATTAATGTAATTATTATATATATATTAATATATATATATATATTATTAATTATTATATATTATATATTATTATTAATATAATATAATAATTATTATTATATATATTAATTATTGTATATATTAATGTAATTTAAATATTACAGATATTATTGTCCATGATTCTATAAAATATGATTATAACATTTGCAAGATTTAGAATTTGACAATTTTCATTTTTATTATTTATATATTTTAATAAGCAATTTTATTTATATTTACATAATAAAATTTCATTTAATAAAAAGCTATTCTTTTATTATTCAACTTTTTATTTTTAAATTATTTTTTCAATTAATTTATTATGATAATAATAAGCTTTATAGAAAATCGCATCATTTAAAATTTGTATCTTTGTAAAGTGTGAATAACATTTATAAATATTAGAAATATTCTTATATTCGTTATAATTTTATAATAAATTATGACATTAACAATAATTATAAGTAATTAAAAGGAAAAATGGAACAGGAAAGAAATAATTAAATGTAACGGTGTAATTCATTTTCTTGTTATTTTGATAATTAAAGCAGTTGTATTGTACTTTTCTTTCAGTTGTATATTAAGAAAGCATTTATTACTTTAAATTTCGTAGAATTTTATATAATCTAAATTTTAATATATTAAAGAAAGTTAAGTTATTCATCGATAATAACTAAAATTATATAATTAAAATTATATTTTTATAATTAATATATATTAATGTAGGAATAAAGATTATTATTTTATTTAATTTTTATTTGAAAATAATCAAATATTATTTATATTTTATCGAATTAATTTTCGATAAATTAGAATTTTTAATGACTTTTTAATGTTTTTTTTTCTTTTTGAAAGTAATATAATATAGTTCATTTATTTATGTTAAATTTTTATGAGTTAAAATAATTCTGTGTTTATATTTAGAAAATGGAAACGTCTTTGTTCATATTATAAAGTTTAGTTAACATGTATGTTAAATAATTTTTAGTAGATAGAGTATTGATTTGTGCATATTAATTGAATGTCAATAATTTATCAAATATGATTTAAATTGTTTTTTATGTATATGTATTAAAATTTTAACTCTAAGAAACCTGCTTTATCTTTTGTATAATTAATGTATAATGTAACAAAATAATATAATGTATAATGCAGTACTATATATTGATATTTGCCTTGAAATCTAAATTTATTTTAATGCAGCTTATCAAAAAATATTGAACTTATTCAATAAAACTTTTCAATCAAATAAAAATAAATATAAAAATTTGAATATAGCTTTACCTTGAAATGTACAAATAATATTGATTCATCTTTTATTTTAAATGGACATTTTATTTATAAAATTGCTTTCTCATTAATACTTAGAAATGTGCTATTACGCTTATACTTTTTTCTGTAAAAATCATTCGGTAAAAATATATTTAATATTTTTAATGCATTAGTAAAATAATTTTAAATTAATTTTAATAAAAAGTGCATTCAAGTAAGAGGCCATATGTCATTATAATATTTTATTTTTACAATAACATCTTGAGTTGCTGTAAATGTACGAATTCAATTAAATTTTTTCATTTTTCTATTTAGTGGAAAAGTATTTTAAAATTTTCAATAATATATATTCTTATTAAGATAGATAATTAATCTTCTAGTAAGATAGTTGTTTTTCTGGCAGTAATGCATATTTTTTCGGATATATAATAAATATAGATGTTAAGCATCTTTATTTATTTATTGAATAAAATATAAAATGAAATAAAATGTTCATCTTTTAAATTAATAGTAATTTATCCTTTCTGAAATTTATATTCTTTTCTTACAAGTACAATAATTTTAATTAAATATAATAGTTTATAATATTTAATTATAAGTATTTTAGGTGAAAAATTTGTTTAATAATAATAATAAAATTTTTAATTTATCTGTATGTATTTTGAAATTGTATTAGACAGTTTAAAAAGAATGTCTTCTATATAAATTAAAAAGCCTTTGGTTTAGTATACAGTTTTTTTATCTAAATATTTTTTACATACATTTGAAAAATAATAATATCAGAATATAATACAAAAATTTCAAATACACTTATATAGGAAATATTTACTAGTTTTTATTATAAAAATTATATCGTAATGACTATTAGTTTTAAAAGATAGAGAAGTACTTAAAAATTATATTAAAAAGTCTAAAGAAAGTACAATTTTGTGATATTGGATTTTGTCCCAAAGCTCCCCTTTACATTTCTTTTGAAATTCATAGAGCGTAAATATCTGAATGACTCGTCGTGTACCTTACTACTATCCATGTTATAAAAATTAAGAATTCTAAACGTATATACCAGCTACGATATTGTCTACTGGATCAGATAGGGATTTTAACTCAAATGCTCAAACAAACCTTTTTGTCAAATGTAAATACACTTCGTTTGGCCAGGGTACAGAGCGGTAAAAATTGTGCGTGCCTAGATGAGTATTTCATAGCTTTTAGGAGATGCATGCTGTCGCCAACATGGGTGGCTGTTCTGTTATTTTACTGTTTTATTATTTCATTTTTCTGGCTACTTCGGTTATTTTAACTGCTAATGACATATTCTTTGATAAGTACAAAGAAACAAATATAAACAATTTCTTTCTTCTTCGGAGCTTTGAACGTGAACATTAAAATTCGAATTACTAAATTCTATTCATAAATTGCATAGATAACCTTAAATATTAATAACTAAAGTTAATAAATAGAAACATATTATTATATTATTAATATATTGTACTATATTCAAACGAATCATTTAAGAATGATAGAAAAGTATGATACTCTAATATAAGGATATATAAACAATGCGTTTATTATTACATCAGTTTTACATTGAACTGAGATTATTTGCGTTAATTTTTATATGTATTATGTCATATAAGGTAACACTGATTTGCAAATAGGAAATAAGATAAATTTTGTTATTTGTACCTATTATTTTCTACGTATTATTTGTTGAAAGAAATTAATTTTTTCTAAATAATGACATTTGTTTAATAGATGTTATTGCTTAAACTAATTTTATAAAGTATTATTCTTCTATGATTTTTAAAACTATTATATTAGATATTTCTTTCAATTATTATCACATTGTTCTAAATTTGATCGAAAAAATAAGTATATCTTTATTCTATTTATTGTATTTCTATTTATTGTATACTTATTACATTTCTCTCACTTATATGCAAATCAAAAAAGATACAAAGATAATAAGTCATCATCCAATGCTGAAGTTGAGCATGAGGTGCATTTATAAGTAATGATAAAAAAGAAGAATATTGAATCAATATTTTACACAAAAGAATCTATGCCTTTATATATAATATATTATAAAATAATACAATAAACCGTTTTGTTCAACATTATATTTTTAATAGAATGATAGTGTAGATATTAGAATAGATTTCAGCACAAATTCATTACAGAGAAGAGTCTTACAAAATCTTTTCTTGAACTTTTTCGACTATTGAAAATTATTCGAAATAAAAAGAATTAATATATTCATTTAAAGTAGAAAGCAAATTTATACATGTTAAATAGTATCTAATTATCAAATTATATTTCAAAACAGCGTATTTTAAGTTAACTAGTTATGTATCCAGTGCGGCATAAAATCTAGCGAGTAAATACTTATTGTTTTTAACTAGAATTAAAAAATTTGTATAATTTTTAAAAACTAGAAGAAAAATATATAACTAATATTCTAATAACGAATTTAATTATTTTATATTGATTGATGTTTTGAAAACATCCTTATGTAGAAGCGAGTATTTTTACTACATTTAAATATCGTTTAATATATAAAAAATTATTGAATGAAATACCAATGCAAGTTGCAATGCAACCGCCTCTGATCTAGTTGTCTAAATTAATTTTTATTTCAATTTTGATAGTTTCTATGTCTTATTTTAAATATAATTCATTATTTTGATTGAAGATATTTTGAAAAATGTACTTCGTAAAATACATAGCTTGCAATTTATGAGAAAATTAAATATCATATAATGTTTAGAATTATTTAAAGTGAGAAAGATTAAAAATGAAATAGTTTACTAATAAAACATGCAGAATTCATACAATTAAATATCTGTAGTGGAATTGTGTTATATTCAACATTATTTATCATTCACGCCATACATTGAATTATTATATATTAATTGATAAAATGATAATTTACAATTATTGTTAACTGATATCTCACAGTTGAGAAGTAAGAATTTGGTATATCAAGCGATCAATTAATGAAAAAAAAATTAGATTATCGGCAGGAATGAAAGACAGCATGGCAGGTTGAGTGACCGATTCTATTTAGTGGTGGGTTTGGTTTGACGGATTTTATTGGGGAAACAAGTGCAACAGGTTCTGAATAGACTGGAGTTTGCTCTCACCAGCATCATTAGTCAAAGTCACCGCTAGACTGAGTGTGTACTATGTATGCTAGCTTACTGAACGCTCGACTAGTTCTTGATCCTCTGACGCTTAAATTTTCCCCATTCTTAATTCTTCTTTTTATCTTCGTTACATTTGCGATAAATACTAGATAGAGCTTATAAATATATGTAAATCATTTTATCTAACTCTTTAAACGTGGTCTTGTTTGTTATTAAATTGAATAGCATTTGATTTTACAAAAATGTTTAGTCAATATAATACATATTTCAATGTACTTCTTCAAGTAGTTCATAAATTGGACAAAAAGTAAAACTAAATATTTAATTTTCAAATGAAATAATTAAATTATAATTTATATTATTTAGTAAAAATTATATATTTTAAAAGTTAGTCTATATTATAATCATTATTTCTTAAAATTTCTACATTTGAAATAGTATTTTTTTATTAACATTTTTTTTCATATTTAGAATTTTCTTTTCTAGAAATATTTTGAATATAAACAATTTAAAAACTTATATAAGTCAGTAAAATAATTTTATAAATAATTAATTTATCTTTATAATTATTTTGTCTTCCCACATTTACCCAATACAATAAAGTCGATAATTTATAAAACAACAGATTATATTAGGTATATTTTTAAATTAATTGTGCGTGAGAAATTAAAAGAAATTGAACAATTTTTTAAATAAATGCTATATATTAATTTATTTAAGTGTTAATAATAAAAATGATTTGAGATACGCTCTCTTTCCTTATAATTTTTTTCCGTTTTTGTTTATGAAAAGTTTTTTTCTGAAAAGTCAAATTTTAAACGTTCATGTTTAATAATAAAATAAAACAAATTAATAATCGTTATCGAGTGGTGGGTAGATACCTGTGATTACATATAAAATTAACAGCGGAACGAATGTGAATGTATAATGGAGGTATTTAACAAAAAAAGTTCTAGTTCAAAATTATTGAATTAAATATGAATACATTTATAATTTACAGTTATTCAGCTACTTCAGTTGAAGAGGATAACAATATTAAATTACACACAGAATAAAAATAGATAAATAAACACAAATTAATGTATTCAATACAATAAATACATATAAGATAAAAAAGACGAATCAATCAATATGTTGCGGTGAAATATATTATAAAACGTATTTTCGACAAACGTAAACTTTAATAAACTTTAATATATATAACATTTAAAAATTCAATATAGGGAATGAATGACTACATACAAAATGATACGCGATGATTACCCTATTTAAAAAAAAACATTCAAATCAGATGTCACGTGTAAAAAATCATATGAATGACAATAAATAAAAAAGCATTAAACTTGAATTAACCAAAATCAATTCAAGCAATTTATATCTATAATATTAATTCAACCATAATCAACCCTTAAATTACCGAGGTTCAGCTTTTTTTCCATGGTATTTCATTCGTTGTCACTAAATCGCAGTATGTGTTATTATACCATCGAATTTCTACTTACTACTACAGCTTGATGAAAATCGTCTTATCGGATAGAGCACCGCGTTGCTTTATCTTAGGGCACTTTTGAGGGTCATATTGCAAATGTATGTAATACAGACATCGTATAAATTACATGAGTATTATATATATTTAATTTGAATTTAATAAGTTATATATTAATGATTTATTTCAATTTTAGTTTGACTCTTATTTTATTATAATCATATATTATTTATAAATCAAAATTCTTTTTGAAAAAATATATTATATATATATATTTTATACGTCATTGGTATCGTATTATTTATTTCTTGTTTTTTTTTTAATAAAAATATATTAACATTTTTTATTTTAATAAAATTATAATTATTTTTTATCGTCTAGATATAAACAAATTTAAGTAAACGACTTTGAATATATTTTTTACATATTTATTATAATCAATCCGAGAAAATATTTTTTTTTATGTAATATAATCAATAAAATTTTAATTCTATAAATTTCAGCATGTAAATTAATAAATAATTATAATTAATAAATTTTATAATGTTGAAAAAGCTTAATATAGATTAAGAGAGATAATCTAGACTTAATATAACTATTCGCATATCTATGACTAAAATAAAATCATTTTATTTTTAGTTATGTAGATAAATAATTATAATTAAATTCTTATAACTAAAATTAATTTACATTAAAATTTATACATTTATTTTATAATTAATATAAGATAGCCCACAGAGCTTAAATAAATGTATATAACGCATAGTCTTAAATATTGAATAGCGCATAAGGGTAAGTAATGTTTTGAAGATAAAAGAAGTACTACGAATACAAATCAGTCATGGATGCGGAAAATGTAGCGATATTTGTTTTATACCATTATTTTAGAAAGACAATTTCATAAGCTTACACTTGAAAATTTTCTCTTGTTTATTTCTACAAATTTCGTGCAAGAATAATTTTCAGAGCTACTTGCAACTATAATCGTAATCCTCTTGTGTTATATATCTAAGCTTGTCCTCGAGTTTCGCACTTAGTGTGATACTCGTTTCTCTCATTCTCTATTTCTATTTTTTTTTCTTGTACCTACACTAATCTAAAGTTCTTTTCAACAAATCCACCATCTTATTTAACCTAGGAATTTTCGCAAGGCTGGATTAGTGTGGATGAAAGGTAGTCTTCTTGTTACTCGTCTTTGATCACGTACGCATACATGGTAATTTTCATAACTACTTCATCCAAGCAGCTTAATAATAATTTTTTCATTTTTTTCTTTTTCTTTTCTGTAGTTGAGATAAGCAGCGTAATTCAGCTCCCTCTATTGCACTCGGCTGAATAAAAAACAATACTAGAAAAACGAAAGTTTAAATATACAAACTTGAGAATATTTGAAAATGACTAAAGTAATATTTAGAAATAATAGATATTTATACGTAAATTAAATATTTATTCATGACAAAAATGTGAAGATAATTATATTGTTTGATTTATAAGTTATTGGTTAATGTTAGTTTGATTTTCATTATATGCAGTAAAAGATATTATAATACAGAATTTTATATTTTACCTATATTTTACTTTATTACAATTTACCTAATTAATTTTCATTATTTATGGAAATAACTTAAAAACTTTTAAAAGGTGTATTTAAAAAAATTAATTGTTTTTATAATATTCTTTTATTATATTCTTCTAATCAATGTGAGGTTTATAAGCATATCCTTATTATTGCTATGTTTTTTTTTATCATAAAATTATAATTTTAGGTATTCATATTTTTATTGATTTCTCCTAATACATTTTAGTAATAATTAATGATTTTTACTAACGAGATTAGAATCTGTTAAAGGTATTCACACACGCGCAGCCACGTATATACACATGTAATTAAGTACATAAAATTTTAAATATTCTAATAATATACAATATATTTATTACATATTCCTTATATCTAAAATTTATAATAACATAGTATATATAATATACAAGCTAAATATGTGTATAATGTAAATGTGTTATAAATTATATTATTACATAAATTTTGTATATGATAATATTCAATAATTAAAAATAAAATATTAAAAATAGTTTTATAAATTGAGTAATTAATATATATATATATATATATATATATATATATATATATATATATATATATATATATATATAATATCTAGTATTGTAAAATGATTCTAAAATTTTTATTCTTCTTTATTATTCTCTTAAAAATTATAATTTAGTAAAAGATAAAACATTCTATAAGAGATTAAGCAACTTTATTTAAATCATACCGCTCAATTTTTTCGTATATTAAAATATATTTTAATATTCAATATTCAAATTTCTATATGAAAAACAATATTCATACTAAACAATATACTATTATTATATTTTTTGTAAATAAATAAAAATAAAATAAATTATATTTGATTTTAAATTTCTTGCATATATTTCTTATAGATATATTCTATTTATTTATTTTGAGTAATGATAATTCAATTGACTTTAATGATTATTGTATTATAAAGAACTAATAAGTTTTATTTAAAATATTATTTTATTTACTACGTTTCATAATGTTTATCACATCTTCCTTGTTTGTTCTGTTTAATATAAGTATGGGGACTAATATTATGTATTAAAAATATCTTATATTATTTAAAAACTATTTGAGCACGTTAATGTTATTTTCTAATTTTTTAATACATAGTTTTATGAATGTAATAGAATCAATATAATAAAGATAATTATCCACATTATGTAGTGAGAATTTGAAATTATTGGGAATTATTCTATCAAGTATTCCAGGAAATGTAATGTTAAATTGTAGTGTTGTGTATTAATTAAATTTCCATGAAGTGATTAGATAATTGTCAAAATTATTAATATTGATTGATGAGTAAAATATTGGGGCATATTTTATTAGCAGATTATATAATTATTCATTGTAGAAGTTATGTAACTGAAATATTATAGAACTATAGAAAGTAGTTGATATGTATGTATGATTTGATAATACAGCACAGAAACGTAATAGACTATTGTAACATTATATATTAAGATCATTAATAATTTAAATATTCAATATAAGAAACAATGAAATACTGTCATGTACACAAATTATGTGCTGTTTTATAAATAATAATTAAAATGCAAATTTATGTACGAAAATCTTGTTAAGTTTTATATACTCATTAAAATTTCTATCAATTTTATTTTCATACGGAAGAGTTGAAATAAAATCAATAATAGTGTTTATTACTAAATTGTATTTTTTTTTAATTTATAAATGTATATATCAAATTTACATAAGCATATAAAATATATTTATAAAACTGCTTTTAAAAATTAAATTCATTCAGCTTGGTTTTATTTTAAAAAGATTTAAATTATATAGAGAAAAATAAAAAATTTGATAAAGAAAAGTTAAAGATATAAAAATTAAGTGTGCTTTCGTCATCTTTATGGAAATTAAATTTATAAACGAAGTAGTGAATAATGCCATTTGAAAAATTTCATGTTTATGTGTTCAAAGAATACACGAAAGTAGGATTTTGTACGTGGACGTGCATAAACGTCCAGTCGGAAGCTTGAAAGCCGCTGTCAACATCTCTCAGTGACTAGTGCAATTGCGTTGCAGCTATAGTATCTGTACTTCAAGGGGTCTCTTATGGTCCGTACTCCCATGCGCTCTGTGTACAAATCTTGTTATCAACCACCGGCCATTAGAGGACCCAAGGCGACAAAACACGGAGGGTCGTGCGCTTCTATAAAGTGCCATCTTTCCTGAACGATTATGTGGTGCCGTGTCGATGCCACCGCACTTACGTGCATACTTTTCTTCTACTTGTCGTCCATGTACTCCACTGCTGCTCATTGACCTACGGCTAAGAGGAAGTGGGTTCGGACATATGAAAGGGAGGAACAATAATTCTATTATTGTGTACAATAATTCTTCCTGATGCATTGGAACGAGCCAGCTTCAGTGCTCTGATTCCCATGAGAGCGGTTTCGTATCATTCTGCGACGTCAAATTGTGTCCGGTGCCTTATTTGGTAATGTAATTCATCTTCGCGTTTCATTAAGAAATCTTCTTTTTATTATAATTATTTTCCTTAATGCAATTTTTTTAAAGATAATGTAATTTTATAGGATTTTTAATGAATTTGTCCTGTATTTTAAAACAGAAGATACTAGTTACAATTTTTATACTAAATTTTGAGAAGGTTGCTAATAGTAATGCTAAAGAGATGACTTTAATTATTTTTTAAATTAATAAAGTTATATTTAAGATTTTAGTATAACATATAGAAACTAATAAAATTAATGTAAACATTTTTTTATCGCAATCAAAGCAATTGTATATTGGATTAGTTGTAATTTTAAATTTGTAAAAAGTTTGAACCTGAAAACCAAAAATCTTGATTTCAGTTTAAGGCTAGTAAAGCTGAGTACTAGATATTTTTATCTTTGACTAAATTATTTATTGCTAATTTATATATTAACAGTAATAGAGATAAAAGTTGAGAAAATAAAGGTTTACAAATATTGTATAGTGCACATTAAAATTATAATAAATATTGCATATAAATATTTCGTATAATTTCAATAAATATTTTATTATAAGTTGAATATCGGAAGATTATATATAAATTTAAAGTTTGGAAAAATATTATTTTTTATTTTGCCATTTTATCAATTTAAAAATATACTACGTTGATGTATTGTTTGTATTTGATAATCAAAAATGAAACTTTTAAAATAAAACCTGAAGCTTTTATTTCACTCCATGAATAAATGGATCTTATAAAAGTATCATTGGTCTATATTATTAGAAAAAATAAATAAATAAGGTACATAAACAAACTTTTACCAAGTATTCTTTTAACCTTTGAAAATTATGTAAATATAATGAACCATTGTTGGTGATATTTAATAGATTTATTATTATGAAACTAATGTTCGAGATTTTTATAGTAGTACTTTTGTTAAGGATGATGCATTAATAATTGGTAAAATAGAAAATACAAATTATCAATTGCTTCCTATTGCTTTATTACGCTACCTAAAATTTTATTGTAGAATATATATATATATATATATATACACCGATCTCGCTACAGAACAACAATATAGTAAGAAAAGAAATTTGGTTTAAATTTATAGTAATAAAATGGTATGTTTTTCATGCATTAATTCCCGCCTATAAAAGCCATCGACAAATCAAACCGGTCCGATATGATTCACTGTTGATACAAATACAACTAGATCAACGCGTGTCTACACATTCACTGGCTTGCTAAAGAGATATGAGAGATGGTTTGCGCTCGTTGTACGAACGATAAATCAGGATTCAGTAGCATTCCCACCGTGTCATCTTTCCGGTTATCATTACTGTAAACTCACGCTCAAAAAAGTGGCGAATAATGCAAATAATAATGGGGATAAAATTGATTATTATTATCATTATTTTATAGATTTTAAATTTAAAAATTTTTTTAATATTTCTGTTGAAAAATACCAATTATACATGAGATAGTTTTATCTAATAAAGTATATTGTGTCAAAAAATGTTATTGGGATTTAATATATATTGTAATTTATGGTAAATTTGCTATTAAAAATATAATTTTTTTTCTTAATTTTCATTTTATTTAATTTAAGTACGTCTAAATTGTTCAAGTAAATAATAATTAAAAGAATTTGTATATGTTATTAAATAATATATTATAGTTAATAAATTAATTTTAGTAATATTCAGAATTTTCTTTTATTATATGAAAGTGATAAATAGAATTCATGATTTTTTAAATAATCAATAACTGAAAAAATTTACAATATCAAATATTGAACAAAAAAACACTCATTAATAATTATAAATCGTTTATAATTATGATTATTATTTGATTAGTTTTGTATTACGTATATAGATCTTTATGCAAATCAATTAATTATGTATTTATAAGTTTCTATTATATTAGGAGTATGTACCTCATTATTATTATTTTACATATAATTTGAAATATTGTTATTATTTAACAATTATCTTTTATTATCTATTATAAAAAAAATTTATAATATTATGTATGTATATTTATATTTTATAGCAATCGAAATATATATTTATATAAGATATTAATAAGACAACAATCATTGGTAGATATTTTAATATGAATGCTAAAGTGAAAATAAGTAATTAAAATAATAATAGTTATTGAAATGTTTCTTATTTTTGTTTGTATTAATGTATATTTTTGATATATTGATAATGTTAGTTATGAAGTTTTTAGTCAATTATTTTTTCTTAATTATCAGTTTTAATTATATTATTCAACAACTATTTTTTACTTGATGTCAATTTAACTCATTATTTATTATAAAGTAAATAATATTTTTGTCAAAAACATTACTTTTATTACTATGATATTACTTAGTATCTGTCTTCTAATATTGGATACCTAAATATTATACATGCATTCGATCTATATTTATATTTATCTTTAAGTTCATAATATTTTTTCATTAAAAATTATTTCTTTTGTCGAAATCATAAGAAAAAAAATACAATAGAAACGATAAAATTTAAGTTACTATAAATCATCGACTATACAAAATCGATCATGTAATCTGTCTGTAGATTGAATAACGCTTATATAAATAAATGAAGTGTTGTAACAAAAATTATTTATACAAATCTTCAAAAAATATCGTGACTTTGAAAAATGTATTTCCGTCTCATATAATCAATAATATAAAGATATAAAATAGAATAAGCAAATTTTTAAAATAACGATTCTAGAGAAAATATATTGAGTTAGAAAAATATATAATGATCTGAACAAATTTCTGACAGATGTATTTATACATTTTTTGTTAAATTGAAATATAATTGTATTATTTGTATTATTTTATTCTTTAAGCATGAATTATTAACTTTTTTTTTATTTAAAATTTTCATTAAAATTATAATGATATTAATCATTAATAATTTTTATGATGATTAGAGAGTAAATTATAATTGAATAAATGAAATTTCAGATATAAATCAAATATTTATTAAAAGGAATAATTGATATAATTGATAATAAAATTACAAAATATTATTATTAAAATTATTATAATACATTGATAAGTACATATTTATCTTCTAAAAAATTAATACAAATGTTGATATATGTAAAATTCATCTTTAGTAAATTTAAATGTTGGTAAAAAAGATAATATGTGACTTATTCAACAATTTTGTATCGGTTCTTAATATCATATTTTACTATTTTATAAAGAATGAAAAATTCAAATATTCTTAAAAATATAACATAAAAATAACAAATCAATCAAGTTATGTTTCCATTTTATTTTAATATTTTTGATATTTAATATAATAAATTGAAAATATTATATTCCTATATTTATTAAATACTATCAATTCATACGTACTATACATAATATATTAATATATTGATATTAATATTATAGCATTGATACATCAAGCAATATATTGCAAAGATACCAATAAAAATCGTGAAAACTGAGTGTTAGTAATACGATAGAAGGGCGTATACATAAAATGATAATTAATTCAGCTCTTTGGAAAATCTTGCAACTAGCAGTAGTGCCTACATCAGATTGCTTGCAGTCAATGGTACGTTACAGCAACGGCTGCAGCAGATATCGTGTCATGGTTTGGGTAGCCGGAGGCTTTATAAACTATTCCTGTTGTCTCCTTGGGTATTATTCGGATTGTTGATTTATCGATTGCCATTAATTACCGAGTTGCGCCTTTATTCATTCCGCCAAAGGGACGAACCTATTGCTCACCAGTTAGACGCCAATTTAGTACCATTGTTCTTGCGTCGTTCACATACATTCTCAACGGCTCCAATGACAATCATAATTTTTACCCACTTTTCAAATATGTATATGACTATCTATCTAAATCTGTTCTAACCCCTACTAGAAACATTATTTTCCTTTTATACCTCCTCAATTTGCATTTTCCTTTATTTCCTTCGAATAAAATAAATATAAAAGTAGAAAATAAAAAGAATAATGTTGAGGTATTGTACCCTGTCAATTAAAGAAAGTGTGGACGAAAGCTTATTAAAGACACATAGAAAAGTTTGAAAAATAAAGTGCGAAAATTGAAGCAAGTATCCTCAGAGAGCAATGCACGTGTAATTAATGCTTTTTTTATTAAAACAAAAGTGCAAGTGGCAAGAAATATTTTTCTGAATCTATGTATAATAAATACGTATGAAAACAGTAAAACTTTTGGCTATTAGCTTCGATATTTTAGTTTATTTTAATTTTTTTAAACAGTATTTGTCATACTCACTAGTTTATTTTTACTATTTATATATGTGTGTGTATGCATATGTTACAGACAAGTTTAAATGATTTTTTAATAAAAGTATAAAATCAAAATAGATTTTTATAAACTAAAATATGTTGTCACTATTTTTAAAATATTTTTGAAGTTATTTAATATAAATTTTATATTGTTTAGGATTTATAAGGATAAAATTGTACTTCCTTTGAATGCATATATATTTGAAAGGTATTTCATTGAAATATATTATTATTAAACAATAAACGTATATTTGATTTTTTATTTCATACATATATTAAAATTAATATATTTATTATTAATTTATAATTTATTGGATTTAATAATTATATTTAATAATTAAATAATAATTTAATTTAATAATATTTCTTTATAAAATATTAGTAGCAATTCTTGGAATCTAATTTTTAAATACAATGTTATTTAGAAATTTTATTATTATTTAGAAATTAATTAATAATTATTATAAACTATTATAATAAATAAATAATTTATTTGGAAGTACTTAAATAATTATTTAGAAATTAATTAATACTCTTTATTTTCTAAACATAATTTCTAACTAAGAATTTCTTTAAAATTTTTTAAACTCTGAATATATTTCATATATTTTTCATATATATAATCAAATGTAGTTCACATTCATGAATAGATGTTTATATATATGTATATATATATATATATATATATATGCATTTTTATTAGCATTAAATATGTTTATATGTTCAATTTCTTATTGTTAACAACGATATATTAAAACTATTAACATACTTTAATTTAGTATTTATTAGATACAAATGAACAATTAATCAAATATATCATTTAAAATCATTGTAATCAGTTGACTCAGAATTTAAAATTCTTTTTCAATAATTTAAAAAGATTTACCTAAAATCTAATATCATAAAATATTTATTTCTATTAAATAGAATATTTTACTAAAGCTTTGTTTGATATTGCATTGAGTTACAGATACAAATAATGTTAAACATTTATTTTTTGTTTTACAAATAATCCTTTGACAGACCTTAAGTTAATACTGAAATTAAGTATGTACATTCTTTAAATTCTTCTTTAAAGTCTGTGCAAAATTCATTTTGTAAAAGGATGCACGAAGAACATTGTGCACCACTATTCACCTTAACTTATGAAATATGAATGATGATATTCATATCCTTTTTCTTAATCTCATTCATGAATTGTGAAAAGCAGCTTTATATACATACCAATGTTTTCATTTAAAATAAAAGAAACAGTCATTAGTAAGACTAGCAAAGAGGGTGTCAGAGTCTGGATTATATCATCTGCTACATATCATCATGAAATTTTCGTTGGTTACTCTTGGTCAGGTGCGCCTACTCCATGAATACTGTGCGCTGCTCAGCTGTATTCATCAGAGAAGCAATAATTTGAAATGAGTTTTAGTACAATGTATTTAAATATGAAAATAAAGTAAAGTCTATTTCCATTTTTTATTTGGTTTCAGTATAAAGTTTAATTTTCAATTTTTAATAATCTTTATATTTTTGGAACTTGAATAATACTAAAATTAATTGAATATATTTGCAATATATACAAAAATTAATTTTTTTATGTAATTAAATGAAATTTATAAAATTATTTTTTATCTGAAAGAATTTTAATTAATATTAAAGAGTTAAGTAATAATGTAGTTAACCAACTTATATATCTAGATAAACAGTACATTAGTAATATAATGATATGCATATATTATCAAATATTTAAAATAAGTTATAAACATACAAACAACCTAACAATTAAAGGAATTGAAATATATTTCTGAAATAAAAATGAATTTTTAATTTTTAGAAATAATACCTTTTTTACGCAAAAAGATTACTTTAAAATATAAAATATTAACTTTTATCGTGGTTAAATCGTAATTATTATTTTTTATTTTAAAGATATAAGATATATATACATTTATGATAAATTAACATTTTATTTATATTCTAATGATTATTTTCAATGGATCGATGATTGAAATTTGTACGTGTCTACTTAATTAATGAATACTTTGGATGCAACTAATTCCGATTCTTAAAAAATGTATTTTTATTCGCCTTTTATCACTTGTAAGATAAATTTAATTAAAATTATAAAATGTAAAGGTGATGTGAATGATATTGACGCATTTTGAGGTATTGTGGCCAGAAAATGATTGATATCTTGGTATTTTTAATATATACAAATTTGTATTTTTAATTAAGTATAAAATGTTTTTAAAATGATGTTATTTCACAAAAAAATGTTGTTATGAGTTATACACACGTTATTTTTATTTAACAAGGTTAGTACTGATGTTATATTATTAAGGATAATAACCTTGGACACTAATATTCCAAATAAATTAAGAAACGTTCTAACTTACAGTTACTATTTTTGTTATTTAAATTTTGTTTTTATTTCCGAAAATATTTGGAAAAAGTTTTCGAAAATCTTTAAAATCTAACAAATAAATTGATATTTACAGAAAAATAAAAATAAAATGTTTGTTCATTTACTAATATCTATTACTTTTCCTAAAACCTGTTACTCAAATTATGGGGCGTGGTGAACCCATGCGAAATTGAATATGAAAATAGGTAAATATTTTTTTACATATGTATACTTTAAACAAATAAAGTGCATAAGTTAATAACTGATTTATAATTTATAGTTGAAATTTATTATTATTTTAGTTAAAATTAGTCAATAAATAAAATAATTGAATCAGAATCTGATTATAATTTTGAAATTATTATAATCTAAATATAATTTATCGTTTGATTATTAACTAAATTAAAATAATATTAAAATAGAAGGAGAATAAACAAAGATTATAAAAAATAAAAAAAGTAACGAATGTATTATTTTAAAATATGTATAGAAAAATGTGATAGAGACTGAAATAGAAAAAGAATATATAAATAGGCTTCAGAGAAAGTGGACATTCTCTTAGTATCACATTCTTCAAAGTACTATTAATTGCATTTCAAACTTCTACTTTTTATCGTTTTCTTGCCTAGCATTTCCTTTATTCATATATTCATCATAGTTTGATATTAGAGTATGTAAGTACATATATATGTAATCATTTCATTATTATTTTTATGATAATTGTTATACTCATTTGTGTCATAGAACTATTGAAATCTTTATTCTTTTCCTTTTTATTTGACAATTTTTATCATCAAAATCTGACTACAGACATTGACAGTTACAATTGAAGAGAAAAAAATACAAATTTAATTAATGACGCATTTATAATCTAGTTAAAACATTATATAAAAACTAAATAATAGTCATAAAATTTTGTTTATTCACCATGCATACCTCATACATCTCTATAATTTTATAGAAATTGTATGAAATACGTTTGTATAGATTTATAAAAACAAGGAATAAAAATCTGCTATTAGAGCTTATTTTATTTATATTCTTTTTCTCTTTTAATTTATAAAAAGTAAAATAATTACTAACTAATATCTGTTTAAATTAAAACATTAAAAATAAATATTATAAAAAATAAATTATTATTAATTACTTTTAATTATTATTGATCATTTATCTTTATATCATTTATATTTATATTTTATTGTTCCAACTACTACAACAGAAAATATTATATACTATACATTTCAGAATAAATTCTAAATAATAAAAATTGTGTTATTACCATTTATTATTTTATGTATTAAATAATAAAATACTAAATATTATGTTTTATAGAAAACCAATCATTTTTGTGTTCTATTTTTGTTTTCTAATAATATATTAGGGATACATAAAATACACATAAACAGACAATATGGATATTCAATATTGGCACGCATTTTTCTGAACTATTTACATTCTAAATGAATGGAAAGCAGTTTGTCGAGTCTAATAAAGGTAGTTAGATATATAACATCAAAAAAACTAAAATCTGATGAAAAAATGGACGTACTTACTGAAAAGTAAAGTAGCCATTTAAAGCAAGAGTATTGAAATTGTAAAAAGTACTGTTTTAATTAGCCTTTTATTACCAAAATACCGACAGAAATTTTAGGTTTAATATTATAGTTAATAAATCTACAAAATTTTATGGCTATTATTTAATTTTTATATAATTTTTTAACTAGAATATACATATATCATTATTTAAATTTCTATTTTTATCTCTACAATTGTAACTGTTAATGTCTGTAGTCAGATTTTGATGATAAAAAATGGTCAAATAAAAAGGAAAAAAATAAAGATTTCTTTAGACCTTCCTTAAACAAATGAATATAATAATTATCATATTCAATTTTTTTTGTTTATTTTTTTGCACTATTTTTTAACATAATTCTATATGTACTTGGAAAAAATTATTTTCTTAAGTGATTAATTAATTATTTCTTTGTTAAAAATAACTTTCGCAATTAAAATAATATTTTTTAATATATTGCAGTAATATTATTAAAATTGTTATTTCTTAATATATAATTTTATGTAAAAATTCTTATATTGGAAAAAATCAAAATTTAAATTGAAATATAGCTATAATATAAAAAAGCAGAATAAAAAAGAAATTTTAAAAATTAGTTTAAAAGAGTTGGTTAACAATAAGAAAACTTACGGCTCGTGATGAAGGTATATTACAACTTTTCGAACTATTTTGTCAGGATTTAGACGGCAAACTGGTATATTTATAGGTAAAACCCGCACCGGGAGTACCTCTGAGATTGATAGAGGTTTGATTTAGTAAATTCAGACACTATATGTCAGGGTGGACTCAAATTTTCTGATTGCACTGGTTGGTAGTTATTTATTCTTACGTTATATTGTTCAATATAATATATATTTGAATTCTATCTTATAAAATTAATTTGGTTTATATACTTCTAAGAATATTGCTTTAATAATGTAATGTTTTACATTATAATATTTTTTTATTATGCTTAAAATTTTTTACTTAAAGTCTATTATTACATAAAGTATCGCAAAAAAAAAATTAAACAACTTTTAAGATAAAAATACTAAATAGAAATTTTTTAATATTAACTATATATTACTTTATTATATGGAGAAAAAATCTTAAATAAATGAAATCGATAATTATATATAGAAATAGAAAAAGAGTCAAAATGATGCTGGCATAGAAAAGTCAATACGAAAAGGAAGATATAAAATGGTTTAATGATAGTTGATGAGTACGTATTTTCTGAATGGCTTGTGTGATTATTTAAATAATTTTAAATACAAAAAATGTGGTATATAGATGTAGATTTTTATGTTATATAAAATTGCATATACTGAAGTAAACTATCACAGGATTTGTTAATAATATAGTTAATTCTGAGCTACTTTGTTTTTCTACGTTTTTTTTATGTTAACTATATTATACGAATAGATATAAATTAAATTCTTGTTTGAAATATGATATATACCATAATTTTTATAGCTTAATTATTTAAAAAACTGAATAGTAGTAGTACAACAATGTATTATAATTATTATTATATATTCATACGTGTGTTGTACATTATTATTTTTCAATAAAAGTATCCACTCAATATATATTACTATAAAAAAATAGTATAGTTGAATGTCTAAATATTATAAAAAAAAATAATAAATTATAATATTTTATTTAGAAATATAGTAATAATACTGTTATAAATATTTAAAGAAATTTAGATTATATAATAGAAATTATTTTAATATTATTATATAATAGAAATATATAATAATATTAAAATAGTTTGACAATTTTTTGAATATTCATCTTTAATAGCTTTTTTCTGATAAATTTTCTTTTTAAATAATAAAATGTAATAAAGTTCTATTTTAATAATAATTTTGGCATGATATTTAATAATAATAAAATTTAAAATCTATGAAATTCTTTCAAATTTGACTTCATTATAATTATTTTTATCTTTAATATTTATGTACATTTACCTGACTGTCTAAAATATAAAGAAATTTGATAAGCAGTTGGTTTATTGTTTATACCACAAGTAAAAATATGTATTTGTTTTATTAATTGCTTTTGTACTTTTCTTTGAAAAATGTAATAGACTATGATCTAAAATCTAAAATAATGAAAAGTATTTTTGTATATAAATGACTTCGAAATATAATGCTTCAATTTTATTAATGTATTTTTAAATTTAAAAAGTTTGTAAACAGTGTTAAATCACATAAGAATAAAAATATATACAAATACTATAAATATATATATAACGATTTTTATATGTAATAAATTAAACATAATCTAAAAAACTGTTGCTTAAATTTTGATTAATTGTTAATTTTATTATTTTTTTTTTAATTTTTAATTTTTATTTTATTTAAAAATTTTTTTTATATTAAATTTTTATTTAATAAAATTAAAATTAAACATAATTTAAAAGAACTAAAAAGCATTGCACTGTTAAAATTATTAAAGCTTTTTTTCTATCTAAATAAATATGGTGGGAGAAAATATACATTGTAGATGTAATAGATACTGAAGAAAGATATTAGATTCCTGAAGAAAATGTATGCTTATGAACACGTGGATAATAGAGAGAGAGAGAGAGAGAGAGAGTGAGAGAAATTTACCAATATTTACGTAATAATTGAGTGTTTACTTAAATAATACATACAAACAATAAATTACATATTTATATATACTGTTTTAATGTTCTAGTCAGTATATAAAATAATATAAGAATATATTATTACTTAATTAAGTATAGATTATTATCATTAATGTAGAAATTATAGTAATGTAGTAATAAATGTAGTAATTATTTGACGAAAGTTATTATATATATCACCTAACTCGTTCAAGTATATAAATATAATTTTACTTTTACTAATTTACTAATTATTAATTTATGCCAATATTCATTATACATGAAGTCATTGTTATCTTGGATCGGTTTTATTTAAAGCGACGTTTTAATGTGTGGTTTATCAAAAATATGATCATGCAAGACGGTGCATGTATGGATTTCTCGTTCACTAATAATAGCATTGAATATGTAAGTGTACTTTGTACAGATGTAATAGGATTCATCAAAATAATATCTGTTTATTCTGCATCTAATATAATTAAAGTTTTATAATAAAATTTTATCGATGGATATTATTGTTTAATTATTTAATTTCATTATTTATAGAGATATTAGATTTTACATTAGATTGGTGCATTTTTAATATTGTAACCTTTATATACGAGTTACTGTTTACTATTATAATTGTATTTTATATACGTTAAGTAAATGAAACTATAATTTTCAGTTTTTATAGTTAAAAATGTGTATGTAAGTTAAAAATATTTATAATAACTTTTTAAATGATTTTAAAAAATTAAAAATTATACATAATGAAATATTAGAGTATTTGTTAATTTTAATTTTAAAGATATTTATATATGAGTTTTGCTATATTTAAACGTTTTTAAAAAATAAAATATAAAATAAATAATAAAAAGCTTAGATGTAAAGTTAATAGTTTTGCTATTAATTTTTTAATAAAAATGTATTAACATAATTTTTTCTCTAATAAAACAAGAAATTAATACATGCTTTAGTATTTTAATTTGTTCTGTCAAATAAGTAGAGATAATCGAAAAAAGTCCGACATATAATGTTTACCGCCCATGTATATTTATGCAGATAAATTTTAATACGGAAAAAGAAAGAATTGAAAGACGACAAGTATTTTTCAAATGGGAGTATTTCCCAAATCATTTTAACTGTTAAGACTGGGCAGTTTCAAATCATTAATGGCATGAAGTTTCTTAAATGCTATAATTATCCGGTTCTATCCGTGGTTTGTTGTAGTTGAAGACGTTGATTCTCTATTCCAAAGATGAAAAGTCATAAATAAGTAGATACAACTTAAACATATTTTAAATACTAAGCTTGTTATTTTGGTTTTGGTTTATACATGCACCAATGAATGATTATGCTTTTCTTGAACCTTGATTTTTCATTGTCTATAATTGAATGGTTTATTCATATCGATTAATAAATCGATTAACGTATCATATCAACGACAAACATATCGATTAACGAAATATTAAATATAACTAAATAAATATGACGTAAATATTTCTATAAAATATATAATTTTTTATAATATATAGTTATATATATAAAGATTATGTCATTTTTGTCAGAACGCAAGATGTTAACTATTTTTTTTTATTTAAATATAGAATCATATTACTTAGCTACTTATTTATTGAAAATAATTTGACTAACAAATAATTATTCTGCAGAAACAAATTTTTATTTTTATTTGAGATTTATCATAAATATAAAAAAAAATAATTTATTCGTTTCTCAAGGATCAGTTTTTAGGTACATTATAGGTTGTCTCGCATTTTTCTTTTTAATGATCAAGTGACATTTAATGTTGGAAAACTAGTCTGAACAGTGAGAGAGATAAACAGAGAAAGAGAGATAGAATAAGCGAGGGGAAGAAATAGGGGGAGAGTGTAAATGCGAGCGCAGCAGTATCCGCCATCCGTTACATCTATAAATCTAAGATAACAATATTGCCAAGCGTTTTGCACTTGCGCATAGGGATCGGTAATGAATGTTTGTATGGCAACCATTAACGGCGTCCGCACTAGAACTTTTGTTGTTGTCTCTGTCTGTCTTTATATGCTCATTTCCATCCTGTCTATCTCTCTCTTTCTCTCCCTCACTCACTACTCGTTGATTCGCTTACTCTTTTCCTCCCGTTCTCTAACATTCGCTTGTTCTAACTCTAATTATATCTCTCGGGTGGATGTATAGATTTCCATATATATAAATATATATATATATATATATAAATCGATATTTATAATATAGGTAGGCACCTATATTTATAATATAGGTAGGTAGGTAGATAGAGAGAAGGAGAAAGAGAGAGAGAGAGAGAGAGAGAGAGAGAGAGAGAGAGATCAGAAATACAAGAACAGCAAGAGAGGTTTGTGTAAACTTATTTTAAATATACGAGTTTTCATTTTTAGCTTCAAATTAGGGGATAGCACAATTTTTATGAGGATATTTTTGAACAACTTACTTCACCTTTTTAGTTTTTACAATGTTTGCTATCTTTTTTGCTGTCTTATCTTAGAAATATAAATCTTAATATGCAATACAAAAACTAAACGAATCCAATGTTTTTCCATTTTTATTTTATTTTATTTTATTTTTTATTTATTTAATAAAGTATCAATGAATAAAGAAAAGATACCATGTACGTACATCAGATAATTCTTTATTATTTCCAAATATTTATCTTTCATTAACATACTTATGTTAGCTTATATAAAACTTAAATTAAAATTAAATAAAAAATTTTAATTATTGGATATCTAAAGAGGATTGAATACATTATATTTACAAATCTATCCTAATTTGCTTTCAGTATAGTTTACTATGATATCTTAATAAGTTAAATTGTTATTTTATTATATTATTAATAAAAAATAAAACATATAACAAATTTGGAACTTGAAACATTATGTTAAATAAAGTTTCTTGAAAGAGCTTGGAATTGTAGAATGGATACGTTACATATTTATGATTAATAATTGTACTTTATTTGGGACTTTTTTAAAAAATCAGGTTGTTTAATACGTTTGTATATTTTTTTTATTAAATTTATAATGCAATAAAATTTTGTCCTTTCATTTGTTAAGCTATTAAATATTTTTGAATGATATAATATATATTACTTATTTTTTAACAAATAAATTATACTAAATAACTAATTATTAAAATTTATATTTGTAAATAGAAGGTTGCTAAGCAAACAGACAAAATTTACATTATAATATTCATATAAAAAAGAATTATAAATGTATATGTTACTCTCCCTGTATGACAATATGTATTTGCCTAGTTAATTACATTTTTTTAAGGATGGAGACGTATTGCAATTAGTAATATGCAAATTAGAGTAGTGACAGATTCATATTATTCTATAAATTTTCAAAATTTTCTATTAAGAATGAGAAACTATTATACAAAGAAATAACAATTAATGAGCGGTTTATCAAAATTAAAGTGACGGATTTCTAACGTTTTGCATCAAACAAATAATAAGATATAGATGTTTAAAAAATTACGTTTGATTTTAATTATTAATTACGATAATTTAAAGAAAGATCTGCACAATAATTTTAATAGTTGTGTATAATAGGCCTAAAGAGTGACTGCGTACGAGCTTTCATATCATAATAGGAACTTCTTTTCTTCATAACATGTCGATAATTCGTTACAGATTGATCCACTTACTACTTTAAGCATATATTCTGTATGTCACTAGTATGTTTCAATATAAATTTGAAAATTAGGCTGTTGTTAATATTATTAAATCGATACTAGTACATTAATAAGTGTTATCTAATTATTGAAAACTGAAGCATAATTAAATTAAAAAAATATAATTAATGCTTAAAATACATAAATATATAAATAATAAAAATTATTTTATGATTCAAATGCAAATACATATATAAATAAATACAATTAAAAAAAAAAATTATAATAGTATTACAAATAATTTTTTATTAATTATAAAAAGATATTTTGATTCTTATTTATAATTTTACATTAATATAAGCGTTTATATAATATTTAATAAAAATAAGAGTATCCATAATTAATATATTAAGTTAGCAGAAACACAGTAATGTCACGAAGTGATATAAAAGTTACTCAAAACAACAATACCTATATTTTGTTATAAATATTGAAATACAGCATAAATAATTATAAGATATGTAAGCATATTATAACAAAAATAATGTAAATAAAATTAGTTATTATTAAGTATATGTTGGTGTATGAGTTTGGCTATAATATTTAAATTAATTAATAATTAATAAGGAAAATGATGGATAAAGATAACTGACGAAAGAAAATAAAAGTGAGATAGAGAGAAACAGATGATAAGAAATAAAAATTCTAAATGATAGTATACAGTCACTAATTTCTGCTAAAATCGAAATTCATGGACATGTAAGCTAGAAAAAGATTTTGCAAAGAGAATTTGATTGAAATTAGTACAGAAATTGAGAGATAAAAAAGAAGGAGAAAGAGAGAGAGAGAAAGAGAGAGAAATAGAAGTAACCACAGTTTATCGACCACTAAGTCTGTATAGATTAAAAAGCCACGTAGTATTCTATAACAGTGATTCCAATGTAAAACTGCTTCTATTGCCTCTATTCGTTGCTGTTGGTTGAATCTTTAAAACATATTAGAAAAATAGAGAAAAACGTAAATAGGGATTTCATTTAATGATTATTTTTCAACTTCATTTTTCTCCATTGCTATGTTTTCCTCTTGATTATTTTTTATATGTGAACTATATAATGATAGTATATAATGAAGGGAGAAATATATTTTGTAAAGACAGTAGAATAAAGAACGATAAATAAATCTAAATAAATCGTGTGCATGTGTAAGAGAGAGAGAGAGAGAGAGAGAGAGAGAGAGAGAGAGAGAGAGAGAATAAGAAGAAAAGAAGGAAGGCAGAATTGATAACGAGAGGAAAACCAGAAGCTCGCTATGAGTTAAATGTTTAATAAGCTTAATCACGCGACAGATCTGTGAGATACAGCTTGCTTTACCTCCACTGCTGTTGCTGCCACTACCTTCATAGCGTAGCTTCGTGTACTTCCTTTTACACTTTTCCATATGATAGCACCATTTTCACTCTCATCGTACCTCTTCCATTTCATTGTACACTTGCACCATCTGCTGTTAGTATTTTACTAGTGGTTCTACGAATGCAGCGCTATTAACGGGAACGGTTTATTGCTGTAGCGGATGGTGGAATCTTTCGGATTATGACATAATCGTTATTACGACTTGCACTATCTGTTTCTGTCGTTTGATTCTTCTTTTACTTTATTACAGACTTTTCGTTTTTAAAGTATATCACTTTTTTCGAGATCTTCTAAAATATACAAAGTTTTTACAAAGAATTTTTTAATTTTTTACTTTTCAAAAAATATAAATTTAGATTATTATAAACATAATATAACTTATTACACTGTATTGTTCTTTTTATAAAATAAATTAGGTGAAGACATAAGTAAGATTGGATATGTTAATGTAATTAATATAATCACTTTTACGTTATTTAGTTTACATTTCTTTTCATTAAAGTTGTATAGATCTATCATATCTTATAAACTCCTATCTCATTCTGTATATTAATGAAATGATGTACTATGTAATGTAAATCAAAATGCTCTAATAGACATAATATGAATTTGAAAAATTTAAGGTAACGAGATATTAAAAATTATTTTTAATGAAAAATATTATAATCGAACTTAAAATACTCATAAAAACATGAATAAAAAGGAAAAATAAATAGAAAAATTTTAATAAAAAAAATATAATGTGATCTTTAGAAAAGTTATACTTATTTAGATTTGTTTTAAATTACGAGTTTTTAAATCTAGTTTTAAAAATTGTATAAATTGATACATTAACGTAATAATTTTATTGTGTAAAATAATATAGTTGAAAAAAAGGAAGTGTAAAACCTTATATTCCTAAACACAGCTATTTAAAAATATCTTTAATTTTGGTTACTAAAATTAGAATAAATTAAATATTTTATAGAAATATTTAAAATTTAAATTTCATATCATTAAATGTATAATGTATTTCTATTATACCATGCATATTTTTTAAAATTCAATTCATGAATATACCAATTTTGGAATAAAATTTTTATTTATAAAGCATTGGTTAAATAATTATTTTTAAATAATTAATAGATTTAAAAAATATTAATATTAATTAGATAAAAGATTCTCACTTACATTGAAACATTTTTATTAATTTCAGACTCTTCAACTAATTTAAAACATTTCATATAAGAATTTGCAAAAAGAGTTTTAAAGGGCTATTTCTTACTTAAAAATAGTTAGAATTATTTCATTAACAATTTTTTATAGAATAGGACAATAGAAAAATATTTCTATTTCTAGTTCTGTTACACTATATTTTATATTTCATAAAGAGTATAAATCAAGTACTCTAAATATTAATGGTTCTCTGAATTTTTTATTAACATATATTTTGGCACTTCTACAATATATCATGGAAAAGAACAACGAGTGGTTGTACGAAATATCTTACGGAATGCGCTATGACACGTTAGAGGTAAATCTACCAATTGCGTTTGATAAATGCTTTTACTTTTTTGAATTAAATTAAATATCTTTCTAATATTACCATTTAAATGTTATGGAATAATAGGAACTTTGAAAGTTGAGTAAAGATTTTGATTTCGCAATTAAAATTTTAATTATTTATAAAATAGTGTTTGTATAATGTATTTTTAAATATATTCATATTATTTAATAATAAATTTTATATAAATTAACAAAATTATAAATGAATTATTTCTGTTACAAATTCAAACTATATAAAAATGTATACATCTCAGATTTGCTAAATAATTTTTCAAAGTATGAAAGGTATAACAAATCGTTGTATAATTTCATCAATTTATAACTTAATTACATGTAATTTACTACTTTCTTTTTAATTAATTTTAGAAATCGACGAAAATTCTTTCGTTTTACATGTTATTAACTTTTTGTGCAGTTTCCAATTTGATTATTTACTTATTACTTCAGTTATTAAAAATATAATTGCATTTTCAATTTGCAAAGATTTGCATTTTCTGATTTTATGTGTAAAATCAATTTTTATGATTATTAAGGGTTATATAATGTTATTATGTTTTTATAATAAAACAATTAACCATAAATAAAATATTACATGTGGTGCGATTTATCATTGAAAATTTATGGAGTTAAATTATACTGATAATAGTTAAAATTTATTATGTTTCTTTTATTTTTATATTAAATATAATTATTGCATTTACTTTTTTATTAAACCGTAAAATAATAGTTTTATAATATTTATTGATTAAATGATTTCGGATTTAATATAAAAAATATATACTTAAAGAATTTCGTAGAAAATATGTAAAATAAGTAGGTTTGAATTATTACCAAATATATTGTATAAAAGGTTTTAAGAAATTTGAAGTAGGCTATTTAAAAATTATTGTACATAGATTTATAATGTATTAATTTATATTAATTGTTATAAAATATATTTTATAAACAATAAAAATCTATATACAAAATTCTTTTAAGACAATAGTAATGTTAAAATTGAAAACGTCTTGATTGTTAAGATTTTTCATTATGTATTTTTTTTTTAGCATATATGACGCGGTTGAGAATTTTCAATATATTTTATATTTTATATTAATATTTAATCATTATTGTATATTAAATAAATCAATTTGTAAATGTCCAAATGAAAAATAAAGTGAGAAAAAATGTAATTCAAAATATATATACTATTAAAAAATATATTGAGAATATTTATTATACGATTATTTGATTAAATTTTTTATTATTAATGTTATTCAATAATTTTATAATATTAATATTATCTGTCAATAGTAAAATTATTTAATCTATATATATGTACACATTTTAAATAAATATGATTTTAATCAAAATTATTTTAATAAAAATACATTAATCGTAAATGAAATTTGAAAAACAACGTCGCAATAGTAAAATAGATAATAGACTAACAGTTTCTAAGAAAAGATTCTTCAGATATATTTATTTATTTACATTATGCAATAATATAAATTAATAAAATACAATAAATACAATTAAATAATAAAGAAAATGTATTGAAATAATTTTTTTTTAAATTATAAACAACTATGTTAGCACGCATCCGTGTTGATAAAAAAGCTAAAAAGAAATAGTATGGATAATTGAAATTGTTTATCTTCAACGATACTATATTGTAGTATAAAGCTATCTGTATCATATTACAATTAAGTTGATTAGTAAAGAATCAGATAATACTATTCAAGTTTGTCACAAAAATTAATTTTTAACACGAATGATAATGATGCAATTATTATATTAATACATCAATAACATGATTGATATAAGTAAATATGATATTGATAAATAGCACTATACCATTTGACAATTAACTTCATAATATATCTTTTTTTATTTAATTTTCTAGATAAAAATTTAATTTAAAAATCTTTATTAAATTTAAAACAGGTAAAAAAAAGTATCAAAGGTATAAATATTTTTCTTTCGAAATTATTATTTTACAATACAATTATTACATGAATTTCAATTTACGTTCAAAAATATTTAAAAAGTGATTTATATAATTATATATATATATATATATATATATATATATATATAATATATATATAAGATCATTTATTTCCAATATTATATTATCGTTTGTCGAAATGTATAATTAAAAAACAATTAAGATTTTATAAATAATTTAAGCAAGTTGTAGAAAGTTTTCTATTTAACTAATTTTATCCAAATTTCTTACAAGTTTTATAAATATATATACAAAAAATATATCTAGTAAGTAAATTAGTCGTTAGTAAAGCTAAGGCGAATTTGAAATCATAAAGAAAATGTAAGTTTAAAGCATGTTTAGTGGTTCGTACTTTTAAATATGTATTCTTCAATAAAATGATTAAATGATAATTCTGTAAGCAGCGCTACGATAGGATATAGCACTGTACGTAGAGTTGTATTTTTACTTCGGTAATTAAAATTGTTATCTAATCAGAAGTTGTTTTTTAAGTTGGTTATCGCTTTGCCTATATTTCTTTCGTTCTTTTTTTATTTTCCCTGTTATTTCATGTTGGTTATTTATATTAGTTCAATAATATATACCTATGAAATTGTATTTCATCTTATTAATTTTTATGTATTGTTAATAAGGTGTGACCTTATTTCTGTATGTATTTTTTCATTCCATGCATGAATTATTTAATCAGATACGGTTCCAGTTATTATTTTTTTGTATAGTGATGAATAATATTTTCAACCTACTTTTGTAGATGAAATGAGATATAATTGAAATATCATATTTACAAAAAGATTATGCAGTATATTATTTCTTTTACAAAATGACTTTATAAAATTTTATGTTTATATAATATATATACATATATGTTAGATAAATGCAAAATTCATATCGAAGTATATAATTTTGTATAATATTTATTGAATCGAATGAAATATATTAAATGATTTTTTCAATTTCCCATAAATTTTTAATTAATCGAATATTGATATAGTTATTTGTAATACTATATATACATAAATATGTCAAAATCGTATATGGATATATGACTATATATCTATAAATAATTTATATATAGTAAAAATCATTTAAAATAGAAATATCTGTAGCAGTAAATTATAAACATTGTATATAAATATATATTTACATTATATATTGTTTATACAGTCAAAATATATAAACGAAGTAAAATGTTATTGGTTATGTTATATAATTTTATTATAAGAGTTTAATAGTTCTTTAATTTATTTTTATTCGGGTTTAAACAGTCTTGTTATAGTATAGTTAAAGAGCAAATTGCTGTACAATATTGTTAACAATCGGATTAAAATGTAATTTATAAATTTTTTAAATAACAGAAAGAAATTTGACAGCATACCGTTTCCTAGGTCCATTACATAGGATTACGTATCGTTGCTCTCTGATTAATTCATTTGTAATACTGAAATTGAAAGATTTTAGATAATTCTGTAATTCTATCCAAAAAGGCCATTGAATTCCACTGCTGCTTAGAATTTTATTGTTGCACAAAAATTCAGTCACAATTGTAAGTTCTTTAAATTTAGAAGATTTAATTCAATTTTAAAATTCCTTACTTATTAAAACTGGTTTTAAAATTTGTAATTCATTAGAGAACTCATGCAAGGATTCACTAAAAGTTATTATTATAAAAGTATTTTTTAAAGTTAAAATATAAAATTCGATATTTTTATGTATAATAAGATCTTTTATATATAAGTACCTTAACTCAATTTAAAAAGTTTTGTATTAAAAATTACATGTAATATCTAAACATATATATATAATATATATAATAAATCTAAACATTATGTAATTTGTAATTATAAAGTTTTACAATTATCAAATATTTCATAAATATTATAAATTATTATATTTTAATATTTTTCTAAAATAATCTTTTTCTATTTTCGTCTGCATAATTATTATACTTATATAAATAATTAAAAAAAACTTATGATTAGAAATTTTTTAAAATACCATGTTCGAAAATGGTTTGAATAAATAAGATTATCATTTCAATTTTTGAGTAGTATATATTTTATAGTTTGACTAAAGGATAATAAAATTGAAATATTTTTATATAAAATGTACACGCATTTATAAATTGTATAATTTTTCTTATTAAAATAATCTTCGATAGTTTTTACAAGAAATCTAATGTTTTTAATACAACATTCAAATTAAATGTTTTGTGTGAAAGTGAAACAACTGGCTTTGTATGTATATAGAAATTCATAAATTTTTTTTTCATTGTAATTGATTTTATTTAATTAGATAATGTTATCATTACAATTATTCATTATTTAATTTAATTCAGTTAGTTTTTACAACTAATAGTATTTATGCTATTAAGGTTAAATGTCATTTCTAATTTGTTTGCAATCAAGAATGTTTAATTTTTCGAGTTATATAAGGAATGTTTAAGAAAACAATCATTGGATTATTTAAAATTGATTTATTAATTATTAATTAACACATTTTACACGAATTATGTAATCAGAAGTTTCATATAATCTCATTCTATCATTTTTATAAATATTATATACTATCTATAATTTGTTTTTCAAATAATTTATTAAAAATACATAAAAAGATTGTTAATTTTATTAATAAATAATGGAAAATTTGAATTGTTTGATATTTTAATAAAAATATAATTGTTTTTTTATACAAAAGTTTATGTAAATAAATTAATTGCTTTTAATAATAGTGATAATTAGATGCAGGTCCACATTAGAGGCCTGCAAAATTTCATAATTTCGAAACAATATTGTGTTTGTCTTATACTAAGTTAAGTTAACAAAGTACTAAGTTAAGTCTTATACAACTTAACCTTTTACAACTGTTCATTGCGTATTTTATATATTTGTTTAAATATTTGTTTCTTTATTAACTTAAATTATAGTTTTTTTTATAGTAGAAACAAAATTAGTAATGAATTTAGATTACTAGAAGGAAATGTAATTTATGTTTAAATACAAGAGAATGTAATCAATTTTAAATATTTATACTAAATGTTTTATCACTAAACATTAAATCCTATGAATTATATAAAAATATCTTTCCTGTCAAGTTATATATTGTATATTTAGGTAGGTAATAAGTACTAACTATTATAATTAAATAATATTTATTAATATTTAACTTCGTTACAAAATAAAATGTTATGAATAAAAAATAAAAAAGTATTAGGATTTTGAATAAAATCATGTAAGTGGGAAATATATATTTTCATAAACATTAATTTAAATGGATTAAAAAAAAATTCATAAATTCAAAATTCATAATAGATATTTGAATATTCCTTAAGTTGGAAGACTAGTCAAATTGATATTAATATATTATCTTTGTTAGATAATATATTTATATATTTAACACATATTCAGAATATAAATATGCAATATTTTTAATAATTTTAATAATTTAATAATTTTAATAATTTAAATTTGCAATAGGTAATTTAATTATGTTAAAATAACATGAAAATACATTTTTTATTGAAGTAATTTGTATATAGATCCTTTTAATGTTCACGATATTTCCTTATTTAACTTACTCAGCAAAATTAATGCGATTTCTTTCGATTCTCTTTTACTTTTATTATTGCTTTGATATCGCGCGTTGCTTCGTAATCGAGCGACGTACAACATGTAGAACAGATTCGTGTATGGATATATCTGTAGGTATTTTAGCCACCATACGGAGGTAATGGATTCAGAAACGCGGCAGAGTCGGTGGCGGCGGTAGCGGTGGAAGTGCACTATTCGCCCCTGTGTTAATAACAATCCATACTTATTGCCCGCATATTTTACCGATCCCCAGGCAGTCCGCTCACAGCATTACTACCCCAGCTGAACTATATTACAACGTATGGAGAGCATAAACTTTTATAGCTACCCTTCTACGAGGTTAGCACGGGTAGTTGCTAGCAGTCTCCCAGCCGTACCAACGAACTCTTTTTATACACTCTGAGTTCTATTTTCACTAATTGTCGAGACAAGTTGAACTATCGAAAGGACGGAGACACTAAGAGGAAAAATAAAAATACTTTCAAGAGGTTTACACTAGAATGAATTTAATTTAATACTACTTATACTTATTAAATATAATTTAATGTCTTTAATATTTTTAAGTTGGTTATCTTTGAATTGATTAGGTACGTAGATAAATTTGAGATATATTGAGAGTGTCCACTATTCCTAAATAATTTAATTTTAATTATGAATGAATTGTATTAGAGAAAAAGAATTATCTTATGCGATATTTATTTAATAATCATTTATATTAAGTTTAAAAAGTTGACCCTCTTGGATGGTAATAATTTTAGCCATTGAATTATATTTGTTATTAATAATATCTGTTTAAAATCTCAACTACTTGTATTGAAAATAAATAAATTAAAAAAATGATTTTGTACTTATTTTTAAAAATAATTTCGGATCTTAATTAGCACTGTATATTGAAAAAAACATATTTTAAATTGATAATATATTGATTGGTTTATTAAAAATCTATTTATTTTATAATCTTCTGCACTATTCACATAAGTATCAGAGATTAAATTGTCAAACCTCATTACATTACATTATCTTTTTTAAATCTATTTTAATTGCTCACTGATAAAACTCTTATTGATAAATCTGATAACTTAAAATAGTTATAGTTGCAATCTTTTTGCAATTTATATTATCTAAATTTCACATATATTATTTAATCTATTAAACTAAAAAATTTAATTAACTTGTTAATAGTCTGTATGTTATTGAAAAGTCATGCAAAAACCATATATTTTTATTCATGTGATGATACTTGCTTTTATTCTATTCAAGGTGGTTACATTATATAATTTTTTTTAACGAAGTTTGTATTTAAAATGGTATTATTACCTTTAGTCAGAAGTATTTTCATTTTTTTTAACAGTATTTAACATTTACATAAACTTCTTTAAAATAATTTGATATTTTAATATTTCATCCATACCAGTATTTACATATAGTCATTGCAAGCTTGAATATCTCCGAGAACTTCAGTAGTTATTGTCTTTTTATTGTTCATTAATATATTCACATTTATATCCGTCGCATTGAAAAACATTGTATTTTTTATCGCGCAGTTTTATCTATAGTCTCAAACCAGGGTTTTGAGTTGATGATCGTTTCTTGCTTATTACTCAAATTTTGTATAGTTTGCTATTATATTTTAAGAATTTAACTTTGTACACTACAATTATAGATAATATATTTAATCATAGTCTATCTCTCAAATTAATTTACCACGTTATTATGAAAAACTTACCTCTAATTTAAGATAATTACGAGTATAATATAATTAAATAATAAATATAATATAATGTAATTCAAAAAATAATAAAAATAATTAATAGTCTTATTGACTTGCTGTATTCTTCGATTAATAACGAATTTCAAAGTGATATATTTAAAAAAAAAACTAATAAATCATCTATAAATGTTTGAAAATTAGTTTTCATAGAATTTTTAAATACTTTAGTATTTCATGAAATCATAACAGATATAGCAAGACTTTCCATTACCGGTATTTCTTTCTTATCGTATAATTTTTGGATTATCTTGTAATAGCTATAAGTTTTTAGAAGTAGTAAATGTAAGTTATATTTTTTTTCTGATGATAATACTCATATAAGTTAGTTATAATGTATATTATAATTAATATAATCTATATTAATAATATAGATAATACTCATCACAAGAAAATGAATTATTACAGTATTTGTAAAGTTAGAAAAAGAATCGAAAGTATTATGGACTAGTTTCGTAGATAGTGAGAGTAGTATATTATTAGTGATTCATGAATATTTTTAAAGTTCTTCTATGTCTTGCATAATGTTTATAACTCTTAAGGTAGATTCATAATATGAATGACTAAAAGTGCTGTCTACTTACAGTATGATGTCAAGCTTTACATCTCAGTTTCTAATCGCTTTCCAGATATCGAGTAATTAATCATTCTAGTAAATTTAGAATTCTAGGAATTTTTTCAATTTCTAAGTATATCATCTACTTCTATTTCTAATTATTTTATCCACGTCATCAATTAATTGTTCAATGTATAGATATTGTAGATCAGTATCTATTTTCATATTTAGACTTCAGGGTTTATATTTCTTAATTCTTGAGACCACTCTTTTTATATCCGACAGATATTAAGATACAAATATTATTACATTTGTTTTAATGTATTTCAGCTCACCGTGAAGGAATCGTGAGTAAGCATTAATTCTGTTGCTGTGATCTGGTATGGTATTTAAGATATATATATATATATTGTAAAAAATAGGCTTTGGAAAATGAATTTATGTTACTATTGTACGATATCAAACTAAGAAATCAATTCTAAATTATTTATGAAGATTAAACTAATCCAACTGATTAATATAAAAACTAGATCTTAACTTATTTTCAAATTAATAAATATGTGAATTATTTAAAAAAAGTAAAGTAATGAGAGTTAATTTTTAAATTACAAATATTAATCAATAATTAAATGTTATACATAAAATATTGATTATTATTTAATAAATTACAAAAAGTTATTGAAATATCTGCAAAATTTATTCCATTCCTTACATATTGTATATATTTTATCCCAACTCTGTTTCTATAATGTATTAAACATATATTATATTAAAAATTTATTTTATTCATTAAAAAAAGTTATAGATAAACTGTTTAAGTGAAATTCGTTGTATACTATTAAAATATTAAAAAACTTCATATTAGTTCTATTACTGAGATTAATCAATTAAAAAATATAGTTAAGTGGTTGTAATTTAAAAATATTTAATATTCCATTTAAATTTTCTTTATATAGATGAATTTGTAACTTAATATATTTAATGATTTAAGCTATAATTAATGATATGAAATAATATATTTTAGTTTATATATTATAAAAGCATTTATGTAGCTTTTTATTATTAAATATTTTACAGTTATTTAAATAATTAATCAATAAGTCATACGAAGTAATTATATTATTCATTAAATTTATCTATGATTTATTAATTTTTATGTGATTCTGAATTAAAACTAGACTAATAATAAATTTATTTAAATTATAATAAATTATCTATGATTAAGAAAAAAAAAAGTTAAACTAGACAAATCTATTACCCTTACCAGCAAATGTTTGAATTTCATATCACAACACATTATTAACATTTTCGAGTATCATCAAAATCTTCTCGTGCTTGGTTTCCAATGGGCCTGTAACAAGTTTTTCTTTATACTGAAATTCTTAGAGGATCCATCTATATTCAATAGTAAATAAAATTATTATGCAATCCATGCTTTTATTCTATTAATAAATTGACATAATCCATTTTTAATTTCTAATTGTATGTTTCCTTATTAAGTTTATATTGTTATTAGTTTATTATACTATTATAAATAATAATCAAGTAATTATATTGTATATATATATTTACAATACAAATACAATACAAATATATAAATATTATTTTATATATTTTTGAAAAATGTTTCTATATTGGTATTCAAACTATTATTATTAGTAATTAGTCCACTATATTATATATAATTGAAGCATATTTAAATTAAAACAATCTATAATACTAATCTACTGTGTTTTATTTTAAATTATAATTTCGTTAATGTAGAATGTTATGTTCATACGAGTAATATATATTCGACTAATACAAATGAGAAACAACTTTCTTATTTTATTTTAGCAGTCGTTGTAGTTATTATTTGTTATCTTTTATAAAAGATTATTCATTTATAAGAAAGAGTATATGTAACAAGTAAGATATATTCGTCAGTTATGCTGCATGAATTAAATTCTTTTTTAGTCAATATATTAATAATCATTTGTTAATTAAGTAAGTAATAACATTACACTTTATACAAGTTCAAAATTTTGAATATAATTAATGTGAATTATAAAGAAAAATGAACCTTTGAATTATGAATTATGAATTTATTTAATCAAAGATTAATATTTAATTAAAAACAATTTTGTTTAAATAATATTTTAATTTTACAAAAATAATATTGATTTTCTGTAATATTTACACACTAATGTATATTAATTAATTTATTAAGTTGTTTATGAATTATATATTTTATTATGAGATTATGATATGGATATTTAATTCAATAGTTATTACATTAAAGATTTTTATGTTTTTTAAAATATTTATGAGAATTTAATTAATATATAATAATATTGCTGAATGATGTAAATGATATTATTACAATAGCATGTGAAGAATAAAAATATTTGTCTTTTGAGAAATCGACAATTAAAATGCATTTATTATAAAAATATATTTAATAAAATCAGTAAATCATTATGTATATGAGCAGATAGTGTTTTCCAAAAGGTATGCATCTACACTGCAACGTAACATTCTGGAAATATTTGTTTAACTTATGTACAATAACATCGTGATATTTTACCTTTTGGATATAAAATGGATATAAAATACTGTATACTTATATATAAACTTACAAATCTTTAAAACATTAGCAACCATTATTTTATATATTAAAACTATTATAAATTAAAAGAATTATGATTTGAACTTATGGAAGTAGGAGAATTTTATAAATATTTAACAAATATATTATAATTTATTTAATTGTTATTTAAAATTTATTATTTTCATATATCAGTATTATTATTTTTCTTTTTATTTAGTAGATAAACAGATACTAAATTATAGATACTTAAATATAATTATGTTTTCATAAAATTAAATTATTTAAATGTTAAATAAAAGATCTCTTTAATAATTTTACTATTATGTTATGATTTTTATGATTTTAATATAAAAGCTTTAATCTCTATTATACGTTCTTATTTAAAATTAATAAACTTATATTAAATTATCCATAATCCTATGAAGCAATAATAATAAAAAGATAAAATTTTAATAGAACTTAATTTGACATCTTTTTTTTAAACATATTGTTCTTATGAGGATGGAAAATCAAGGAAATTCAATATTATAATTTAAGTAATTATTTATTATTTTATTTATTTATTAAATTTTGTAAAATCAAATAAAATTGAAATTTATTGATTATAGTATTCCCATTACAATATAATTATTATTGCTTAAAATATGTAGTATAAACAAAAATAATAAAAGAAATAATAAATTGATAATCATTAATTCGTTAAAAAAAATGTTTTTAAGTTTAAGAAGAGAAGAATAAAACGTAGATATTTCTGTTTACGAATTAAATGTTGATTTTTCTTTAAACATATAAAATTCAATAATTAAAAAAAATCAATTCATTATAAATTCAATACGTACAATTTAACAAGTTATAATAAATACGATTTAAAAAACATTAATACTTTTTAATTTTTAAATGATAAATTCGGTAATGTACTCTTTATGCACTCTGGAGAAGAACAATGCATTCTCTTCTGGCTTATTATAAAATAATCATCGAATTATATTTTCGTACAATATTTTTTAGCAGCACGTTGTTATATGAGCCTTAATATTATAAATTAAGCTAGTACTTAAACCACAACAATATAATTTCTTTATATGTGCGTGTACAAATCTAATAATTTGTTAACTCTATACCAAATAAAGAATTATTTATTGGTAATACTTTTAACTTGGTAAGCATTTATAACTGTAGCGGCATAGTAGTAGTAGTAGAAGAAATAGGAGTACAGCAGCTCGTAATAAAACATTACGTAGTCTGTATCTTATTATGGCATCTAATCAACTCCTTTTCTATCTTTCTCTTTCTGTATGTGGCTTTTATCTCTTCTTGTATTCTTCTCTCTCTCTCTCTGAATGTCGCAAAAGCTCCAGCACACTGATAACGAAAGTAATCTCGTTTCATTTCTGGCTATAGACATGTTTCGAAAGTCAATTAGTTCAATTAGTTTAAAACATTAATTTCGTTAACACGCCAAGCCATAACGTGTGTAAAGTAGTAGTGGAGAAATTATAAAAGAAGAAAGAAAGTGAGAGCGGTAATGGTATATTCAGAGATAAAAAATAAATGTATATATATATATATATATATATATATAGCAATAATTACGGAACCTTTAGAACTTCTGACAATATATAATTTTAACAAAGTTAAAAATAGTCAAATGGGTAATTGACTATATATTTTTATTAGAAGTACGACGTCACAGTAGACTCATGCCACCTATCTGTGTGAAGTGCTTTATTAATAGAAAGTTATATTTTCGTTGATAAATACCACGTCTTTTGCGTTTCAAAATATTGACTACTTTTTTAATGGCATATGTTCTATTCTGTAAAAAATGAAAACAGTTAAAATATAATATTATTTTAAAGGAAATGAATATAAATTTTAAAATTTGTTTATTTTAATTTAATCATTATAATTACTATAACATTTATTATAGCGATTATTTTAGTAGTATAATAAGGGTTAATTAAAAACCTTATACAGTAGAAATTATTAAAATTATTAAAAAATAATTCATGTTATCTTCGATATGTGAACGAACATGAGGAGACAGTGCCAAATTTGCTTATGTTTTTAAGCAACAATTATGAAAGTAAATATCAATAGAATATCGTGTATATAACACTTATTCATTAATTACAATTTAAATATTTTTATAATTTATTAACCAATACAGAAATGTTAATTAATTAAAAATATGATTTATTTCAATAATCTAAGTATTATTTAGGGATTATGGGAATTAATTTTGATGGACGTAAAATTTAAGTAAAAAAGGAAAATATTTTTGCACTGTTTAATAGCAATATCATTTGTAGTAAACTTTGTACGTGTATATTTATGTATATTTATTCGTACTATATTAATAGAATGATAATTTAAATCTAAAGAGAAAGATACGCTTAGTTTCCAAAGTGAGGAAAATCTACCTTTTATGGTCTATAAAATGTGCGTATATCGTTCACACCTTATAGGAGTAGGGAATCGTGTGTTATAATGGTGTGGATTATTCACTAATGTGATTTACGATGTGTGCATTGAGTCACGATCGAAAGCACAAGCGGTTCGCAACTCACATTGCGCACATAATGTGAGATATAATTTATTAATTTTACTAATGGCTTCTACCCATTATTGTTGAGTTCGTACGCTATACCTCGCGCTTATGACATCTCTTTTGATTTATTCGAGTCGTTATCGGCCTTGTTTAAATCATGTCTAACGGCAGTCAATGTATAATCGAGTTGATGTAGGTTTCCCTTCTCATTTTTCTTTTTTCCAATCTATGTAAATTTTTTCAACAACTTATTCCTTTTTATATATTTACACAATAGTTTATAATAACATCATATTCAGAGTGTAAATGAATTATTTATCTTTTGTTTTAATTATTGTATCATAAAAAAGACTAACAAATCATATTAAATTGAATTTTTAATCGATATGTAAAGATAGTCATTTTTTCATTTAAGAATTCAGATAATAAATGCTATACTGATATTGACAATGAATTCAAGAATTTTTAAATAAAATTTAAATAAGGAAATTTTATTACTTTTTAATTATTAGTGGTTGAGTAATTTTTTATTAAATTACTTATGAGAAATGAAATTAATATTTATGCAATTACTTTTAAAATAAATAATTCATACAAAAATTGTTTCTTTACATCATGTTAATACTTTTAAACTACTTGTTATTATTGTTGTTCGGATATAGAATTTGTTTTGTAAATAAAAAATTAATTACCTTATACCAATTTTAGAAAATCTAGTAAAAAATAAAATTGCATTTACGTTATTCAAATGTTAAGAAAATTATAATAATTTGTAAGCTAAAATTGAAGTCGAAAAAATAGTGGTATTAAAGTATATATTAGTGTATTCCATGGTTCATTTAAAATACACTAATATAATTTCTTGATTTTATTTTTTATTAAAGTTTCAATTATAAAAATTGTAAAAAAATAATAGTTTAAACTTACAAATATATTTTATTCTATACAATCTTATAAAAATACAAAAATTGTTTAATGAATTTGGAAATTACTAAATATTTCTTTTCGTTAAAATAAAAGCAAAGTTATTCTATTCAATTCACCATAAAGTATAGAAAATAGGAAAATAATTTTTATTATTATCTTCTATTACTAAAAGAGTGAATCTGAATATATATATATATATATATATATATATATATATATATATATTAATATTGTATTTCAATATATATGAAGTTGAAATTTGAGATAGTTTATGCAAAGATAATAATATTTCAAAATTTCAAAAACGTCCAGAAATTTTGTTATTTCCAAAATCAAATAAATAGTCAAATCAAATAAATAATATTTATACTTATTCATAATTATAAATACGTTAGAATTTTGCTTTGATATTTAAACAAAATTCCTAAAATTTTACAATTTTGGGGTATGAAAAATTTCAGAATATACTATAATCTGTTTAATGGATATACGGGTATTTGAAAATTAAGATGTTTAGTATATTATACATAATAATATAAAATTTAGTGAAATATAATATTTGAAAAATATAAAAATGATAATTATTTATAATTTAATGGGTCTTTATTTTAATTTGTAACTAATACATTTATTTAATTTACTTAATGAAATTATAATTATTTAAGTATTGATATTAAACATCACAATCGACTTATTAAGTATTTTATTTTTTTAAGCTATTGGCGCATTTAATTAACCATATTTTTTTCTATTTAGAAAGAATGTTTTTATTGAGGAGGACATTTTTTAATTTAAAGATTGCTCAATAATAATTTTTTTGTATAGTTATAATTAGTTAAAAAAATTTTAATTTCCTGCTTTCACGTCTGTAATAGTCTATATAAATTTAATTTTTTATAAATTGATTTATAATTCTCAATGCTGTATAAATGCCCTATTTTTTAATTTGATTCAAGTTATCAGCGCAATATTATTTATAAAGTCGCCTGCTACAGGTTCTTTGAAAAGTTTCCTGAATACGTAAATATTTAGTTCTTACGGAAGATTTGTAATTTATTTAGGGAATAATTATATAATTGATATTGAGAGAATGAAAAAAATTATACCAGCTAGATTACTTACTTAACTGTACAGAAGTTAATTGTAAAAATAGATTACAGGAGGGAAATCATGAATATATGTTGTTAGTAGCTACGTTATATCTCGCAGATGCTGTTTGAGTTGTTCACTTACTTGCTACTGTTAAACTTTGTAAGTGTATGCACTCACATTATAAAGTCCGAAGAGTCTACACATGGCGCATATATTATGGTTTTAAATTTGCTTTGAAATTTGTATAAAATTTTTTATTTCTAGATTTCCATCGATCTAGAGTTGATGAAATTTTTTTCCATTTTACATGAGATTCACTTTATCAGATACAGATAATAGTTCGAGTAAAATAATTTAAGTAATTACTGATTTTTAGAATATTTTGGTACTCTAATATATATTGTTTCTATAATAATACTAAATATATATTATTTTTACTGTTAGGGTACTATAATTATAACTACGAATTTTTTGTTTTTAATTAAATAATAATATACAAATTGAAAATAAATGAGAATTAAATTGTATATAAATTTTTAAGTTTCATTTATAATCTTTAAAAGCCCACTAATAATGTATTTAACTATAGATAAAGAATAAGATAGATACAGAACGCAAGAATTAAAGATAATATAAACTTATAGCAAAACGACGCCTCATAATTAAATAAGTCTTGAACCATTTTGTTAATTGTTGTTTAGCATTGGAGGTTTAAGGATGCACATCGTTTAATTTTCATTATTAATACTTTATAAGCAGATATATATATAAATATATATATATATAAAGATATTGACGCTTAATATTTTATAATTTCAATTTTATTTTTCTATTTTATATAAAACTTGCATTTATTTTTATATATACATGCTTAGATGTAACATTACTTATATAAGTAAATATTTTTAGTCTTTAAAAATATAGCAATATTTTATTTCAAATACTGAAATTTTGGAGTTAATTTAGTTAATTGAAATTTTTAATTTACTAAAATATTGTAGTAACTTATATAGTTATAAATATTTATAAATAATATTTATACTAATTACATGAATAAAAATTATTTGTATATAAATTATTATTTATATGTAAATTGAGTTTATAATTAGTATATAATAAAAACTATAACATTTAAATTAAGACTTTATTTATTCTTACTAATTACTTTAATAAAAATAAAAGTTTTTTAACAGAATTGGAGGATATCTCGTGCAAGCTCAATTTACGATTAAAGACGACTGTAATACATCAATAGAATTCTTCGCTCGCCGCTCTCTCTTACATAAAAATCAGAGAACTTTACAAGTCCGTTCACAAATCACCGGTATGTCATACCAAAGACCCAGCAAGGAGTGAGGAAGAAGCAAGAAAATGAATAGTCCGAGAATGACGGCAAGTACTTCGCTCTTAAAGGGCGACAGTGAAAACAACGATGCCAAATCTACATCATTCTGTCGGATCAATGGACCGAAAGATGCCAGGCAAAATTTTTGAGAACGGATATTTTTCTTTCTCTTCCTTTTCTTTATATTTTTATGATCCTTCATTAATTTTCCGTTTTATATTTTTTGGGTATGTAAATATAATGTCAATGGTTGTCTCTGTAGAATGTCGCATTGTAGTTTTCATTTTTATCTTCTAGAAATACAAGATTCATATCAATTAAATCAAATGTGACAATATTAAATTTGAAATTACAAATTCTTTTTTTCGTTATTTCTGGCAGTTATTAAATTAATATTTAAATATTAATTAATTTTATTTCAATTTTTGTTTGTCTTTAATTTTATAGAATTTTACGGTTTTAGAGTTATCGATTAATATAAATTCTTATTTCTGTAATTAATGAAATACTACGATATCGATAATAAGCTACGTTTTAATATTACAAACTTTTAGTAAAGTATAAATTGTAATTTGATATATTAATATTAGTATTAATCTTGTAAATATAAATAATTTTACGTGTATAATGTAATTATTCGATAATTAAAAAAAAAATTAGAATTTCTTTGTTTTATCTTTAGTTGCATATTTTTCTATTAAAACTAATATTTACTTATAATCATATTATTATTAAAAAAAATTTTAAATTGAAAGTTGCAAGGTAAACAAGATTTGAAGCAATTTCTCAATTTTCGAAAAATTTAAATTTGTCTAAAAAATAATTGTAACAAATGTGTATAAAAATAATTTTAATATGAATATATGTAGTAAAAAATCTAAGTAAAAATTGTTAGATATATTAGTATTATCGTGTAAAAACAAATTATTAGGATATTATACTTTTCAATGTTAATTTATACAAGTAGAAGTTTGGAAAAAAAGAGTTTATAAATAGATTGCAGAAATAAATTATTTGAATAACGTTCGTTTTATATCAATATAAATTTATAATTTTTTTTATTTGGATATCATAATATTTATTTCATTAAAATAAATTTTAAATAAAAAGAGCTTATAACATGTAAAAATTTTCACCTAAATTTTTTTCGTCTTAATTTCTGTTAGAAATTTTTAATTTAATTTACATGACTTACACAATGACTTACAATTAAGAATTTATAAATTAATAATATTTATATATGCATTTTGGTGATGGTACTCTAAATCATTAAAGTTTTCATAAAATTTAAAATTTTAATATTTCTATGACTACTGTTGTGATAAAATAAATTAATTTTAATTAAATAAAATTAAAGAACCTAAATGAATGAGCTATTAATAAATTAGCTTTATTGTACGTTATATACTTATAGTGTGTTTTTTAAATAAAAAGCGATTTTTAATATATAGGTAAATCATTGCATGTAATTGTTATAACAAAAATTGATACAATTAATTGTTTTATTAATTTTTTTTTAATTTATATGAACGATAAATTTTTTTCATCATAATATAAAAATTTTTTTTTAAATTTTAGTCGTAAATAAACTACAGTTTGGATAATAAAATGATATCTTTCTATAAATTTTGAAATTTAATTAAACAATTTAAATATCATGTAGAATATTAATTATTCTTTTTACAATAACCGGTAAACGGTATCACTTATTTTATAATATTACTATATAATAATTTTTATAATATTTCATAATGATTGTTTTAGTTCCCCTATGATGGTTTTTAATACATCTGAGAAAAAGATTTTAATTACCCATTGATAAATATATATTTATTTTTATTTATAATATATATATGACTAAGAAAATATTTATTTATTAACTATATATGTAATTAATGTTTTTGAATCACATGAAAGATAATACTTTAATATTTTTTTAATATTTTATATTATTTTATTTTATATTTAATTTTTTAAAATTTAATATTGGAAAAGTAAATATTTTGGACATTATCTATGTAATTTGTATTGTCACTTGTAATTGGCGCAATGGGGTACCTCATTTGAGGCATCATTTAAATTGAATATAGCCCCGCACTGCATTAGACATTAATATAATTATTTTATAATTACGATTTATGAAAAATACCTTCTAATTAGTTAGAAAACAGAGATTCACAGTATTCTAAATTGTAGTATGCCTAATGAAAAAATGGTAGATATATCAATCGCATTAAAAAAATTGGCTAGTTAAAAGTAAAGTTTAGTTAAAATAACTATTATTATAGTATTAATATATGAAAATTTAAATTTATTACATCTCATATTTCTGCTATGTACGTATATTGTGAGGTATTAATAAATTAATTTAATGACGGTTTGATAACATCTGACTCTCAATTCATAAATGATTTTGAAACTTTACAAATTTTCATAATTCATATAATACATGATAATTTTGTGTCTAATTCTTTTGGTCTTACCTTACTTGTTCCTAATTAAAATTTTTTTTGATAAGTTTTCACTTTTTTTTATTGCCTCTAAGTATAAATTATTTTTCATAATAAATCTATTTTTAATAGTGTTAGTATTAATAGCTACACTATTATTGTTTGAGCTGCTTCAATTAGATATTTATAGTAATATTTATTATGGTTATCGAAGTATTTTCAAATTCTATTAAAAATATAGACTATTCATTTTTTAAATTACTACGTATCATTCGTTGAAAGATCGAGTATTTTACTTCTTTTTTGCATTTCTGTTGCATCTTTAATATTGATACTCTACTAACAATAATGTCTGTTAGTAATACGTATAATCAAATTGTTACTTATAATTATTATTAATTGATGACATTTTCTCTAGATCAAAATAATTAGTGACATTCTTACTCATTATTTAATTCACTAAAGTATCAAAATCTTTAAGTTCTATAAAAAATGACATCCTTATTTTGTTTAAGCGTATAGAAATTCTATAAATAATATACTATTTTCTATGTATTATTTATAGAATTACATTGAAAACTGAAAAAAAATTATAATTCAAAATATATAGATTTATAAATTAAAATTATTATCATACGAAACAGAATATTCAAATAAAAGTAATAGATTAATTCTTGAAATATAAATTCTTATAAAGTATTTGATAAAATTTTGTCAGCAAGAACATGTAAGTGAAACTTTTTTATATAATAAAATAGCCTTTATCAGTAGAAAAAAGTTATCCACTATTATTACATTGTATTTGGTGCTCCTAATGCATTTTTTTATAAAACAAACAAATTAAATAAATGATCAAATAGACAGAAAAAATAATTCGACGAAGATCCTAATACTTTTGTTGATACATTGAATTATATTTTTTTGTCTATATTAGACTAAAAATTAATTTTCATGTTTAATAATTATTGATTTTAAAAATTCTTTTTCTCTTTCAGTCCTTATTCCGGTATTAATGTAACGCATATGATAATGTATCAATATAGAATATAATCACCATATTATTTTCAATTAAATATTTGATGCCATCAAAATGATCTCCGTAACATATTTATCGTTGAGACTACATGAATCAATTTAATATAAATATAGAGAATGGAAGGTAGACAAATAAATTTGATTATTTATTACGAGCTCAAATAGTCTAAAAAAAAACTAAACAGTTTGTGAAATATTTTTTAAAATATAAATTAATTCATTTTTTAATTTTTAACTAATATTCAATTTTAAACTATATAACTTTATGTTTTTAATAACAATTTGGATTAATTTTTAATTCTTTAGACAACTTTTCTTATTTAAGAATTCGTGCAATATAAATAAATTAAAAATCAATACAATTATATACCAATAAACTAAAGTAGGTTAAAATAGCCCCTCATTGCATTCAATGCAAAAGTTCGATAATAAGGCGTGTTCCAAGTATGGTAGTAATTTATGATTTCAAAGCTGATCATATTTATGTGAATCTTGTCACATTTTCATCACCTTTCCACGTGTATATACGCAAATATTTTTTTATTTATACTAATTGCTTTTTTTAAATGCTCGAATGTTAATTTCATTGGTATTATACAAATTAAAATAACGTTTAAGCACTTGAAATGGAAGAAGCTGTAAATTTAATTTTTAACCATATGAAGACTTCATGAAAATTATCTGTATAAAGTATTTAAAAAAAAATATTATTAAATAGCCGCATAAAAAACAAATTGACCTGACATCAGAATCTGTATGATGGTTTAATTAAAAATTGTTCGAAACATCTGTAAAGTACAATTACAATTCATTTGATTGATCCTGAATCAGCAATTCATATTTCTTCTAGCTAGCGATGATTATAAACAATTAGTATTTGAGATGAAACATGAAAATCCATGATAATGTCTTCGAATTTCAAATTAATGTAAATAAATGGCTTAAATAAATGAAATACATATATAATACAATATATATATATATATATAACAAAAAATAAATAAGTGTAATGCCATTATTATAGCTATCATAATAAAGATTTTTATCATTTAAATATCTACTACAATCAATAATAAATGTTTTTCTCACGATTTATAATAATTTTATATTTATATTAAAAACTATTTTATTATACATTGAAAAATTTGTTTTCGAAGTTCATTCTGTTTTCTTTTCTATGATTTTTCGTTAGTTACATTAAGACTTCTATTATACGTTCACTTTTTTCTTCTAATCTGAACATTATGTGATAATTTTTCAAGCTGTGTACGTCATATTCTATCATTTCTTATTTTTTTGCAATAAGAAATTCGTCTGTACCAAATAAATTATATTTTCTTCCTTTTTTTTGAATAACAAGGTTGAAATGACCTTTATCGGTCTGTTTCTTCCTCTTTCGTTCTCTTTCTTTCTCCACCTTTGCTTTCATGGTATGGATGAAAATGTGGGGTGGGGATAGAGACAGACAGAGCCGCGATATTTCCCTTTACGCAAGCTAAAAGAAAGGGAAAGGCAGAGACGTCACAAAAACTCGTTGCCGGGACCGAAAAGTGCTTCCGACCTTTATTGTCAGCCGCATAAATCAGCAGGAGCGTTCACGCAGTAACTGACTAGGATTAAGCGTTCTGTGTAAATCACCCAGCGATTACGAACTCGCTTCATTCTCTCACGGAAGCGACGACGATCTTTTCCTATCTCTTATGGATTTTTCCTTTTTTCTGTATTTTTTTAGCGTTTTTTTCTTTCTGTTTATGTAGTTGTATTACTCGACGGTAATAGATATAAGTATTTCAAAATACATATTAGTTTATAGAAGAATAAATTTTTAATTATTTTGACTTAAAACATAGTAGGACAATTTTAGATTATCAATAATAAATGTTTTCATAATAATATTAAAAGAAATATAAGATGAGAAAAATTCTATGATTTTTTAATTTTTTCAATTTTAATTTTTGTTTCTTTATTATTTGGTTAATAATTGAAAAATTGTAAGAAATTTAGATACTAAAACACATTGCACTTTTTATATAAAAAATGTCAGAATGATGAAATAATGAAATTAATAAAAGAATAACAAATATTAATTAAGAAGTTTTTAAATAAGAAGATTCGATATAAATGTAATGAAAAAATAATTATGGTAGTATTATGAGTGGATAGTTGAAATTGTTGTTACATAGTTGTCTTTAAAGGAGAATAAATAATAAAAAAATTAGATGAACAGACAAGGAGAAGGAGTGCTTACGGAAGGATTAGCACCCGCAGAATTTAGCCCATTTCTGGACCTAGGCGAGGTCCAAGAACAAAGCCTGATTTATTGTAATGAGTTTGCTGGAGTTAAGAGGTCTATAGCTTTCTACCCCTTTTGCCTCGCTGCAGCTCTTGACTTCGTGAGCTCGCTCTTAGCTTTTCTCATCTGCCTCATCCTTTCATCCCTCAGCTTGTAGCTCAATATTCAGACTTAGACCGGTGTGGTTTGATAGGGATTCGAGGATCGACCCCCGTCATAAACCCTTCTTAAAGGTTCCGTATAATATCCCGTAGTCGCTTATCACCTTACCTATTACTGACCTCCATCTTTACTATATTTTTTATCTCTTATTCTCTATTTTCCAATTTTTGTATTCACTTGTTGATACAAATATATCAAAATATTTTAATTTCCTTCATTGTATTAAATACGAATTTTATGAAATAGTTTATATCAAACTTATATTATATTATATTCAAATAAAAAATTCTTTTTAATTTTTATGAAAAAAGCTTGGAACTTGATCAATATATTTATGTAATATTATTATATACAACATTTCATTTCTATATAATATGATTTTATTGAATTAAGTTTATAATTAATCTCCATTCTCATTTGTAAAAATTTTATTGTATTACATATAATCAATCGAGATTAATTTTTGATATTTCAATAAAGCGATAGGTTAATTTTTTTGCATTTTGTAATGTATTTCACTACGTATTTTTTGCATTACAAAAAATATTTAATAAAATGATTTAATTAGTATGAATTGATCTAATTAAATATTAGACATTATTGTTTTATTCTCTATTTCTACCTCTAAACTTTATAAAACTTTAAAATAGGTCACTTATTAAATACAAATTTATTAATGATTCATTTTAATTCAATATTTTTCATAAATAATTTAAGTATCATTTAATGATGGAAACATCATTGTAATATAAATTATTACCGTTACAAGTACGACCAAGTACCAAATTACGTGCTACGATTACAAGATGAGAGTAAATTGAATAAGTAATGAAAAGATATTGATAATTGCCTTGGCACATCTTTCGCCATACAAATACTTGAAATATACAATAAAAATATATATTGAAATAAATACAATTATTCTAGAACCTTGGATCTTCAATTCTTTCATTCATTGAAATAAAAATTTTATTTACAATGCTTAAACTGAATATGTACCTTTTAATATGATTTATATTTCTTTTAGTTTGTTAGTTATATAGTCTATTACTTTTTTGCTATTTTTTACTTTATTTTGTTTTAGGATCATACAAAAAATTTGTTTATCTCTAAAATTTCAGTTATAGATAAATAGTTAAAATAAATACAAATTTAATATAGAAGGAGAAGGGAAAGAAAAAGAGAAATAAGAGGCAGAGAATAAGAAAACTAAGTGGAAGAGATAATAAAAGGAGGAGTTAGAATTCCAGTGTGTTTTGCAGTACATTGAATATACTATATCGATTCGTTATGGCAAAAGCGTTGAATTCATTGGAAATTGACGGGGGAGCCATAACTCCCATCTCAGCTTGACGTTAATGCCTCCCCTTCTCTTCGGACCGTACTCGTTCGGGCACAGAGATAGGCAAGGGAGTTAAGCTTGTTACGACATATTTATGGATATAGAGGGTGAGATGATATCATTCGAGTTACCGCCAAGCCATCGTTTAGTTTTCTCTCTCTCTCTCTTTCTCTCTTTCTTCTTTACTGTCTTTCTCGTTCTGTACCCTTTCTATAATCCGCCTTGTAATTATTGGGATTGACGTTAATATTTAACCTAAGGCTCAATCCTCAATTACTGCTACTCTAAATCTCTTCATATTCTATTTTATAATGTGCGTGTTGTACTGTTATTTTTTCTTCTTTTATATGAGTTTATTTTTTATTTAGGGTCGTTTTGTTCCTGTATTAAATTTAAATCATAAAGGATAAAAAATTCCAATGGCTTTTAATTTTGAAGGAACAAAATTTAAACTAAAACTCATTAAAATATGTTATTCAGAAATTTTAATTCATATTTTTATAACTATTTAAAACAAAAATTGTAATTTCTTGCATGGAAGACTCTTGTTGGAGTAGTATCCAGTTATCTATTTTGTTACTAAATAGTTAGCACATTATAATGTACGATGCGTTCAGATTTCTAAAAATAAAAAAATTCTACCAATCTGCATGTATTTTTAGAATAATGTAATAAAACAGTTTTTTAGAATAATGTAATAAAAAATTGTTATTTTATTATGAAATCATAAGAAACGAAAATTTTCTTCTGATTAATCATCGATGCTGTAATCTACATCTGACATACTTCCGTATATTATATGTTGATATGAAAACGAATTGTTGTTGTAAGTTTTTAAATTTTAATGATGAATCTATTTATACAGCTTATGATATAAGTCATTTAGTTATCGATGTATCCGATTAGTTTTTTTATAAAATATTTGAATATATTTTATTATGACATCAAATTTGGTCCTAATCTCTGTCTAAATTAAGAATCTCAAATATGATGAAATCTCAATATTTCTTCTGATACTGTTCCTTCGACTATTTAAATTAACATTTTTTTTTATTGATTTTGTTTATGAAATCAAATACAGAAATTTATTGATAATAGCAATATATAACTTTTTAATGCTTTACAAATATTAAATCATATTAGATAAATAATATCAGATACAAGCATGCAGTAAAAATATTAGTCAACTATGCTCAAAATATGATATTAACTTATCATTTCTAGATATCGAAGGAATCATACACTAAGACGATTTGCCTTTTGGTTCTATTTATTACCGTGTTAATGTTAAATTTTCTATAATTAATATGTAATTAGCACAAAATGTAAATGTTGACATAATGCATATTTGTTTAATGCTTATTAATTATTTTATCTGATATATTTAGATAATAATAAAACAAAGCGATTCTAGAAAATTTTCTTTTATTAATAGAGATTTATTAAATATTATTTATACACTCTCTCTTATGGTATCTAATTCTGTATTTTATATTTGCAGTATTTATGTGATTGGTTCACGTAATGAGTTTTATTACGAAATAATAGTCATAAATATAGCATGAACTTTTTCTTTTTCATCACTTCTAATGAACTACGATTTCTGTTCGTCAATTTAAATATATTCTGGTTAATAATACAAAAATATTCATCTACATAATTTTTATTTATTTGCATTGAAAATGGATGAACATTAATGATTTTAGTGCTAATACATAGAATAACATTTATCTTATATTGATTTTTTTAACTTGCTTCTTATATTTTTTATAAGATAAAAAGGCGATTTAAAAAAATTCACCAAACATGATAGAGATTTTCTTAAATACAATATACAAAATTTTTTGAGTGTTTATTTTAAGCTCACAATATATTTCGGATACTTTAATTTTATTAACATCTCACGATTTATATTCAAATTAAACTAAATACTTTTAATGCGTGTAAAATTCTCTTTAAATATTAAGAAATATTTTGTTAAAAAAGTATTGAGTTAGCAATAATTAATCAAGTAAATAAGTTTTTAATATGTATTCATATGTACTGCTTTTAATTATATATTAGTTAATTTAATAATGGATGCACAGGTTTTCTGAATAACGAAATTAGTTTATTATCAAATCAATTACCTATTATAAATTAGTTACGTAAGTATTATTCTTTCTTCATATAATTACGAGCTTATTCATTCTAATTATAAATTTATAAATAATTTTAAGTATAAATATAAATATAGAGTATTTCTTCATTTCGTATATAAGTACATAACATTTTAAAATTCTATATTAATGTATGGTATTTCTAAATTAAACACTTATAGTATTCTACATATATTATTTAATATAGTAATATATAGTATTGTAAATTTAAATATAAACTATTGTTAATAAATTTAAAATGAATAAATCATCCACATGATGGAAATGATGTCGTTGGTAGCAATAAAGTAATGTTAATTTGTCGATGAGTACGATAATTTCGTTATTTTACAACAAAAGTATACAAGAGAAACAAAATCGATATTATGTATGAGTTATAAATTAAAAAATTGTTTTATCTAAAGCAGCTTTCTTTTAACTTTATATTTATAACTTTATTTTACTCTTTTATGTTTCGTTCTTTTATATTTTACATTAATTTAAATCATTATAATTAAAAAGCTTACATTTAAATTTCCATGCTATTTCTTCAACTGTATTCACTGTTATTTGTTATGTTTCACTGTTATTAAATATTCACTGTTATTTGCCAATATGAAAAGAGAGCTTTAATACTTATTCTTATATCTGACATGGATATTATTTATAAAAATTTTCTATTAATAATTCAATCAATTAAATTACATAAAAATATATTTTTCTAAACTATTTGAATCTTAAACTCTATAATATAAATTATATTGTATCATATTGTGAATTATGTTTTAAAAAACAAATTGTTTTTATTATTAAAAAAAAAAATATATATAATTATAACTGTAATGTAACTATTATAAATGTTGTTATAAACTATATAACTATAACTGTAATTATAACTGTAAGTAACTGTTAAATTTCCCCTTTTGTTCTATGTTTGACCGTTTCTTTTTTCTTCTCTCTAGCTTTATTTATCATTTATTCTATTGAAGTTTACTATAAAAATGTACTTGTTTTTCGATTTTATAACAAACATTTGCAAGTTATTATCTCTTGTGTATGACAGATTTTATGTAACATGAACTTGCCTTATTACAGTATCATAAGTCGGCAAAATGTAGAATTTACAATATTTTTGAGTGATACAAAATAATATATAGAGTGAGGGAAGTGAAATTGTGTTCACTAGATAAAACAGCAGTTAATGATTATCAGAGTTTGATTAGATAATATGTTCACACCTGCTTATCTGGTAGTTGATCTCGCTAAACGAAAGTCTTGTTTTCCATATTCTTCTTCTATTCTGGATACTGTTTTGTAGGTATATTTAGTTATGTACATATAATTCTCTCATTTTAAGTGATAAAAAATGAATATTTTACTAATTTAAAATTTTGTATTTCTCAATGATATCACGACCATCTAAATTTTTGTTATTTAAACACTACAACAAGCACGGTAGTACATTTGTATAAATTAATATTATTCTGCTAATCCTGCTTTATTGAAAATGGTAATCTATCAACACCCTATGAATATAGAGTACTAAATAACTTTATCGTATAAGTTTTGTTCTTCATCTGACAATAAAAATGCCTTGAAAAAACAAAGAGATTAAATATCAGCATCGTTAGAAAGATGTAAAAAATTTCATTGATAGAACCATTTAACCTACATTTTCTATGTACACAAGGCTTTGTTATATTTTAAACTTAGAATTATTCCCAAAATATTTATATTATTGAAATAATAATACTATATAGATATTTATTTTGATACATAGAAATAATTTAAATAGTAAAATTAATAGTAATATTAATAGTAAAATATAATAGTTACTTAATAGATAATAATAAAATTAACCATATAATACATTTTAGTTATTTATATACACTTCACAAAAATTTCGATAATAAATTATATAATTGCATAAAATTATATATTTTCATTAGGAATATATGTATTATTTATTTATTAAAGCGTTTTTAATCGGATTATTTCAACAGTTATTAATAAAATTTTTTTAATATTTTTATTGATAATTTTATTAATTAGAATAGTCTACATAAGAGGTATGTGTTATTTTTTATTAGTTATGTAAACCTCCAATGAATTGATGTTTCAGATAATAATAATAAAATATAAAAATTATTTATTGATATAAACTAAGTAAATGAAATACTAATTAAGGATTTGAAATGAAATATAAATTTTAATATCATAACAATTCAATATTAACATATTTGTTAGTAGAAAATAAATTTGAAATGAAAATTGAATAAATATACAGATGATTATTTTGTAATTAATTACTTTAATTTAAAACCTTTAAATAACAAAAAAATATTGTGTGGATTAGTATGATGATATTGATAATACTACCAGGAAAGGTGGTGCATAAAATTTTCTATGTATTTTATTACATAAGGTATTAAATAATTATTATAATAAAACTAGAATATTTAAAAGAAATATGATAATTAATAATTCTATTTAAATTGAAGTAAAAATCTGATAAAATTAAATAAATCATTGAAATATATAAATAGGAATCTTCCTATAATATATATAAAATCCTATATAAAAATATGTAAATAGGAAGTTCAAGAGAAATATGAATTTTTAATAAATCTGCTAAGGTCAAATTTCAGTTTATAAGACCGAATATATAATAAAGAAAAACACATTATTTGTTTTCATACAATACAAATTATAGTTATTAAAATATGTTTTGGAATGTAATTATATTTTATTTTTTTGTAGAATAACAAAGTAAATTTATAATCGTATATAATTCATGATTATTTGAATTTATTCATATGATATATTTAGTCGAGAGTGTAGTTTTATAGTATAGTAAAACAATACATATTGATGCCAATATTTTAATTTTTTATAAAGTCCAGTAATGAAAGGGACGACGTTAATTTGAAATATATAAATAATGTTTATGAATATGGTTTCAACTTTTATAAAATGATTGATGTATGCAGTATATAATATTACTATTCATTAATGAAATATATTTTCTTCTGCATCAATAACTTTTATTATTATTTTTATTATTTATATAAAAAATCAGTAATAAAGGAATTATAAATCGAATAATTAAATATAATTAAATATAATTGAATAATGAAATATAAATCTATCCCTTTCTTATGAATAATTTTTAGTCGTAGTCAGATTAATATTATTATATTTTGTGAAAATAAAATATTCGTGTGTATATTTAAAAAAAATATATATATATTTTTATATAATATTCACAGGTACTGCTTATGCGACATACTTTTAGTAACTTGAGAATGAAATGCAAAATTTCATCTTATTCATTTCTAATTTCTAATTAGAAATATTATAATTAACTTCAGTAAAGCGCTTATAGAATTTTATTAAAGTATTTTAATTCGGCAAATTATTTTATTGTTTCTATTTATATAAAATAATTTTGGTGTCATCATGATCCTTAACTATACTTTTTATAACATGAATAAATTTGTTATTTGATTGAATAAACATTCATTTTCATTTTTTAATAAATCATGTACATTATTTGTGCAAATTTCATCTGAATGTCATTTATACTTATATAAAGCATATTTGTTTCATGACTATTAGTAGAATAGAAGAATATAAAATAATATATTTCAAAACATGTTATTCAAAATATTATTTAGAATAGTAAATGTTAAATATTAAATATTAAATAATTTTTCTATAATTTATTGATGTATATAGACAGTTTATATATACTGGTATTATATATTTCACAGCTTAATTAAATGCATATGTATTGTATCGTGTATGTATAACGTACGTATGGTATATTCATTCGGGGTACGAGCATAACAGGGAATTCCATTACTAGGAGATTACTTGAAATCACTATAAATATCTGATTAATTAAATACAATATGATATATGCTAAAATTGAAAATTTTATACGACACAGAATAACTTACAAAAGCTATATATAATACAAAAAGAGAATGTATCTTTTCATTATTTTAAATATTATTACACTATTATTTATATTTCACATCAATATTTATGCATTCTTACTTGTAGTACTGAACAAATGTTTTTGAACATTTTTTTTAAGTGTATTCTCAATATAAATTTATTTCTAATATATTGTTTATATCCATTACACTGCTCATTTTAAAGTAGTCAGTTTATCTATAATACAAGTAAAATTTGTAAAAGATATGCAAATTATACTATTGTGATAGAAAAAAATCATATAAGAATATTATTTTAACTAAAAACTATGTAAAGTCATCCATTGTTGAAGTAATTAAGTTGAAAATAATTGGTAGTTTCACAACAACAAAATATTATTGCTATTTTATATACCATTATTATATACCATTTTATACATCATTATCGTTATATTTCTTGTAATATGTATTGAAAATTATTAGAAATATAGCAACAACAATAATAATAATAATATATATATACATATTTATTAATTTTAATTAATTAGAAAGATTTTATGATTTTTTTTTTAATGATTAATTTTAATTAAATGTTTAGTTCATAACTTTTTAAATATGTGAGTATCACTAATAAAGATATTTATTTATTTATTTGTTATATTTATTAGTAATTTGTATTTATTTAATTTTGGTTTTGCAAAAGCTTGTACGAATTTGCATTATGATTTCAACAAGTTAATAATTATTTTGCAAAATATATTATACAATAAACTATTATTTATTAAAATTTTTAATAATAATTTATTTTTACTATTTCAAAAAATTTAATATTTATTTTTAAAAATATTGAACTTAAATCGTATATTTTATCAAGTTTCACTGATAGAACGGTATGCCATCTGCGATGGTTATAGCATCACGAGGATTTTAATGACCATAACTAAGCAATCACTACGTAATTTATCATAGAGCATTTAAACTATTTAGTACCTATAATATTTCAACCTAACCAATTGGTCTTTGGAGATTGGATGAAGAAAAAACAAATGAGCAAAGGAAAGGGTGAGCGTAGTAAATATTTGTCATATAAAATCATTAAGAGTCTTTTATGTTATGATTGTACCGAATTAATATTTACCTAATCTTAATGAAAATAAATTTCAATGTGTTCAAGTAAATTACTAAAAATTTAATTTATTCAAATTTCATAATTTTATGTCAAATTATGTCTTAACATATTATTTTCTATTATTGTCAGATGATATAAAATTTTAAGATTATGATAATTTATGATAATGTAGTTAAATATTGAAAAATCTGTTAAATATAATATCATTACAAATATTTTCATACATCATAACCAATAATCAGAATAGAAAATTAATATAATACAATATAAATAAATAAAACTAAATTTTTATTTTTTATTCTCGGCTCAATGTTTGTTTCACATACAATATAGACTTTAAAAACCTTTTTTCATGTAACAAAAAACTCTTAATGTAAGATATTGAGATTTAATAGCATTTTGAACAAGTTTTTTCCCAATTTATCATATTCAGATTTAATAAAATTTTAAATAAATTGTGTATAATTTCACTTTATTTTACAGAATTTTTCAACTTTGGAATTTATACATTCTTATAATTTTCTAGAAAAAACGTTTTTTATTTTTGATGATCTTATTATGAGATAATTTTTATAGGATTTATTCATTTATATATGCATAATATAAATTATGAAATAAATTATTTTAATTAAGTTAAAAAAACAATTTTGTCATATTTCTTATTAACAATGTAATTAATTAAATAAATCAAATCTAATTAATGATTATATGTAACAAAAATTTATTTATTTATTCAAATAAGCAATAAATATTTAAGATGTAACTGTGTATTATTTATTACGTACATTAAAATTATCCCGAAATTGAATCATATTCAAATGATAATTTATTAAAATTATTGATGAAGGCTAATTTTTTTATGATTTTAAATATAAAGCTAGAAAAATAGTAAAATATTTTTTTTAATACATTTATAGTAAAAAAAATTTTAAATAAAAAATATAAAATAACTTTTGGAGAATTATAACGGAATGTGAATATTCGATGTATTTCTATATCTAATTTGTAATTGACTATTCTTGAAATTCAATTAAATATATATAAAAATTATAATATAACTATTTTCATAGTATAATAATATTTATTATCTTATAAATTAAAAAATTCTAATCTAATAAACAGTTAGTGTTCATAAAATAAATAACAACATGTGATTGAATACTAAAATCCCATTTAATGAAATGTTCAAGTATTAATAAAATTTAAATAAATAAAAAATATGTGTAATATTTTAATAACTAAGAATGTGTGATTCATATATTTATACATTTTTGTAAATTATTGAAAGCACCGTTGACTTATTATATTCGTATTATATCGGTTTCTTAACTGCTGGTACATATGCTTTACAGCTGTTATTAATATAAATAAGAGTCTTTTTGTGCATTGTTAAACACGTTTAGTATTCTTCTGTCGTGAGTACATCTACGTAACTCATAAGTTCTTCTTATGGTGTCCTTACAATGAACTCTAGCCAGTGCTATTATGCGTGTGTGATGTTATGAAACAAGTTAGACTCGGATGAACATCTTTTCAACGATGTAAGGCGAGTTTATTTAATTTACTAAATGAACATATTTATCAATGATAACAAATATATATATATATATATATATATATATATATATATATATATACAAAATTGTAATCTTGACTTAATCTTTTTACTACTATTTATAAAAATGTATAATATACATTTTGTGGAAGTATAATATTCACTAACATCTATTGTTTTTTTATTTGTAAATTAATTAAATATAAAATATATTTATTAAAATAATCATATATGTACAGAATCATAATAATGGTTTTAATCAATCGTCATGTAATTCACTTATAAATAGTGGTAAACAAATTAGAGTGTAATTCACAGTTATATTTATAAAATAATTAAAAAAAAATTAAATTATATAATTATATCAACGTTTTTTAATTAGTAAATGATTTTGACAGGGGTTAAAAAATTTAAATATTGCACTAATAAAGTTAATTTTTAACATGTACAATAATTAAAATTATTGAACATTAAATATAATTATTCCATATTGGGTATTATTAGCTATTATAATATAGATATAAAAATATTTATAAATATAAGTCATACTTGTAAAAATAACTATAAATATCGTATATACCGTTAATACCGTATATTTTAAAACTTATAGTACAGTCACATATTGATCTTTGATTTTCTATCTGTAAAAAATTAATTAAAACAGCTTTTCAATATATGTTTTATCATAAATGGTTCCATTAAATTTATTATAAGCATTTATATATAGTTAAATTTAACAATATTGAAATAGTTACATTAAACAAAATAATTATCTATGTCAAATTAATCTAAGAAATTCAATTTCATATTAATTTCAGATATAAATTATGTAATAAAATTTTTCATAATATACTAACATTAAATAATAAAGTAATATAAATTGATAAATTACTTTAGTTAATAATTATACATTATTTCATTGGAGTAAATTAAGCATTTCTTACAAATTAGGATCCTGAATTTAATAATGTAAGAACTCTAAAATGAATTAATTTTTATACATTCTATTTATATTTAATATAATACGATTAAAATACAATATCGATATAGTATATATTTACTTATTTATTATAATTATTTATAAATCATAGATATATTTAAATGTATAAAAAACATATAAGATTTTGATAAGATTGATATTGATAAATCAGTATAAATGCACCAAAAGTTTTAAAATAGTATATACAAATCTATAATGGTAAGATTCGAATCAACAACCAGTTAGTTTCTAAATATGAATTTAAAGAATCGACAGATTTTTATTATCATAAATTGACAACACTTTATATTTTATTCAGAAATATTTTATTTTTCAAAACTACTAATGTAATCGATACTAATCTATAAACCAAAACTAATCGTTAGAAATCTATGAATAAATGCTGAGATTTGGAATACTGCAAAACTTATTATCTTTATAGTGCTGTTTATTAAAGTTAATTATTCTTTTATATAATACTCTAGCACAATATTGTATATGTTAATATTAAATATTAAAGTTCCTATTGCTTGTAAGTAATAGGTAGTGTCTCTTAACAATTTCATATGTCGAAAATAGATTACGTTGTTCAAGCACAAGAGATGTAAGCGATGCTTTGTTAGGTTCTATATTACAAAGTCGTTCGATACTCTAGTCAGTTCATCTCACCCTCTGTGTCTCTACTACTTTAAGCGTTGCTATTATAAGCATATATTAGCATACTAAACGACAGCTATAATATGGTTGGTAACTAGTGCCATTGCTGTCGTTGGATCGTGCGTCGAAGAGTTGGAAAGGGATCTAGCGCGTTCCGACCAAGTTTACCAACAATTCAAGAGAGCCGCGAAAGTGAACGCGTGTTATATAATGGCCCCTCAGCTACTTAATTTATCGCAGTTATAATTAATAGCTTTGTAATTTTCTCCTTGCTCGTTCGCCAATTTTAGTTACTATATACTCTCAGATCTTAAGTATGGGATTGTAGGATTTATGAATATGTATTAGAACCGTTCGTATCAATTCCAAATTCGATAAGCTTAGTTAACAATTATAATTTGGATAAAATTTAAATGCTTATTTTAGTTTTATTACAGCTACATTTGAAGTATGAAATTATGTATGTTGAAAATTAAAAGTAACAAGTTGATATAAATATATTTTGATTACATTACATTATTTTTTATATGGAATAAATAATATACATTGACATATAAAATTATAAATTGAAAATATTACCAAATATACTTATATTTAAAATAATTATATTTATAATAAAAACACAAATTTTTACTAAAATTTATGAAGCAATTATGAACTAGTTAAAAGTAAACTTTTCATCTCTTGTGACATGATTAAATTGAGAAATTTTGTTAAAAGCAATGTAAATAATATATTAAAATATATTAAATTCATGAAAATAGTTTTTGAATCGAGTAAAATTTTTAAATTAGAATTATTTAAAATGTTTTATAATATTTTATAAGCTATACTTATTTTTTTAAAAGTTTTTTTAGTACAATTATTTTTGTTAAATAGAGCACTGTATCGAATCCAACAGTAAATTAAACATGAAAAAGAATCACAAATATGAAAATATAAGAAAAATTTTTTATAAATGAAACTAATTCAAGACTGATATTTATCAATATAACCAATCAATCTCATACGCTTTATTGCTTCATAGTAATTGGCATGTATAATTAAAAAATAGAGAAATAAATTTCGCGTAACAACAATATTATTCTTTGTGAGCTAATTTTTAAAGTACTGCAGAATCTATTATAACTAAAAAAATTTTTTATGCAATTATAAGATGCCATTTTATGTATTATCCAGATCATTTGAAAATAAGTTATGTTATATGCATATACAATTTAAAAGCTTTATAACTATAAAAAATTTATACTTTCACATTTGTTAGAAAAGTTGTGTATTTAAAACTTCTGAATATTTTTTTTCTAACATTCATCAGTATTAGGGCTTCTATTAAGTATCTCTTCCTTATTTTAAGTATGATGCTTATCATTGACACAATTGATTTTAATATCAACCCTTTGAAAAATTAAGAAAAATGAAATGATGTTTAATAGTTCATTTGAAAGATAATTATTGCTACATTGAGTGTAACTTATGAATTTTCTTCTATTTTTTTTTTAATAATACTTTTAATCTATTCAATGAATACTTTTACATTATTAATTCAAAGTTAAAATTTAAAGCCATAATTTGAGATGACTTAATTTTATTAGTTATTTCAGTAATTTTATATTTTTAAGAATTCTATCATTACAAATAATATTATTGATATTTATGTCATTCTCATATCCATAATAAATGTATTTAATAATTAAATAAGTAAATAAATATATATACAATTGCAACATTTTTGATAAAATCTTTTAAATTCATAATTTTTATTCATTTACAATGTATTTTAAATATATTTTAATAAACATATTTTATTTATGATAAATATACATATTTTATAAACTATATTAATCTTTAATAATACTAAATATAGAAGTAATAATATTATATAATAATTATATAAAATATAATATAATTATAATAATAAAAATTCCTCTTGAAAATTTGTAATTAGATTAAAAAGTGATTATAGATTTAATTAATTACAAGTCTCAGCGATATAAATGCAAAATACGTTGTTTACAGAAATGTACAAAATTTATTCATTAAATCGATTCACAATGATTGAAATTTTTATGTAAGAAATGTTTCAATAATAAAATATTACACGACACATCAAAGGAAAAATACTATTGTGATTTTGTATTTTTTTTTCAATCAATGTGCAACTTTTATAAATTTTATAAAATTTAATAAAATAATTTTCATTATCATACAAACGATTAATAATAACTAAATTATAAATTTTGATCATATTATAATTTAATGTATACATTAAGAATATAATATGCGCACTCTATAAATGTAATTCCTTTTGACAATCGTAAATGCACCTTAAACAACGGCTACACAAGCTTTATGCGTTCACTTGTTATTGTGTATTAATTTTATCTTTCATACCATAATACATAGAAATTTGATAACATTTGCAAACCATATTACATGTTTGGTCTTAACAAAGATTAAATAAAATCTGGAGTATTTACATGGTTGGTGATATTGAGGATGATTTACTTTTGTTAAATTTCGGTCTACCTTTTGCTCTTATTACTTACTATTTCATATTTACTTTTTGATATTATGTATTAATATATCTTGTTTTATTATTTATTATATGAATGTAATAACTTCGGAAAAAAAGTTTATATTACTGTTTGGAATTCCAGTCACTTGATCACAGATCAAGATGGATTAGACAGTATCACCGGTTTTATGACGTGGGGGGGGGGGGGGGATGAGTGAGAGGTTAATGCATCAATTCAAAGTAAACACAAGTGGTTATAGTGACTTTTATTTAAGGCTATGTTACAGTAGTAGTTGATATTACCGATCTTAGTTGATAAGTGTTGAGCTCGTCGTAATTAGACAGTTGACCATAAGTTACAAAGCGTCGTCCGGGAGTGTAAGGCTAGAGGTGTGTTGGTAGTACTGGGCATGCGGTTTAGTCCCTACCTTGAAGGAGCATCTCCGGTTCGCGAATCCTTAGGCAATTGATTTGGCAATGGTTTTCCGGAGAGCCTTGTCAGGCTTGCGACTTCTTGGGCGATTAATTCGGCGATAGATTTTACGGAGCGTTGTCCGGCTCACGAATTCTTAGGTGGGACTATTAAGGGATTATCGACGCACTCTTCTGTGTTCTGATAAGAACCAAGTCGCAGAGGCGTGACCGATAATATCGACGCCGTGCTGCAGTAATAAGTGTGTGGTGGGGGCCACCAGACAGTATCGACGCCCTCTTTAACGGTCTGATAATAATCAAGTTGTAAGGGCCTGACCGATAGTGTTGGCGCTGAGCCGCAAAGTATAATATGTGATATTGACAAATTGCTGGAGATGGCAGTCTATGTCGTCGCCCTCAAAACGCTCTGAGTAGAGTCAAGTTGCAGAGGATGCACCGATAGCTGGCCAGCAATACAGAATAATAATGTAAATAATGATTATACCTTGCACGGATTCCCTTAGACGTGTATAACTTTCACTGGTATGACTGGCACTAATTTCACTTGATTTACTCAATAAGACTAATTTTCTTCGTTGTCCGGTGCTCCTTATATATGATTGCATACATTTAGCGTGTAATTCTTGGAAGTTTTGGTGAATTTTCGGAAAGCAAGCTTTAGTAGATTCGAGAATTTTCCTTTGTTGCTATACGGACATAGCACGATACTTAAATTTACATCGAGAATTTTTGTAACGAATAATTCAAATATTACGCCTTAATATAGATATAATGTATCGGAATCATATTATAACAAACAATAAATATTTTATTGTTGGGTAGTTCAATCCTGAACAATTACTATAAATAATATGAATAGCTGTATGCATTATTTTTTAATTATATATTTATAGATTTTTTTACATTTTCTTTTAATATTAAAAAATTCTAATATTGACTGTTAAAAATCAACTGAATTTTATTTATTGACATAAATTATTGCCAAACTTACTATTTAATATAAATATTAATACATATATTTTTTCTTATTTAATCCTTTTTGTTATTTTAATTAATATTGATATATTTACTACAGTTTTTCAATATTTTAAAATATTTTTAGACTGAAATAGAAATTATATAAATGTTATTAATAAATTACCATATAAATTGTTATTTAAATAATAAAAAAATAAGTCATAATAAAGATTGTAATAATTTTTAAATATGTCGGTAAAGAATATATATATATATATATATATATAAACAGAGTACTGGGCGAGGAGGGCCAAATATCTAAAGTTAGGTATAAACTCCCAGATGGTTGAAGGGAGGATTGCGGGCAAGTGGACAAGATAGTGCACGTATTCAATAAAAAATAGTTTCGTTATTTGTTGTAGCTTATTGCGATAATTGCATTAGTTGTATTATAAATATTTTTAGTTGATGTCTGAATGCCTTCGTTTCTTAAGTTTTGTATTGCTATTGCCACAGAGCGGTAACGTGCGTTGCATGTACACGTAGAAGATCGTAACCTTTTGGTCCTCTATATGTAATGCACGTGGTGGTGGAGTTATACACGTAGAAGAACAAGGTCGTAAACCCCCGCGCTTCTTTGTGTAATGGCACGTGGCGATAGCTTGATTTGCTTGTGGTTTGAGTTCTGCAGGTAGTTCTAATGGCATTTACATATCTGCAGATTGTCCGCGTACGGCTTGTTATAGTTATGTATTAATTAGGAATGGGACTTTACCTTTTAGTTCTGCACGTTGTGTTTTGGCTATGCTTCGTATTGTTTGCTGAATTTGCCTCAAGCGGCGCCTTGTAGGTTATGATTATGTATTCTGTGCGAACTGTTATTTTTTAGTTACATTTTTGCTTTTTGCACTGCTGACTGTGTATGCTTAATTATCTCGCATTTGTTGTAAGTTGAATAATATAGCGTTATATAATTAAGCGTTATATATCTGTTCTTGGATTTTCTGATTGCTTGAGTACGTTTTACTTGACTTATTTATTTTCGATAAGGTAAGTGATTGTGCCTTGCCGGCGTCTACTTTTTATGGGCATTGTCTCGGCAACGCGGTGGTCGGTGAGAATTCCCTCCTTTTTGGCGTCTCCAATCAGAGCTTTCCTATCGTTTCTTCTAATCAGATTTACCCAATCAGATTTTTCCTACTTAGTGTGTCCAATCAGAAGTCTCCTTTAGTTTGTGGCATCTCCAGTCAAACTGCTTCTTAAGTGGTGGGGTCTCCCACCAGTACGTCTTTTCATGATGGAGGATATCCTCCATAATGGGGACTTGTTGACGCGCTCTTCCCTCTCCAACCTAGTAGCGTCGTATGTAAATCTCGAGTCTCGGTCGTGTGTGAGGTATGCCTCTGCGTGAGAAGAATCGTCGGTAGGCCGCGATGAATCCGTCTGTTGTGTAGTCACTGACTACTTTGATATGTACTGCATATGTGGCAAAACATACAAAAACATAAACCCATGCTTTGTGAGTTTTTATTGTTAATGGGCCGGCGTAGTCGACTCCAGTGTGATTGAATGGTTGTGATGGCGTTACTCTTGCGACGGGCAATTGTCCCATCGATTGTTGTGCACGAGTCCCTCTCTGTCGTGTTCATGTTATACATTATAGTATGTGTTTTTTGGTAGATTGTCTCCTTCCAAGAATCCAGTATTGCTGACGTGTGTATAACAACGTGAGGAGTACCTCCGTGCAGTGTGCGGAGATGTGCTTGATCTATTATGAGGCTTGATAGTTGGGATTCTCGTGGTACAATTGCTGGATGCTTATGATGAGGGTTTATTGATGCTCTTGATAGTCTTCCTCCAACTCTAATAATATCCTGTGAGTCATTGTATACAGTCAGGCGATGACACGCGTGTCCAGTCGGCAGGCGAGCTTGAGATTAAAGGATTTTTAATTAATTTGAAAAGTATGCGGCTTGAGTTTCCTTGATCCAAAAAATTCTTGACCTTTCTAAATCATTTGTTGATGTCTGATTAGTCTGATTGGTTTCATGCTTTTTCATCAGCTGATTGGTAAATCTTGTACATAACGCAGTTATTCTTAATAGTTTGTGTAAGTTTAAGTATTTATCTATGATATCCCAGTGATAGCTTGGCTTGTTGGCTGTGATTGCTAATGAAATGCCAGGGTGAACTTCTTATTCGCATTGTTGTTCGTCTTGTTCTGACTGGGTTGGCCATGTATCTGGAGAAGGTATCCAGGGTGGCCTTAACCATCATAGTGAGTGGTTTTTAAGTTGATCGGTGATTAGTCCTCGAGATGCACAGTCTGCTGGGTTCGATGTTCCAGGTACATAGTTTCATTGGACACCTGATGTGATTTCCTGCATTTGACTAACTCTGTTTCTCACATTGTCCTTCCAGCGAGAGGGATGGGATTTTATCCATGCGAGTGTTACTTTTGAATTCGTCCACAAGTACGTTGCCTTTATTTTCATTTTTAGTGTTTTTTTTTACATAGAGCATAAGCTTTGACAGCAACAGGGCAGCTGTCAGCTCTAATTTTGGAATGATGAGTCGCTTGAGGGGGGCTACCGTTGTTTTAGAACATCCAAGGGCAATTTTTTTGTCGTTAGAATCATGGAAGATGAGGTATATAACTGCTCCCATTGCCAATTGGGATGTATCATAGAAGCCATGTAATTCGATTGTTGATTCGCTTTGTGTATTAAACCATCATGGTATGGAGATTCTGTTAAGCTCTGAAAGATCTATTTTTATGGTACGCCATCTGACTGATATTTGAGTCTGAAGCGGATCGTCCCATTTTACGGTGTGTAGCCATAGTTCTTCAAGTAGTAATTTTGCCTTGATCACAACTGATGATACAAAGCCTAACGAATCAAAGATTTTTATAATATCCGATAGTATTCTTCTTTTAGTGAAGTAGTCTGTGTCAGCTGAGACTCTTGTTGAAAAGGTGAATTTGTCCTATTGAAGACTCCATTGTAATCCGAGAATTTTTGTTTTGCAATCATCAAATTCTATTGCTGATTCTTGCGTTTTGTCAGCATTTATAATAGTAACAATATCTCTATTGGTTGAATGCCATTTTGCTAGTGGGAAACCGCCCGCCATACACAGATTTTGAAGTTGTAATGCGGTTTCTTGTAATTCTTGTGGTGTGTCTGCACCTCCAAAATGTCGTTGAAATATCTGCCATAAATTATTGATGGTATTGCTAATGGGTACCTTTCACCCTCGTCTTCTACCAGTTGCAGCAATGTTCTGACTGCTAAGAATGGGGCGGCTCTTGTGCCATAAGTGACTGTTGTCATTTTGTGTGGCACATCCCTATTTTGCTCATATATCCATAAGATTCGTTGTAGGTCCCAGTTCTCTTTGTGTACTAATAATTGTCTGTACATTTTCATGATGTCTGTGGCAAACAGGCATTTATGTTGGCGTATCCAGAGTAGCACGTCTGAGATTTCCTTGTTTAGGTTGGCTCCAGTGTGCATGAGATCGTTGAGTGATTTTCCTCAGGTTGACTGGCTGGAGCCATTAAATACCACTCTCAATTTTGTGGTGGTGCTGTTTGGTTTAAGTACGCCATGATGAGGTAAATGGTATTGTATTTTTGACTGGGAACCCACGGGTGCTTTTTTCATGTGGTTCAACTCCTCATATTCTGTAGTGTTGACGACAATCTTCGTCTCTTGAGATTCGTCTTAATAAACTTTGTAGGCATTGGTGAGCAGCGTTGTAATAGTTTCCAAGAATTTCAATAGTTTCCTTTAGTGGAATTCGAACTATATATTTTCCTGTCGAGTTTGTTGAATGAGTTTGTTTAAAATGATCTTCACACCACTACTGATCTGGTGTGTATTGATATTCATCTCCCGTTGACACTTCTTGCACGCAGAATTTTGTTAACAATTCTTGTAGATTCTTTTCTATTTCTTGTATGGATATGCAGGCTACTACTGACGTCATGTTATTTGTCAGATTGACAGGTCCCAGTACCAACCATCCAAAAATGGACAGTTGTGTTATTGGCATATCTGGAGAGTTCTTGACGATGTCGGGCATAGTGATTTGTCCGTACACATCTGCTCCTAGCACAATATCTATTGGTCTGGGTATGAGTTATTCTGGGTCGGCTAGTGTTAGACCATTTAGGTGTGGCTATGTCTGATGTGAAGTTTTGGGAATGTTGGGAGTATTCTTGCAATTTCGAACAATATATTTATATATGAAGTAAGTAAATAGGTATGTATAATATTCGTATAAATCTAACGAGAGTTTCAGAGAATACTAGAAATCAAAAATTATTCTTTCATTTGATTCTTAATCTTCAAGTACCGCTCATCTTTATTATACTTTATGAATGTAGTAAATTTAATCGTCAAATTATATTTACAATGAAATTCTATAATTTCGTAAATGTAGTCCATTAAAAAAACTGAATTATTATCACGGCGAGTTTTTTCTTTATTGATGCACGAGTGATCTATTTAGAATTGCTCTAACAATCAACTGTTACCATTTTTATTCCTAAATAATGAGTTTTACGTATATATTGAAATGCACAATATTTATCTATATTTAAAGATGAAAGTAAAATTGAGAATAGGAATATAGTGATTAAAATATCTGAGACACTTATTTCAATATCAGAAATAGACGTTTGGAATTAAAGTAAAAAGAATATATTATTATAATATTTATTGTATTCAGTAAGTTACTAATGTATTCACATAACTTTATTCAACTTTAATTACTTTATTTCATTTGCGCTTTTCAAATCATCATCAATACATTAACATTTCGCTCTTTTTCCTATATTTGAAAATTTGTGCAAGATAATAATTATGTTCCAGTCCACTAACTTCTTGTTAATTTTTGAAGATTTTATTTTTTTAACGTTATATTTTTCATTGTATTACATCTATTTATTGATTTATCTATCAACCTATCTTTTTATATCTACCTATATTCTATCTGCATATATTCTACCCTTTTCCTTAATTTAATCATGAACTAAGGAATACACATCTCTAGAGTAATTATAAGGAAGAACGATAGAACCAACAATTTAGGCAATGATAGTATTTAAAGTTAACTCTCTATTTAAAAACTGCTTAACAAGGAATTAGCAATTGTATTATTAATTTCTAATTTTTCTTCCTCGGATATAAAGAAATGTCTATATTAAAATAATTTTTAAATAAGTATTTATAATTTTATTTCTATTTAATTAGTATTTAAGTTTTTAATCGAAAAATTTGTATTACTTGCTAGTTATATTCTTAATATATATAATGCTTTGACATTTCATGCATAACCGGGCAATGAGTCTATAAAAAATACTTCACCTAATAAATATTTTATATACATAAACATTTATAATTAAATTTTGTATTTCTAATTAAAAATTTTAATTTTAGAAATCAATAACAATACATACGAATATTATTAAGATATAATGTAATTAATATTTATAATAATTGTAAAAATCATCTTGCAAACTATTTTATTAAAAATACTTAACTTTTAATAGATTAATAACTTTGTCAATCTTTTAATTATATACATTTTGTTATCATTTCATTATTTGTCATTGTTACGATTCAAATATTTTTATAAATTATTGATTTTTTATGATACTGTCAATATATTATTATATTATTTTATTTATATATAAATAATTAATTGAATAATATAAATTATTTATTGATAAAAATAATTTTGCTTAAAATATTACTTTATTCTTGAAAGCCTTATTTAATATAATTTATATTTTTTAAAAATTTAAATATAACTTATTCAGTATTAAATTTAAGTAAAAAAATCAAGAATCTAATTAATTAACTAAATAATAATTAAATTCATATATTAATTTGTTATGATTATAGGTAATATATACATATGTATATATAATAGTAACAGTGTTCTATTCTAATTATGTATATGATATAATTGTAAATATGATTATATATTATACAATAATCATGGATATTATATGAATAAATGATGGTCGTACCGCTTATGTATTTGTATTAAGTTCAATTATGCTTATACTAAGAACGATCAAAATTGTTATTAATAGTAACACAAGAAAGTATCCATACTATAGACTGCCCTCTACATATAAGTAAATAATAACGTTCAGATAAGTTATCCAATACATGTAACAATAGATATATGATCAGAAAGAGAGCCGAATAAAAAAGTAAGGTTATTAATTAACTCAAATTTATTCATCACAACCATAAATTAGAAAACTTTAGTACCACTAATAAAATAGTGTCCTTATAAATTATATAGAATATACTAGATCAGATAAGAAATATGGGCTCTTCTTATATAACAAACTTCAAATAGTATTTACATATCTTGAATGTTTCGTTCTAGAAATATTAACGTCTTTTTTTTAAAATACATATTGAATTTCATAAAAAATGTAATAAAATATAAAAATTTCAAATTAAGATTAAAAAAAATATTCATTAATCAATTTTTTTACGAAATATTCTTTTATATTTTTATCTTAAAATTTTCTTTCTAAATTTTGTATTTTGAACTATAATAATTTACATAATAGTTCTTATGGAAGATTTTCGATTATTATTTAATATTAGTTTTATTTGTTTCTTATCTATTTTTAACTTTGATTTTATCTTTAAAGATATAATCTGTAAAAAAAATAATAATATTTTTAGGCTTAATTTGAATAATTTTATTGAATCATTCATACCATACCAATTTGATATATAAATTCTATTATTACACTCTTAAACTTAATAGTCTGCTTACGATGTAATATGTTATCATTTTTAATTATTAAGGATATTAATTAGTTTTTATACATATTATATTTATTATTAGATTTTTAACAAACAGATTATTTTAGGAATAAAAGCAAATATAATTATGTAGTTGTATGATATAAAAAAGTATAAAAGAACACTTACGACGATCGTATACAGTATGTATATATGTTAAATATATTAAATAATTTTTAATAGTATTAATTTATTAATGAATAGCTGAAGTTAATTTAGAATATTATCCACGATTGGATATCACTGCCTAATGTTCTTTTAATTAAGCATAATAGCACCTGCATTTAAAATTTAGTAGATTTACTATAAAAAATCTTTATTACTTAATTATAATGTAAATACATACAACTGAATTTAACAACATAATATTGAAACAGAAATAGTTGTACTGGATTTTTCACGTATCTAGTCTTCATATTAGAGATCATGTAAAACATTTTTTTGTAATAGAATCATAGAAATTCTAAGTTTTCCACTTTCCTGTCTGTGGTAACATACGGAATCCACTACAATTCAATTGATTTTATCACATTTACTTTTCACTCAAAAACATCAGAAATGCTTATCAAAAATAATAATTGACTAATTTAATTATAAAAGCAGTACTTTTAGAAGAATTATATACTGAAGCTCAAGTATATTAAATATAATTGATGTGTATTATTAAATCATATATGTCATTAGTATTTAAATATATAGTTCGCAAATGTATTACTAATTTATCCAATAATATATTTAAATATTTTATGGATAATTTCTATAGAATATCGTGTGAAAGATTTATATTTATGTTTGTACACAGGTATCAATGATTTAGTACTTTCTTTACATTAAAAGATCTTTTCCAAATATAAAATAAAATAAATATTTATATAATCATTTTTTACATTCTTCTAACTGAAGCCTTTTATAATTAATTTAATAGTTAGAGACGGTCTATTTTATGTCTTTCTTCTGTAAAATCAACTCATGTTACACTGAGGTTACCATATGAGGTTAATTTCGGGAGACTCAATAACAACATAATAAATTAAAATAGCTGATTATATGAATTATCAAGTTAATTATATAATATATTTTTTCATAGTTTTATTATCGATATATAATAATTATTGTTTTTAGAAAAATGTATTTTATAATTTTCTAAATTTTAGTTTTCTATAATTATCATAAAACAATATAATTAACACACAAATAGAAATGATAGTAAATATAAAATATTATTTAAAATAATACCCTTCAATTTTTAAGAGTTAAAATAAGTTACTTTTGGCAAACAGTTTTCTATTAAATTGTATTTTGTCTATGTATATACATTAATATGTGATTATTATTTCAATAATATTATTCTACATTGTATATATAGTATACAATATTATACAATTAAGCAATATACTAAAACAATTTGTATAACAAAATAAGAATTTGATTTGTTATAAATTGTAAATTGTTATCGTTTCAATTATTTTTATTTCCAGATTTATAATTATAATCTATTTATGATATATATATTCACGTTATTCGCGGATGATATTAAATGCATGTTTTCGTTATTGCTTTGGCTGTCCTTTGATTGTGATATTATTCGTTTTATCGCGACGACGGATTACTCCATCGATTGTCTATATGAATAACATATGTGTATTAACGTATATATCGTAAAAAAACACTTAGTTTAAAATTATAGTTTTTATTCGATTTTAATTTTATTTGATCGTTAAATAATACCTTTGATTTTGATATAGTAATATAATATTGTTACTTACATTTGCTTGTAACATTTCTTTATTTATTATTGATGTCTTATTAATATCAATAATTATTATTGATAATTATTAATATTGATATTAATAAAAAATAATATATCAGCTTTTTGCAGCTCATACGATTTAATTGCACTTTATTTTTAAAATTATTTTTTATTTTCTTTTTTCATTAAATTGTAAAATTTAATGTTTTCTGAAGTTAGTATTACATTGATCAAATAAATTTATAATATAATTTATAATATAATATAATATAAATATATGTATACTATTTTACATTGTATTATAAGTTCATCAGTTTAAATTATTAATGTGGTACTTTATGTAAATCTTTTTTTGATTCTTTTAGTTGTAAATTGAATTCCTTTAAAAAAACATTAAACAGAGCTGGTATACAATATACCTACAAATCAGATTCAATTTTACTCACATAAATATCTATATATGAACTTTAATTGTACTAAAACCTTTTTATAATGAAAATTATATAATAAATAAACTTATAATATTATTATTATTATTATTTATTATAATAAACTTATAATAATTTGTAAAATAAATAATCTGATTCTATTAATATTATATAATAATATTACATATATATTGTGTATTAATACAATTAATATAGAAAAATAGTATCCATTTGATTAAATATATGATATATTAAGAGCATGCGTGAATATAAATACAATTAAATCGTTACTTTTCGAAAAAAATGCATTTAGTATTGTTACAAGTTACGAAATATACTAAATATAATACATACAAGATACTACAATAATGTATTGCAGAATGACCAAATAAATTAAAAGTTATTATAATAATAGTACGTTTTAAAACGATAAGAGCATTAATTATTTTAAACGATTTACATTATAGAAGAAAAAATTTATTATAAATTTAATACTACGTTTAATAATCCTTTAATGTGTTATTTTTAAGCACAAGTATAAACAACTATAAATAACCATAAATAATATTAATGTATAAATGAAATTTGAGTAAAATTACATTTTATTTAGTGGTTTTATTTACATTAAAATGTTTCATATCAAGAAACAACAAGATAAATTAATTTCATTATAATTTCATTGTTTTTTGTTTATTTGTTATAAACTAGACTATTATTTAAAAAATTTATTGATTTTTAAAAAACTCGAAACACTTTTAACTATTTTTAAATATAATTACATTTTCGAAAATTTTATTATGAAAAATAAAAAGTATTTTTCACTAATAAAAATTTTCAAATAAAATATTTATTACTTGAATTATTTATTTATTTGAATTATTATTTATTTATTCAATTATTATTTATTATTAAAATATTATTTATTTATTATTAAAATATTATTTATTTATTATTAAAATATTATTTATTTACTTGAAAAATATAACGTTATTAGAGAATATTAAAAAATGGATAACGTATAACGAAAATGTCAATAACTCTTTTTATCTTAGTTGTATAGACTTAGATAATTTTATAATATATACTAGAATGATTCAACAGTTTATCAATTTAAATATTGGTATAGTATATACATTAAGCTATTAATGTGTGGATCTCTATATAATCGTGTTTTGAACAATGACTTTCAGTCAGTTTTGATTGATTAAATTATCAAGTACTATATATAATACAAGAAATATATTTCCTAGATTTTTAAAATCATTTTTGATCTTTATGATTTTATTATGTAATTATGTTTAAATTGTGATGTTTCGAATAATGAATATAATTTCATTAACAGCATTCCTAGTATTTATTCTGATTAATGTGATTTATAGTGAAAGTTATAGAATTTTAGCTATATTCCCTTATAATGGGAAAAGTCATGATATAATGTTCAATGCTCTAATGATGGGTTTGGCAGAAAAAAATCATCAAATCGACGTTATAACACATTTTCCTCCAAAAAATCCACCACCTAATTATAAGGTTATAGTAAATTTAAATGGTAGTTTAGAAAATGTTCAGAATAATTTATCAGTCGATTTTGTTACTACATTATCAAGTAATACAACCAAATTAATTGTTTCAAAATTTGGTAATAGAATATGTCAATTACTTGGTTTGGAAGCAATTCAAACATTGGTTAAAAATCCACCAAATAATCCACCATATGATCTTGTTATCACAGAAGTGAGTAATCTTAAAGCAGATAAATATAGTATGTATCGTCATACATTCTTTTAATATATCTTATCATTATTTAATTCAGCCTATACAAATTTTTCAAATAAAATCATATTTCTAAGATTACTTATGTAATAACCATTGTATAGTATTGGCCTTATTAAATTTATTTAAAACTATAAGAATTTGAAAATTTATAAATATCTAAATGCATTTCTTTGCATGTCTGTGTAAAAAGAATTAAAAATTTTCTTTTTAAACTTTCTATTTTCTAAAGCTTGAATATTTTATACAATATTTTATTTTATAAACATTGTATTTTTGTATATTTAATTTAATAAAATTTCTTTTTTTAAATATATATTGTTTCGCTCTATAATATATCTGATGATATTTAAGAAATTCTTTATATCGAAAATCTTTTATAATTTTAGATTATCGTATCAATATTATGAAATATATTGCTAATTAATTATTATACTTTTAAATTTTTTATTATATTCATACATCTGAGTTTTAATTTTATTACTTATTTTTTTAAATATTAATTTTGTTTAGCTTTCAGATTAAATATAATTAAATATGCTTAATAGTTTTTTATAAAATTTATTCACGTGATTTACTTTAACAAAGATGTTCATCGTATATTAATTCAAAATAATAGCAATAAATTATAAAATTTAATAAAGTTTTATTAGATTTTAGATTTTTTATGAAACAAAAATATCGGAAAATATATACTTAAATACATAATTAATAATACTTCATTGTTTATGTTATTAATTAATAAAAATTATTTCCTAATTTTCAATAATACTTACACTTAGTTTAGTAATTTTTTTAAATTACCATATGTAATATTTATATTTAATTTAAGAAATGTTATATAATAGAAAATTTTATTGAAGACCAATTGGAATTCCAATTGAAAATTAGGCATAACAACAATCTAAAAATATCTATTATATACTTTCAAATGAAAATATTTATTTAAAGTCTTGCAATAAAAAATATAAATATTTCTTATATAACTTTGAAATCATTGAATAAAGCTCGCTTACTCCGATACATTTTTAGATTGAAATCTATCTTTAGGATTTCTAAATCCAACTGAAATCCAATGGAGTATCGTGAAAAATTTTTTTAAATTTCATAATTTCTTAAAACATTATATTATAGAAGTGCTGTTTCGTAAATGAAAATTTATTAAAATTGTGTGAGATTATGAAATCAAAAGTAAAGGAAAATTTGTATTTAAATTATTCAATTTGAATTTCTATATTCACATCGTCTATGTTAATAAATTTTTTAGCTCTCATTTTTATTTGATACGTTAAATTGGAACTAACTCTAATCCTTATTAATTTAAATGCTTAAAAAATTTCATTTTTATTCCAATAATGCATAATATAACTTTAATTATGAGGTTTAATAATTCGTATTATTTTTCTTAATTCTTTATAGTAAACTTCTCGTTAAAATTAAAATTTTTAGTATTTATAGTATCACCAATATTGATTTTTATTTATTAAAATTTTTATTCAATATATTTAGTAAAATAATTTCAAGTGTGAATTTTTAAATTATTACGAGTTTTTAAATTACATTTTACATAAACTTATTTTATAATGATTTAAAATGATAATAGTATTGCTACTTTTTGACTATCCTGATGAGTGAATACTGTTACGCTTTCTCTTATTTCAGTAAAAATAATTAAACATGAATTATGTATATATATATATATATATATATATATATATATATGTACATAAAAATTAAATTCATATAGTACAATAAAAATACAAAATATGAAAATTACATTTCACTAATTAAATAAATAACTATTTTTATTTTATATTTATCTAACCAATTATTTAAGTTCTTCTTCCTTTGTACAATTGTATTACATTTGTGCTCAATGTCTACCTCAATTTGATGCTATTCTATTCTACTAAATTAGTAAATACAATAATTAGAGACATTTGAGTGAGCTAAGATTGTATAATTAATTATTTTATATTGACTATTATTAGAATATTTATACTGTAGTACTATTAAAAACGAGTTCAAAATGATACAAGAAGGTAATCATTTTTACGAATATAGTATTTGATTATTTCCGTTGAGAGATATTTGATCCTTTATATAATTTATTTATAACACACTTTTTTATATATTATTATAAAAAGTATCAGGTCTCATAAAATTTTTTGACATTAGCGTGAATTTCCAAGAATATTAGACACATTTACCGTGCTTACGTAGGTATAGTGTAAAGTATCAAAAGTAATTGCAAAAGCCCCGCTATTTATTTATGCATAGATAAGTTTGGAAATTTTAAAAAAGTGCCTGCACCTCTATAATCTATTAGATTATCATCTAATATGGAATTATAAATATAATGTAAACACAAGATTTCGTTACATGCTGAATGAAAAAAAAAACATAAAAAATGTAAGCGTTTCAAAACTTTATCATTGTTAGAAAATACTGGAATTGTGAATGAAATTTTTATGAATATAAAAATAATAAAAAAATCATTATTCACTTTTTCTGTATTTTGAAAACACTAACAGATTTAATGAATTTAGAGAACTTTAAATTTTTGCTTTCCTTAAATTCAAATTGATATTCACTTCCATGGGTAAATGTAGAATTACTGAACTTCAGAACTGGATTGATTTTTAGTTATTGAATTATTGAAGCATGGTTATAAGTTATATCAATAGTTATAAGCCTTTCAAACCTTCTACTGGATGTTAATAACTTTAGAATAAATACTGATATTTTCTGTATCTATTGAGATATAATAATGTTTATTTTAATTAATAAATATACGTATTAAGCGTTGTTCTATGACATAGATGTGTGCGATGTTAAAATATTAAATTGGCGACAGTCGGAATATAAACATCTGTTAAAATTCGAATCTATACCTCAATATGTATAAAGAAAAGCGTCCCATAAGGTAAATATTAATGATATCTCAAACCAAAATTATAAACGACACTATAAGCCTTAACATATATTTATCATATACTATAATTTTGTAATTTGATTGAAAAAATTACAAAGTCAGTCGTTGTTATTAATATAGTTTTTCAAATGTTACTTTTGATATATCTTCTTTGCATACTATGTTGAATATTAAATAAAATCAACTCAGAAAATATTCCATAGCTATTACAACTTATAAAAGTATAGAAATTATACTTTCCACTTCTTGATAATTTTAAAGTTTATATTGATATCCTGAAATGATTATGCTATTACAGGCATTTGCAGCTAATTGTTATATGGGATTTGGTTATCTTTTAAATGTACCAGTCGTTCTCGTCAGTTCAACGATTGAATATCCATGGATTAATCATTATATTGGAAATATGGATAATCTAGCTATTGTATCATACTCTTTCCTAACAGACTTTGATAAATTAAAATTTTGGGATCGTTTAAAAAATGTTTTTTTTTATCATTATGATTTGTACATATTTCATACAATGACAGAAAAGATTCAAACAGAATTAATGAGAAAATTTTTAAATCCAAATATCCCTAATATACGCGAAGTGGAAAAAAGCGCTGCTTTAATTTTAGTAAATAGACATCCTGTTATATATAATGCAAAGCCAGTAACTTCATCATTAATAGAAGTTAGTGGCTTACATATAAAAAAAAATAATACAAAACTATTTCCAGTAAGTATAAATTTATTGATATCAGAAATAAAAATAAATAATAATTAAAACATGTAAGAATTAATTGTTAAAATTTTCATAATCATTAAAAATACTTCTAATTATTTAATAGGAATTGCAAACTTGGTTAGATGAAGGAATTAACGGAGTAATTTATTTTACATTTGGATCAATGGTACTTATCGAAACATTGCCAATAAATATTATAACGGATTTTTATAAATCATTTTCTAAACTAACATCTATTCGAATATTAATGAAAATTAATGATAAAAGTAAATTACCAGAAGGTTTACCAAAAAATGTTTTATCATATCCATGGATACCGCAACAAGCTGTATTGGGTATTGATTTAATTTTTTTATTGAAATTATATTATTGTGATATTTACAATATATTTCGTATTATCCGTTATTAATCTTTTTCACAAAGTAGATGAAAAAAATATATATTTTAAAAATGTTAGATACTTATATTAAAACATATCTATTCATTTTAGCTCATAAAAATGTTCGTGTTTTCATAACTCATGGTGGATTAATGGGTTGTCAAGAAGCATTATTTTATGGTGTACCAATGATTGGTATTCCTTTATTTGCTGATCAGTTATCAAATATATTAAAATTCGTTGCAAAAAATATGGCAATTAAGATTAATTATAACAATCTTACAATGATATCTATAGATGAAGCCTTATATTCAGTCTTAAATAATCCAATTTATAGGTATGAATAGTTTTAAAGTAGTTTTATATTTTTATTTTCATATTATATTCATTATATTATATTTCATTTATATTTTCATTTACAGAGATAATGCTAAATTGTATTCTAAAATATTTAATGATCGACCAATGAATTCTATGGATACAGCTATATTTTGGATTGAATACATAATTAGAAATGGTCCGAATATTTTGAAATCACCAGCCTTAAAACTATACTGGTGGCAACTTGCCTTACTTGACGTATATGGATTTATATTGTTTAGTTTAGTTTTTATTGTATTTTTTATATTCTGTATTATAAAAATTTTATTAGCACAACTATACAGCTTGAAAAAAGAAAAAATACAGTAACTGTAATCTAAAAATTATAATCTAGAATGGAATGATATTTTTATATAGAATTTTTACTTTTTTTCGAAATACTTTAACAATATATATCCATGAATATATATATACAATATATATTCAAAATTTTGTGTACATTAAAATATTAGTATTAATATTTTATTAATACATCCAAATGTTAAACCTCCATTCATTATATATTTCTTTTAGTATTTTAAAACCTCAATATAATTTCAAAAAAAAGTTGTCTCAGTAGTTTTAAACTATTGAATTGTAATTTTTTAAATTATCTATGTATGATGTTCGAATAGATTATACATTGAAAAGTAACTTCATTATCATGTAAATTATCATCAATTAGTATAAAAATTAAAATTTTAATATTAATTAAGATTTTGATTAATTTATCTTAAGAATGTATAAATGTAACAAAATAAAAAAATTTACCCGTATAATTCAAAGAACAATTTGGTTTTATAATAATAATGTATAAGCTATATATTAAATCTGAAAACTAATCATCGATGAATTATATTGAATCTGACTAATCAAGTAAGAGAAAATCGAGGTGCTGCTGAATATAATATTCAAAACTAATATATAACACAACATGCTGTGTTATTTTCAATAAGATATAGAGACTTGGTTTTTAATGAATAATTGAAGTCAAATTCAAATAAAATTCTGCCTATAATAAGAATTTTATTGAATTAATTGTCAAATTTACATAATATATATGCGCTACAGTTTCTGTGTATTGTAAGAATATAGAAATAAAAAATAAAAAATAAATCGGAATAATATCAATTAATATTAAAATATATATTTATCTATTTAATTTATATATTTAATTCATACACATACATTGATTAATGCATAAATGATACTTTCTGTTGAATAAATATAATTTATTAAATTTATTAATTTATTAATATAATTTATAAAATATTGGTTAAACAAATAATCATATTATTTTTTTAATAAATTTTGTTTATTAACTTTCTAAACAATAAAATAATTATTACATTATTAAATTTTTATAATATAATTTTTTTAAAGAGAAAACGATATCACTGATTTTAATCATTTTAATTTAACAGAATATTTTTTATTGGATAATCATAGAGATTTATATAAGTTTA